>NW_006921682.1:9681937-9708051 GCF_000298275.1 Orycteropus afer afer | reverse complement strand
TGCTTACCTCGCTCCCGGTGACTAAGCACAAGCCCGCCCGTGCTTACCTAGCTCCCGGAGACCTGGTCCCTCTCGGGAGGGTAACAAGGGAAAGTGTTCAGTGCAGATCAGTGAGTAAGCTGATATCACTATTATATTATATTATGGATATCACTATTAATAACAAGAAAAACTAGACTTATGCATAAAAGTATCATTTTACATATTCCATTTCCCTATATGCTGATTCTCAGCCTAGTTCAGGAATTCTCATAGACTTCACTGTGCTTCTCCTTCAGAATTACTAAGTAGATTTCCAAGACAAGTTTTTGTGAAGGGTTAGAAGAAGTACATTAGTCATTGGTGGATTTCATTTTTCTTCATCAGCCTCTGTCTAGAAGTTGAACAAGCCTAGTTGGGGTGAAATTGGTAAAAATCTTCAATTTTCTGAAGAGGAAATTGAAGATTTTCACCTACTTCTGCAGTATGAAATGGAACAAATATACAATCAAGATGTGTTGATTTTTACTGGTGATTGGAATGCAAAAGTTGGAAACAAAGAACAATTACCAGTAGTTGGAAAATACGGCCTTGTGATAGAAATGATGGTGTAGATTGCATGATAAAATTTTGCAAGACTAACAACTTATTCATTGCAAATACCTTTTTTAAAAACATAAATGGTTGCTGTACATGTGAACTTCTCCAGATGAAATACTCCAGATGCAACACATGACTACATCTGTGCAAAGAGGTGATGGAGAAGCTCAATATCTACAGCCAAAAGAAGGCCAAGAGCTGACTGTGGAACAGACCATCACCTGCTCATTTGCAAGTTCAACTTGAAGCTGAAGATAATTAAAACAAATCCAGGAGAACCAAAATACAACCTTGATTATTTTCCACCTGAATTTAGAGAACATCTAAAGAACAGATTTGATGCATTGAACACCAGTGACCAAAAACCAGATGAGTTGTGGGATGCCATCAAGAACATTATCCATGAAGAAAGCAAAAGGTCATTAAAAAGACAGGAAGGGATGAAAACACCAAAATGGATGTCAGAAGAGACTCTGAAACTTGCTCTTGAATGGAGAGTAGCTAAAGCAAATGGAAGAAATGACAAGATAAAAGAGCTGAAGAGAAAAGTTCAAAGAGCAGCTCAGGAAGACAGAGTCGGTTATTACAATGAAATGTACAAAGACCTGGAGTTAGAAAACCACGAGGGAAGAACATGCTCAGCATTTCTCAAGCTGAAAGTACTAAAGAAAAAATTCAAGCCTTGAGTTGCAATATTGAAGGATTCTACAGGGAAAATATTGAATGATGCAGGAAACATCAAAAGAAAATGGAAGGAATATACATGGTCACTGTACCAAAAGGAGCCGGTCAGTGTTCATTCATTTCAGGAGGTGGCATATGATCAAGAACCAATGGTATTGAAGGAAGAAGTTGAAGCTTCACTGAAGGAACTGGCAAAAAACAAGGCTCCAGGAACTGATGGGATATCCATTGAGATGTTTCAACAAACGGGTGCTGCGCTGGAGGTACTTACTCATCTATGCCAAGAGATTTGGAAGATGGCTACCTGGCCAACTGACTTGAAGAGATCCATATTTGTACCCATTCCAAAGAAAGGTGATCCTACAGAATGAGGAAAATACCGAACAATATCATAAATATCACATGCAAGTAACAATTTTGCTGAAGATAATTTAAAAAACTGTTGCAGCACTGTATTGACAGAGAACTTCCAGAAATGCAAGGTGAATTCAGAAGAGGATGTAGAATGAGGGATATCATTGCTGATGTCAGATGGATCTTGGCTGAAAGCAAAGAATACCAGAAAGATGTTTACTTGTGTTTTACTGGCTATGCAAAGACATTTTTACTGTATGGATCGTAACAAATTATGGACAAGATTGAAAAGAATGGGAATTCCTGAACACTTAATTGTGATCATGAGAGCACAGATGGATACACATAGATCAGGAGGTTGTCATTTGAACAGAACAAGGAGATACTTCATGGTTTAAAATCAGGAAGTATCCTTTCACCACACTTACTCAATATGTATGCTGAGCAAATAATCTGAGAAGCTGGACTATACGAAGAAGAATATGGCATCAGGATTGGAGGAAGACTCATTAACAACCTGCAATATACAGATGACACAACTTTGCTTGCTGAAATTGAAAATGACTCAGAGCACTTACTGATGAAGATTAAAGACTACAGTCTGCTGTCTGGATTACATCTCAACATAAAGAAAATGAAAATCCTTACATCTGGACCAATAAGCAGCATCATGATAAATGGAGAGAAGATTGAACTTGTCAAAAATTTCATATTACTTGGTTCCACAATCAACACCAATAGAAGCAGCAGTCAAATCAGATGATTTATTGCACTGGACAAATCTGCTGCAAAAGACCTCTTTAAAGTGCTGAAGAGCAAAGATATCTCTTTGAAGACTAAGGTACGCCTAACCTAAACCATGGTGTTTTTAATAGTCTCATATGCATGTGAAAGTTGGACAATGAATAAGGAAGACCAAAGAAGAGTTGCAAAGAATGCTGAAAGTACCATGGACTGCCAGAAGAACTAACAAATCTGTCCTGGAAGAAGTACAGCCAGAATGCTCCTCGGAAGCGAGAATGGCCAGGCTTTGTCTCACCTACTTTGGTCATGTTGTCAAAAGAGACCATTCCCTGAAGAAGGATGTCATGATTGATAAGGTAGAGGGTCAACGAAAGAGGGGAAGGCTCTCAAGGAGATGGATTGACACAGTGGCTGCGGTGATGGGCTCAAGTATAGCAAGGATCATGGAGCTGGCGTGGGACTGGGCAGTGTTTCCTTCTGCTGTGCATAGGGTTGCTATGAGTCAGATGACTCAGTGGCACCTAACAACAACAGCAGTTGTTGTGGTGCTGGTGAAGAATGCTGAAAGTACCATGGACTGCTAAAAGAACTAACAAATCTGTCCTGGAAGAAATGTAGCCAGAATGCTCCTTGGAAGTGAAATGGCCAGATTTCATCTCACCTGCTTTAGTCATGTTGTTAGAAAGGACCATTTCCTGGAGAAGGATATTATGCTTGGCAAAGTGGAGGGTCAGCAAAAAAGGGGAAGGCCCTCATCGAGATGGATTGACACAGTAGCTAACATGATGGACTCAGATATATCAAGGATTGTGAGGCTGTCGCAGGACCAGGCAGTGTTTCATTCTGTTGTACATAAGGTTGCTATGAGTCGAAATTGACTCAGCATCACCTAACAGCGAGTAAGGGTGAACTGAGTGTATCAGTTAGGGTATTACAGTTGCAAGAAACAACAGCTCAAGTTGGTTTTATAGAAAGAAGGGAACTTGTTGGCTCAATGACTGACAAGTCCAGACTTCAGACAAGGTTGGGTCTGGCAGCACAAACAGTATTTCCATTTCTTGCCCCACTTCCTCTGTATTGTCTCCACTCTCTGCAGAATTGTCTCCTGTGGTTTCAAGATGGTCCCAGTAGCCACTGAGATGACAGCTGTGGGAAAGAACTTCTCCCAAAGCACCCAATAAAAGCCTGGGACTTCAGTCTGATGGACAGTTTAGGTCAATTCCTCATCCTTGAACTTTACCCTGTGGCTATTTGGGTGGTATTATGTATGCTGTTTAATTTAGAACTGAGCCACAGATCCCAGCCATGAGCTCAGATAGGGTCAACTTCCACTGAAGCATAGAGGGGAATGTGTGTACCCATTAATAATATTGGGGTGCTGTTTTTAAAGATTAGGATTGATCTTTGCTCAGCAGCAAAGTCATCGAGGGAACACTATAATGGGAATATCTGTCCCAAGAGGCATCTAAAAACAGATGCTGTACTGAATCAAGTTTAGTAACTTGCCACTGAACTTTCTGTGGAAACTACTGGGGAACCCGCTCCCTCAGTTATTGCTCTGATAAGGATAGATTCCCTGCCATCATTTTCAGAAAATGATCCTTGTACCCACAGAATTGACCTCTTGTCTCCTTCTTCTGTCTGTGCTATCAGCAGTAAGATTGTTTTGGAACTCAGATGGGAGCTTTACTAAGTCCTATAAGATAAAGTGCACACCTCTTAGATGCATGGATCCTGGGGCTGGACAAAACCCTTTGAGAACAAACAGGAAATCCTCAATATCAGGGAGGTAGACAACTTTTCTCTAAAGGCTTCTTTCTCCTAAAGGTTCATGTTGGGGAAACTGACCCTTTTAATCTTGTTTCTAACCCCTTTTCTATGCCTCTGTCTGTTCATCCATTTCCTTACTAACTTTCTTTCTCAGGAAAGAGGAGTGGCCCATCTGGCTGGTCAGAACCCAGGACATCCATGGGACTGTATTTGTTCCCACTGGGTGAGGTTCTTAGGCCTCAATATTAGCACATTCTTCTTCTTTCTCCTGGCACGATCGAAGTCTGTACCTTTCACTCTTTACGTGCAATTAGAAGGAAGAAGGGAATTTAGTGTGAGACCTTGTCTTAGTTACCCAGTGCTTCTGTAATACAATTACCAAAAATGGGGTAGATTTAAAGAACAGAAATTTATTTTCTCACAGTCCTGGAAGCTAAAAGTACAAATTAGAATGTTGGTCATTTTGATTCCCTCCTTGTCAGTAGCCCCAGGCATTCCTTTGCTCCTTGGCTGTAGATGATCTTCATATGGCATGTCTCCTCCCTGTACCTACCATGTGTACATGTCTGTATCCAATTTACTCTTTATAAGTCGGAGTTGATTAGATTTAGAACTAAATTAAGATCATGCATGGGCATGATCTAATCACATAACAAAGAAAATTCTATTTCCAAGCAGGATTATATCCACAGATAACAGGGATTAGGATTCTAACACATAATTTGGGGGTACACAATTTCATCCATAACAGGAGTGCTCTATAGCTCCATCTGCTTTAGGTCCATGAGGTGAGAAGTTGGAGGTCACAGCTGGGTTGTCTAACTTAGTTCTCACCTAAGACCCAAGTGCTGGGAGATAGCAGGTGTGTGTCCATGTAATGTATGTTCCTTGTTTCCAACTCGTTTTGGATGAAAATCCCAGAAGGAGGGATGGGTGGTGTTTTGCTTGCTTCATGCCACTCCAACAGAAATACCACACGTGGAATGGCTTTAACAAACAGGAGTTTATTCTCTTACAGTTCTGGAGGTTAGAAGTCCAAGTTCCAAATGCCAGGCTGTAGGGGCTGGGTGAATGTCAGGGATTCAGCTCTGCTCCTTGCTCCCAGCCCACTGGAGCTAGAGGTGTCTCTTCACTCTGACAGCTGCTGGCTGCTGAGGCTAACAAGCCCAAGGTCGACAAATAATGGCACAGTCCCAATATTACCAAACAACATGGCAGGCCACTAATTCAAGTCCAGACAGTCCCAAGATGGACAGGAAACATGGCAGGCTGCTGAATGAAGACTCGACTACATGCAGGGTCCAAGGATGCCAAAAAGCTGCAGACCAGTCCCAAAGCTGCTCTTTATATATTGGAAGCAACCAACCACATCCATAAGGCAGCTACTCAGCTGCTCACAGTAGATTCTACCACGGAGTGGCTTACCACTCTCATCATGGAGAATACTACATCCAGCTGCCCAGCCACTTAAAACCAGGCACAGCCAAGTTGACACATAACCTTAACTACCACAGGTGGCCAGGCAGCATGTGGGCATACCTGGATCACAATGTAGACATCAATCCAAAGCTCTCCATCACATAGTAGTATGTGGCCCTGGAGAACCAGGGAAGGAGTTTTAGCAACGGTTCATGGGGATGCGTCAGTACTGCCTAGAGACTCTGGAGCTGCTGGCTGGTGGACAAAGGGTTTCTGTAGCTCTGTAACCAGGTGTTAGAGGATGCAGGACACATTTTCCCTAGCTAATTATTCTCACTTCATGCACTCAGTTGGTCATTCACACTGCAGTAGAAAGAAACTTTGGGTATAAATGAGTATCAAAAAATACTACCCAGACATCAAGCCCAATTGGCATAACATACTGTACAAAAAAACATTGTTCCACCTCCTACTTTGGTGAGTAGTGACTGGGATCTTAAAAGCTAGCAAGCTGCCATCTAGATGCAACAATGGGTCTCTCCTCATCCAGAGCAAAGAAGAATGAAGAAAAACAAAATTCATGGAAACAATTAGTCCTAGCCACTGGTACACCATCCGATCTGCAGCCTATACAACTATAAGACCAGAAGAACTAGATGGTGCCCAGCTACCACTGTCATCCACTTGGAAGGGGAACTATGTAGGAGATCCTTGATAGAGAGGGAAAACAATGTGGAACAAAACTCAAAATCATTTGGAGGAAAAAAAAAAAGCGGGGTGGGAGGGACCAGGTTTGCTGGTCTGACAGAGCCTGGTGGAACCACTGAGATTATGGCCCCTAGCTGCCCTTCAGGTCTGGAATTGAACCCCCACCTGTGGTTTCCAGCCAAACAAAATACAGGCATATGAGTTGAACATTTACCTCAAGTAGACACATGCACTGGAGAGAACAATCATGGGAGAAGGAAGGGCTGCTTATGAACAGGGAGACAGCTCAGGGGACAGGAGTGTATGGAGGGATGGACACTGTGAACAGTAACTATGGGGAGGAAGTGGGAGGGGAGTTATTGCATTGTGGTAAACTGTGGTCAATGACATGAAACAAAGTATATGTGAACTGCTGTATGGAAAGTGAATTTGCTCTGTAAATGTTCACCCAAATCACAATAATAAGTAAGTAAATAAATAAATGATACTACCCAAGCCCTAGATTGGGTGGGGGAGCAGGGGCTTTGGCAAGGATCTGACATCAGTGAAAACATCAGACCTTCCTTACCTCCATTTTTTCCTTGGATTGTACTTGTGGAGCTTTCTACTTTCTATCATGTCTTCATCTGTAGATAGTTTATGTTCTGATGTTTTGTGGATCGGACAGGGCCAGTATAGCATAAGCAAGGGAGAATGCTTAGTGGTTGAAAGCTTGAGTTCTAATACTAGCGCTTCCACAAACCAACCTGATCTTCAAGCTACTTGTTCTTCCTGTGTCCAACTATTCTCACCTGTAAAATAGAAGTCATATTAGGTCCTATATCTCATTAGGCTGTTGTGATGATTAAATGGGTTAATACAAGGTACTTAAAATGGCACTCAATAACTATCCAAAACAACACTCACTACCAGCGAGTCGATCCCGACTCATAGAGATCCCTCCTTGTGTTTCCAAGGTCATATTTCTACGGAAGTAGATTGCCCAATCTTCCTTCCAAGGAATGGCTGGTGGGTTTGAACTGCCAGTGTTCTGGTTAGCAGTCAAATGGCTTAGGCACTACACCACCAGAGCTCCCCAATAACTATCAGCTTTTGTTACTGTCTTGCAGGCTAACTCCAAGTAAATAGTCTGGGCTGCCTGGAGTGCTCTGTTAAAGGCACCATGACAGATCTGGGCTCAGTAGAAAGTAATATTTTAGTGGATTAACAGTTTATGGGGCAGGAGTGCTCAGCAGCAGCGTGAATGCCACATCCTACCAACCCCTAATATAGCTGAATCCTTCTAGTTCCCTTAATTGAATGGATTATAGGGAGGATTTAAGCAGTAACCTTGGTGTTAGCATGTAAGGTGTACTAGATCCATCTGGGAACTTTACAATTCTGTACAAGGGGCCAAAACCCACTCAGAAGTTTTGGCCTATGGATGTGAATTACAATTGACAGTGTCTCTGGCTTAGGGGTGGAAAGCTCACACTCTCAAGCTTTCTAGATTACTGTTTATTGTTATGGTTTTTGTTTGTTTGTTTTTAATGGCTACAGAAATTTTTTGACATTCCTTGCATCAAGAGACAGGGGTCTAGGTCCCCACCCCTTCAGTGTGGGCATACTTGAAACTGCTTCCACCAATATATTTGAGGGGAAGTGATGATCTGTGACTTCCGAAGCTAGGTGCGGTGTAGTAAATTACTTAGTGTGGCTTTTCTACCCATAAGTCTTTGTAAACTCCAAGGTGGGAATTGCTATTAGCAACTGAGGAGATCCTGATTTTAAAGTCGCCCACCTGGGTTATTTCTGTTGGGCGTGGCACAATACAATATTCTGGGAGGTTCCCACTCTCTCTCATGTGCTTAGAGTTCTGATGCTGTGATTGGCTAGTTTGACCACCCTTCTGGGCTCGAAAGGAGGCCTCCTGGAGGCAGAGCTCTCTCTCGGACTGCTGGTGGAGGAAGACGTGCTGCTGAAAGAGACATGTGCCCCTGAAAGAGACACGTGCTGCTGGGAAAGAGACGCAAGAGACACGCATTGCTGAGCGAGACGCCGGGGGACCAGCACTGCTGGGAAAGAGACTGTGAGAGACTGTTGGCCGAGGGATGGTGGGCTGGGAGAGAGACTGAGCATTTTTCCTGAACTTGAGTTGTATCCTGGTGCTTCCCTAATAAACCCCATAATCTGTGAGTTCTGTGTGGCCACTGCAATGAATTATCGAACCCAGGAGAGAGGTGGTGGGTGCCTTGGGAGGAACGGTTGGTGAAAGGGCTGGAGGGAGGCAGCATATTTGGCCTTGCAGTGATAGGCCTTGGGTTACTGCTGGTAATCCTGTCTTCCTCTTGTGAGATTAGAGGAGGTCAGAACATGTGGCCTCCTCGCCGTTTTTTGCACTAGGTCATAAAAGGGGTGTAGTTTACATCTTGTTTACCATGGAAAACCGACACTAGTGCACTGATCTGCCATGTAAGAAACCTAGAGAGAGCTCATATAGGTGCTCTGATCAACAGCCACAGCTGCACTGCCAGTCAAATGCCAGCATCAACTGCTAGTCATGTGAGCAACCCATTTTGGATGTCCAAACGGATCCTTCAGATGACAGCAGCCCCAGGCAACATCGGACTACAACTGCTTGACAGTCCCAAAGAACTGCCTAGCAGAACCCTTCCCGATTTCCTGATAGACAGATCTCTGAGCAAAGTAAAATGGTTTTACTTTACACGGCTAAGCTTTTGGTTAAATCGTTATGCAGCAACAGTAATTGGAACAATTTTGGTTTGGGGGTTTGTCTTAGTTATCTGCAATAACAGAACTACCACAAGTGGATTAGTTTACCAAACAGAAATTTTGGAAGCTAGAAGTCCAAATTCAGGGCATCAGCTTTCTCTCTCAGTTGGCTCTGGGGGAAAGTACTTATTTTTCAAGATGTGTGGGCCTGGTGTCCCTTGGAGAGCTCCATGTGTCTTGGCATCAATTTTCCCCTGGGTCTAGGTTCTCACGGCAGGGGTCCTGGGTACTCCATTCTCAGCTCTTCTTTCTTGGTGGTACTGAAGGACTCCTCCTCTGCTCATTTCTTTCTCCTTTTATCTATTTTAAGATAAAAGTTGATGCAGGCCACACTGCAGGGAAGCTTCCTTGACATCAGTTGAGAGTTGTGACTTGAATAAAGGGTTGCATTCCCACCCTAATCCCCTTACAACTGATTGGCTGGTCATATCAGATCACACCATAGAGGATGACTACATCATTATATAACTGCCAAATTGCATCATGATGTAACTCCCAAGCCACTGAGACTCATGGCCAAGCCAGGTTGACACATTCTGGGAAGACACCATTCAACTCATGACAGGGTTGTTACAATGAGAGAGTATTGTTGGAAGAGGAACATATGCAAAAGGATATAACTAGTTGGACATTCATTCCTGACCTGGATTGTAAATCACAATCAGCTGGAGGTACTTTGTAGTCTCTGAGTCTTAGGTGGGCCCAAGAATCTCACTTTTTAAAATAATCTCTTATAAAAATTTTAAAGCAATTTTTATGGTAGTAGTGGTAGATGCATAGTACTGAAGTATATAAGTCTCTTCCCACATCTTATGATTCCTTTCCCTCTGTTATCTTTACTGTTTCCCTGGCTATTTCTGAATGTTTTTTTTTCCAGGTGGAATTCCGGATCATTTTGTCTTGTTCCCCTTTAAATCCTTCTGGTGCTTGGGTTGAGATCACATTAAATGATCTCAGGCTAATTTATGGTAAACTGTTTTCAACGTGGTCTTTTTATCCAAGAACACCATATGCTTGTTTACAAGTGTTCTAATCCATCCCTTGGTAAGGCTTTATCATGTCCATGTACAGGTCATGCCTATTTCTGGTAGTTCGTTGTAAGCATTTTAAGTTGGTATTGTAAATAGGATCTCCTACTTCAACTGGATATTGTTTTCGTAACAAACAGCTATTGATTTTTATATAAGCTTATCAACCACTTACTATATTCTCTTGCTTCTCAAAGATTTTTGGTTGATTCTCTTGTGTTTTCCCAAAACGATTTGCAAGTAATTTAGCCACCTGTTTTCCAAGTTATATACCTCATTTCTTTGCTAATCTAAAAGTTGGTGGTTCATACCCACCCAGCACCTCTGTGGAAGGCCTGGAGATCTGCTTCTAGTCAATTCCTACTCATAGTGACGTGTATGACAGAGTAGAACTGGTCCATAGGGTTCCCAAGGCTGTAACCTTTATGGAAGCAGACTTCCTCATCTTTCTCCTGGGGAGCAGCTGATGGGTTTGAACCACTGGCCTTTCAGTTAGCAACCGAGCACTTAAACATTGTGCCACTAGGGCTCTTTTCCATAAAGATCATAGCCAAGAAAACTCTGGAGCAGTTCTACTCTCACATGGGGTCGCCACAAGTAGGAATCAACTTGATGGCAATGGTTTTAGTCCTTTCAGAATAACGTTAAATAATTATGATACAGTGAAAATGCATGTTTACTTACGTTTTTTTGTTTTCAATTTGGGAAATGTGTACCAGTGGAATCTGATGCAAGCAGTAGATCAGCATTGAGGAAACACTGACCAGTGCAATAGAACCTTTGTCAACTTATTTCCTCAATCTGACCTTGAAACACTGCCTAGTTCCATGAGCCCAACAGAACATGAGACTAGTGAAATTGATTCTGTGAGCCAGACTGGACCCCTTAGTACCAACAGGGAGGGTCTTTAGAAGCAGGCCAGTCCTTGTACATTCTTCTGTTGCAGTCTGATTACCCTGCTCTTCTCTCTGGCAGAGGAACCGTCCTTATCTCTGTATCCTGACCTTGGCACACAGTAGATTCTCAGATGAAGGGCCCTGTCTCTCATTAGAATCCACTTCTTCCCCCTCAGTCTCTCTGCTCCTGGAGAATTCAGACTCTCAAAGGTTACTATCAGCCTCTTCCTCTCATTTTCTTTGAGTGGTGTTCAGGGAACAAAAACTGGCTGACTGATTTCACTGGCAAGTCTCATTGCAGATGTCACTAAGCAGACAAGATTATTAATTGGCCCAAGTTTTCTTTCCTCCCCTTTTGAGTCAGAGCAGGGCAGTTTTCAAAGATAGGACAAATGAAGCCAGAGGTGGTTGAAAATGTATTTATTTTTCTTCAAATGATTTTTTTCAAGCAATAAATAAAAACAGACGTGTTGACTTTTCTAAAAAACAAAACTAAGCAACAACAACAAAAAAACCCCTAAACTATATACATCCTACAGAAATACAGGCATATCAAATGTAGAAATGACTTCACTCTGAAAGATGGGGCTATTTACAAAAGTTACAAGTATTGCATTGTTCTGTCTGTAAGAAGTCTCTTCCTTGTATGACTCAAACTCGAAGGAAGTACAGAGTCTGGGGAGGAAGGGGGCACTTTCAAAGAGGTGACATTCTCTATCTTACCTGATGGCAAGGAATTTCAAGGCAAACACTGCCATCTAGCTACTATATTTAGTTACCTAATGATGCTCCCCAGATCAGCTGACTTTCAGGAAGCAGGACAGGATACCCCACTGAGGGGGCCTCATGCTTCTTAAGGAGCTCCAAAGATAAACCATCTTGTCCCTCGGTTGGGCTGGGCCTGACAGTGGTACTATGCTCAGCCAGCGACAAATGCCACAGCTCCTTGAGACAAGCCAGTTCTGTGTTAAGGCCCAGTCACCAACAATACCATGCCATGCAGAAACCAAAGCTGTTTCCTGAACTTGGTTGCACATCAGAAGTACCTGGAGCACTTTGAAATATGAAAAAATAATGCCTGGGTCCCACTCCCAGAAACTCAGACTTAATTGGTCCAAGATGGTATTTTTTAAAGCTTCCAGGTGATTCTAATGGGCAGCCAAGGTGAGCCACTGCTTTTAATACTTTGGCTTAGTGATTCTTGCCCAACCCCAGTCTCCAGCCCCTTTCCTTCACATTTGAATCAGCTCTCCTACCATCTCCCCAAGGATTAAGAAAAAAAATTCTCAAGGCTCCCCATCTTTGTTGAGAACTCTCTGGACTGTGGCTGGAATGAACACCTGAGCAAAAGGGCCTCAACTGAGAATAACTGAAGGTGGCACCATCAGCCATCTACTCAGGTCTGTCACTTCAGGTTAATACTGATCTGTAGGAACACTGGCCCTTAGTACTCCTCCATAAATGCCCTTGGACAAACAAGATTTCAGGAGGCAATCAGCAGCATGCCTTGGTCTCTCTAGAATATCCAGAAAACCTACTGCCTTTCACAGCCAACAGCAATGCTGATAACCAGGGACAGTGGCAATGCCCTTTGGCCTTTGGAGAATTTCACATAGCTAGAAATCATTTCATGAGAGGCTGCCTATTGACACTCATTGACATGTGAGTTTACCCCATGATGGTGTTTTCATTAGAGCTACTCCAAGTTATCAAAGAGGCTTCTGATGGGAGAACAGCAGCAAAAAAAGTCCCTTTTTCCAATCAAGCTAATTTCCTACTCATTTCTAAGAGGTTTGAAACTCACACTGATACCAAGTACAGAGAAAATGGCTTTATAAATAGTTATTTGACGTTGTAGAAGACTTGGATTGGGAAGCTGGGGAAAAGCAGATCTGGAACTCGTCTTGAGTCCTGACTGTCCACGTGGTTGAATTCCAATCTGGGAAAGCAGTGTGCAGAGTTCTTGGCAAATGTACACTCATTCTATAAAAAGTGAGTCTGTTCTCCAGGCTATTTTCCCTCCCTTCCCCAAGCAGCTCCTCTTCCCTCACCAATCTGCTCTTGGACCCATAGCTTTTTCAGCTGCAGGACCCATTTGACCTCATTCATCACAAAACAAGAAGTGACTTCCAGGAATCAAGGGAAAAGTGGGAATGTCTAACTGTGCTGTCTCTAAATGGGTCCATTGTCCAGGAACCCCAACCCCTCCACGCCTCACCCTAACTATTCAGCCAAGCAGCTCCGAGGGGAAGGAGGGAACCTCTGGCTTTTCTAAAGCAGGAAGCGGGAACTCTGGCCTCACCCAGAGGTGGGGCTTGCAAAGGCAGGGCAAATGATGCCGACACAGGTTCATGGAAGAAAATGTAATAAGCCTGTTCCTATCTGGGATGCTTGGATGAGAGATAGCATTCCAACACTATGCTGACATTGAGGCTTTAAGTTATTTGTAGGTGAGCAAGAAATGTTCATTTAGATCTAGACTGTCAAAGGGCTAAAAAAAAAAAAAAGAAACATGCTCTCATTTCTAGACAAGTTTGCAATTACCTCTAATCTGATGCTCCATACAACACTGTTGCACAATACTACAAATGAAGCAACATGTAGCTTGTTCCCACTCCCTCCCCCCAAGCCCACCCCCCACAGAGAACATACCCTTCTCCCTCCAAAAGCCATTCTTCCATTTGGAAAGTCCTATTAAAATGGCATTGTCCTCAGAAAGGATTCTAAAATGGCCCAAGTGCCCACCATGCACTTCACTGAACCCAGCAGCCAGCTCCTAGGCAAGGAGTCTACCCCACTCTACCTCACTGCATTCTCCTGCCCCTCTAAACATCAAGGGGACTTGAATGTGGTATACACTCCCCTTTTCATTCAAAAGAGAGCACTTAATAATATTCACTTGAATCAGGAATTATAAGACACAGGAATTTGTTAGCATATTTCATTTCAAGTAAACCTCCAAGTTAAAAACTCAAATTTATGCAAAAGAGAAAAGAGGGTGCTTCAACTTACAAAAGGACTCATTTTGGGTTTATCTCCAGTTAACTGGTTTTCTTAATAGCCTTGTCAAATGCTTCACTATAGAAAAATGAATTGCACCCAATTTTTCCGGAGCACCTTATAGGGTATGGCATTTATCACAGATGATATACAAGTCCTAGACAGGGTTAGGGAAAAGTGCTCCCACCACCAAATCCAATTCTTGATCACCAGAGAGAGAAGAATGTATTGTTGTGGTTTAAATAGCTTCAGAGGTTGATGTGCCCAAGAACCAGCTCCAAAGTAATTAAAAAGTAGTCCTTTCCTTTCTTCCTCCTCCCTCCTCACCTGCCTCCCAGTGACAACAAATTCAAGTCAGTCATCATGCTGACCTGTGCATGTCTACAAGAAGTCATGGACTCCCTAACTGCTCTGACGTTTCCAAGCTATTGTGCTCCCTTTGTTGGACATCAACATAAATATAGTCTAAATTCATTGTCACTAGACTCCTTGTACTTACATATTCTGAGGAGATTTTTAACTACTATTTATCATTAAGCATGATTATTCATCTGTTGGTGACTTAGAAATGAAAACCATGCCCTAAAAGGTTTCTTTAAAGAAACAAAATTCCAGTAACTACAACAAAAAAGGAACAAGAACACAAATCCAGGCACTTCTGGGAAATTTGTTTGCTTCTTATCACTTGCCCGCCTGCCCCGCTCCTCCCAATAAAACTGGTTGGGCACATTTGCCAGGATCTGTGGATTTCATAACTTCAAGCCTTACTGCTTAAAAAAATGAGGTAAGAAATCTCTATCTTAAAAGTAAAACTGACACACAAACCAAACCAAGGTTTTCCCGGGCTGTTGAAGCAGCCATTATTGCTGTAAGTTGGAGTGTTTTCTTTGTTTGCTATTAATATGTATTCAAAGTCCTTATTGCCATTCTAGCCGGCCCGAGGATGGCCAAGGAGAAATGGATGGGGAAGGAGCCTGGTCACCTGCCCACTGCTGGGTTAGTTCTGACTTGGCTGCCGTATGTGTGGCCCACCCACCTCTGGCTGTAGGCCGACTCCACCTCTTTGGGCTCCGAAAGTGGCTCTAACAGCTGGGGGAGGTGGTGATAGGACTGTGCAGGTAGGGCAGGCTGCTGGGGGCTGAATGCACCCCCACAGAGACTGGGAAGCTGAAGACAAACTGTGAAGTGGGAGTGGGGGTGGCTTTGCCTCGCTCCCTCAGGGGTCCCGAGGGACTGGCAGCCTCCACAGCACAGGACGTAGCTAACACCTGGGACTCGAACTGTAGCAGCTGCCCCATGAAGCTGAAGTTGGGCGAGATGATGCTCCGCCGCTGCTTGACAAACTCAAAGGCCTCCTCCAGTCTCACCCTCTTCTTCATCATCAGGTAGGCCAGGCAGATGGTGGCAGAGCGTGAGATGCCTGCCTGGCAATGCACCAGCACCCGCCCACGGCAGTCCTTTACCGCATCTGGACGGAGAGCACAGCATAGTTAGTGCCTTCAGCATTCCTGGCCCCTCATCAGAAAGAGCCAGATATGGGCATGGGCAGGGTTTGGAGGATGGGCACATGTGAGGGGCTCTTGAGACTTAACCAAACAAGAACACTATACATGTATAATAAGAAACAGCTAGCTACACCCCAACATACATTCAAGAATTTCTATTGGTAGAAACAAAAACAATGACTTAATTCTCATCTTTGGTGACTTTTTTTTTGGGGGGGGGAGGAATCCTCCCCATCCAGAAAGTCTTATCATCTAGACATGTGGAAACATGCAAAGGAAAGGTAGGTAAGCTAACAGCAGGAGTATAGGGGTTCATCTTCTTGCTGCCCAAACACAACACTCAAAGAGTGAGGACGAGAGGCAATGAGCACATCCTGGAGAAAGTGCCTCCCAAGTCCCTCCTTCAACATATTTGTTACAAGTGGTTCCATCTTATCCTCCCCGGCCCAGTGCTCTGAGCAGTGTTGCAAGGGTGGGGCCAACTTACCAATATACTCAATGGCTTCCATGAACCAGGAGCTGATGTCAGCCTTGTGGTTATCTTCCACTGGAATGCATTTGTACTGATAGTGTCCTTCAAAGTGGTTGGGGCAGTCCGAGGAGACATTCAACAGGGCTGTGATGCCCAGGGTGTCCAGCATGTCTCTCCGGGCAGCATGATAGGCACTACCGAGGTAGAGGAAAGGAAGGATCTCCACAGGACCCCCCTGCACCAAAGAGGGAAAGCAAAGGCCCACAGACAACATGAGTGTGAGGCAACTAGGGAAAGGGCTGGGCTGCTTGGGACAGGGAGAGGGAAGCCAGTGTGAGGTGAGCCTTCACAGGCCTTGGGGAGAAAATCTGCTAGGCATAGCTCCTCCAGGTTTCCCCATTATGCCAGGACTTCCTGGCCTTGAGGCCCACAGAGTGGATGGGGCCAGCAGGACTTCTCCAGGCTTTACCCTCTGTTTTGCCCACCAGTAGAGAATCTAAGTGCCAGATAAAGTCTTGTTGGCCTCACCTACTGGTCCAAGCAACCCCACCTCCCTGGTGAAAAAAGAGGCAGCAGACAATGCTGGGCTTGCTACACCATTTGTAACATTAAGAGTTTATACTCATGAGATTGGTTTTCTAGGTTTGAAGCCTTAAGTTCATAGTGTCATGAGACAACTTGGTCAATTGGCATAACATAGATCACAAAGTTCATGTTCTGTATCCTGGTCTGGTGTGTAGTGTTGAGGGTCTTAAATGCTTGTAAGTAGCTACCTCAAATACATCTAAAATCAGTCTCATCTCCTCTGAAACAAAACAGAAAAAAGGAAACCAAAAACTCAGTGAAGCAACTAGACTACAGGACAAACCATCTACATGAACCATGGACTCCCCTACCCTGAGACCAGAAGAACTAGATGGTGCCCAGCCATCTCTAACAACTATTCTCATCAGGGCCACAGGGATGAATCCTGATGATAGAAGGGGAGAAAAACGTGAAACAAAACTCAAATTCTTACCAAGTCTAGATATACTGGACCAGTTGAGACTAGAGAAGTCCCTGAGACTACCTCCATAAACCTTGAACCAAAATACCTGGAGGGCACCTTTTAGCTAATTAACAGACTGGCTCATAAGGAATATCACCAGTGAGTACTGTGCACCTTTAAAGAAAAAAATCATCTATGAGACTAAATGGTCAAGAATTACTCTAAAGCAAAGATGAAAGGGTAAGGGAACAGGGAAACCAGAATACTGGATGCAAAACCCAGAATATTAAAACATTATGAAAAATGTAATCTATGTCTCTGAACAATTTTGTGTAGTAATTGTTAAATGGTAACATAATTTGCTATGTAAACTTTCTCTGAAAGCACAATAAAATATTTTTATTTTATAAACTCATATTAATGCATATAAAAATGAGTTTGTATGCATTAATAATCAAGCTATTTATTGTGTGGCTTAGGTACTTTTTGGTTCAATATGTCTTGGCACATCAAAAATGGATACAATCTTAGCTTCACAGACAGGAAGGATCTTGGCTAGATGAGACAGTATCAGCCTAAATTACTAAAATTTTCTCAATCAGAACAACTCAAGCAATCTGAGAACTGGGAAGCAGACTGGCTATGCCGCATTAAATGGCCTTCTTCTCCATCTAAATGGAAGGGGTGGAGGGGATGGGCTTATAAGAAATGGAGTGGTCTGAGTTGGTTTTCCTCAAAGAGCGTTGGGTAACATTTATGTCCATCTGGCATTCCTCACTGGCATGTATGTGGAGGACAGCCTGACAGCTAGGGGCCAAGGCTGGTTCCATGGACTGCTCCTTCAAAGAGGAAAGGCTGTTCTTTCTCTCAGCTTCCTGTCCAGTAGGCCACACAATTAGGCGTCTATCAGCTTCCTCACTAGTCTGTACGTAACTCTAGTGACCAAATCAGGGGCTTCTGGGAGTGAGGTGTATATATATACTAAGGAGGGGGTAATAAAAGAGGGAAGAGTTAGAATTTCAAGCAAAAAATGAACCCTACCTAACATCCCCCACAAATATTCAAGGTTTACCACATTCTCTCCAAACCAAGACGCTGTACTCAAAACCTTCAAAACGCATAAGTCGGAAGATGAAGCCTTTCATCTACCCCCACACCACCCACCCCTCTAGCCTCTGTCCCTCACCCCTGCCTGGGCTCCTGCCAGCATCTACCTGGTCATGCAGTGGGGTTCCACAGGAGCTACAGCCCAGATCCAAGGACTCTGCAGTGCTTGCGGGCACCGGGGGTGGAATGGTTGCTAGGGCCTTGGTTTTGGAGCAGAATTCTGGGTACTCGGAGGAAAACCGCTCATAGCCACCTGGAAAGGAGAAAGAGGTTCATGTTAAGAAGTGTGTTACCCAAACCAACAGGAAGCCAGAAGGAACTTAAGCAATCTGTTGAGAAGGTAGGGGCTGGCTCTCTATTCACCACTGGGTGGCACTGTGGGCCTGGAGATAATGGCTGTGGGGACCTTTTCAGAGATGACTGAGCCGGCTTAAGGCCAGGACTGCATCCTGAAATCTGGGAGGATGCTAGGAACTTCAGGGAATTTTTGGAGACAAGTCTTCAGTTTGGGATGAAGATATCTATGGAAAGGAAGATGTGCAACAGTGTGTAGATGAGATCCGTTTGTTCTAGAGCATCTCCTTAGGGGATCACAGACCATGGAAGGGAAAGAGGAAATGGCCACTGGGGGTTTCCACACTAACTAAGGTAGCTTGCAGCTGTGTCCTTGGACCTGCAAAGGACCCATGCCCACCCCAAGACTTTGCTTTGGAGAGGCTCTCCAGTGTGGGAAAAAGGGAAAAATTACTCTGGCACCAGCCCTTCTGGATCTCAGCAATGGAGCAGATGCCAATAGCATGGCCTCATGAACAGCTGTTCCAGCAACAAGAAGCCAAAAAAGGAGGAAACAGGCTTACATCGATATAAATCCCTCTTGCTACATACAGGTTTGGGGCAAGCGAGGATTTCCTGACCTGAGAGTTGCTAAGCCCTGGAATGGTTGGTTATCAGTGGAATCATCTTCCGGGGGAGGGATATCTTTTCAGTAAAGATAAATGACTAGTATAGAAGTCATGTCAGTGCTCACCAGAAAAGTGCCTGCTGGGTGGAGGTGGTGGGCAAAGACGCAGGGCAAGGCCGGCAGGGGAAACCTTCCTGGAAACACTCAGCCTTATGTCTCTGACCTTCATGTGAACTCTGGAACTTTGCTTTGGAGGCAATTCACAATCTACCATCAATGTTTAAAGGAGCTCTGGTGGTGCTTTGGTTAATGCATTTGACTGCTAACCAAAAGGTCAACAATTCCAATCTACCAGCCCCTCCAGGGGAGAAAGATGAGTCAGTCTGCTTTGGTAAAGATTTACAAGGTTGGAAACCCTATGGGGCAGTTCTATTCTGTCCTACAGGGTTGCTAAGAGTCTTAACTCAATGGCAGTGACTTTTTAAATCAAAGTTTGGCCCTGCTTTTATTTTTAGTTTGCAGCTTCTGCAGGACCAAAAGATGACTATAAATTAATTGAGAAGGGCCTGTCTGTTGTGGAACAACCACTTTAACTGATCCAGTCAATTGACTAAAATGACAAGTTGGCTGAAGGGCATGTGTGTAGGTAGAACTATGAAATCTTTATGGCTCAGCGGTATAAGCCCCATGGTCCCTGTATACATTTATAATAATGTTCCAACATGCAAACTCTTGATGGTTTGTCAACTACTTGCCCCAAATTTCAACCCTAGAAATTACTGCCTACTGCTTTTGATAGGGGAAAAATGACTGTCACATCACAAGGCTTACAGAAACAGGGCATACAGTTTTTCCTCTCTATTTCCCCCACTCTCTCCCTCAGGATATAAATGGACATCTCTTTGGTCACAGGCCCTTGTTCCTGCTGAGTCATCACTGGATGGAAAACCTGCCAGAGGGTCCAGCCCTACCAGCTTCAGGAGGTGCTGGTGGCCTTATTGGTCACCACATCTAAGAAGTACCCACTCCCTCCATTATAACCCCTCTCCTTTCCCCCATTCCTTATAAGGCTACAAATGCTGCAACTCAATATGCAGCAGGAGAGTATGGAGGAAGAAGCAGCCAGCAAATGTCTTTAGCTGAGGGCTGTACAATGGGTTTCTGGCCTTCAGGAAACTTTGATAGATACTGCCCTTTAGAAAAAGTGGAAGGGATATGGATCAATCAGCAACTCTTGTTGAACACCTATATAAAATGCCATCACTGAGGAGTTATTAATGGATACAGAGTTTGTTTGCGGTGGTGAAAAACTTTTGGTAATAGGTAGTGGTGAAGGCTGTGCAATGTGGTCAATGTTATTAGTACTGAATTGTATACTTAAAATGGTTAAAGTGACAAATTTCATGTATTTACATCAATTTGTATATTTTACCACAATAAATCTTTTGAAAAGCCATCGCTGGTTACTGTGTATGCTTTTACGTTGTTGTGGTTATTAGCTGCCAAGGAGTTGGCCTGTAACTTATGGCAGGCAACCCCATGTACAACAGGAATGGACCACTGTGATCCACAGGGTTTTTAATTGGCTGATTTTTCGGAAGTAAACTGCTCAGTGTTTCTTACTAGTTGTCTTAATCTGGAAACTCCACTGAAACTTGTTCAGCATCATAACACACACGCCTCCACTGACAGATGGGTCATGGCTGTACTTGATGTGCACTGGCTGGATTCAAACCCAGGTTTTGCCTCATGGAAGGCAAGAATTCTACCAGTGCACTGCCACTGCCCTGTCTGTGCTTCTATAGCATTTGAATGTTGTTAAAAACAAAATGATCCTTGTATATATTACATAATTTGAGCTATTAAAACATTTTTTTAAAAGAAATTTAAGACACAAAGCTCATCACCTACTCAGGCAGATAAGCTATACCCCACCCAAAAATGAATGGTCGGAACCAGAGTCAGACTCTCCAAGATTGTATGTGGTCACAGGGAGGAGCACCTGAGGGCAGCAGAAGTGGAAGAGTCTCCACATTCAGTGGAGGAGTGAACGTCATTCCCACTGCTGAGAAGCCACAGCACAGGGCACCTCACTGAAGTTAAAGACCAGAGGCTCTGCAGCCAGAATGACTGGTCTGGTTCAATTCCAACCCTGTGAATCAGCTGTGCAACCTGAGGCCAGTCATTGAGCCTCCCTGAGCCTCCTTGACGTCTGTAAAATGTGGTTGAACTTCCTCCTCTCACAGAGTGGCTGCAAGGACTGATTAAACCAGGACTTGGCACCTGGCATCTGGGAGACATATAATGAAGCTTTCCTTTTCTAGTACCTACACTGAAGGGTGCCCTAAACAGAGATTCCCCAAAGACCAAAGAGGAACAAGGGATTCCATAAGGCTGACAGCTTCCTAGACTATTGACAAGCTTCTCTTCCTGGGCTCTATTTATTTTCTCCAATCGGAGTCTTGAGGCCTGGTAGTTAAGTAGAGGAGGGCAGGTGCCACACCTCCTGAACTCAGTATTCCCTACCAGACATGAGCACCCGCTACCTCCTGGGGTCAATGAATTAGGCTATCACAGCAGAATGAGACCTGAGGGATTCAGAGCCAGCTGTGACCACGGAGTGCGGTGGCAGGCAGGGCGGGCCAGCAGCTGAGTGAGTGGGACAGAGAGGACCAAGCAGGTGGAGAAGAGGGTGCCAAGGCTGCTCATAGCAGGGAAGAGACAAAGCAATGGTCTGCAAAAGACACCAACAGAACAGAACAGAAAAATTATGACTAAAAACTTGTTCTCTTGGGGGATCTTTAAGAACAATCAAAAAGAAACTAAATGAAGACGTAGATGAGCTCAAGGGACAGGAGCACTGGAAAGTTCTAACAGGAGTAGCAATGAAAGGGTTTTTCCCCCTGAGTTACTGCTAGTTTTTGAGGATCTGTGGTTGTCTATCAGTTTGTTGTACTGTGGTAGACTGAGTGTTCGTAAAGCTGGAAGCTATGCCACCAGTATTTCAAATACCAGCAGGGTCACCCATTGAGGACAGGTTTCAGCAGAGTTTTTAGACTAAGACAGACTAGGAAGAAAAGGTTGGTGACCTACTTGTAAAAATTAGCCAATAAAATTCTTGTGGATCACAAGAGAACATGTGGTGATATAGTGCTGGAAGATGAATCTCCTAGGTTGGAAGGATCATGAGATGGTGCTGGACCACACAATGTTTGATTCTATTACACATAAGGTCACCATGAATCAGAGTGGATACAACTACCATCAACAACTGGTTGTTACAAGGAGCAACCAAAAGGAGCTCCTTCTGGTGGGCCAACAAGCTTGACTCAGGCCAGGGCCAAGAATGAGTACAGTATGCGCTGATGGACCCAAGGAAGTGGTGAAAATGGTGTAGATGAATGAGGGCAACTTAGATGGAATAAATGACTCAACTCCACACCCCACAAGGCCATACACCAGAGTATAAAGGGCATCCACGTTACTAAAAGTTATAGGTACTGTTAAGAGGGAATGCTTACTACATGCCAGGTTCTTTCCACATGTTGCTTCCTTCCTGTGAGAAACTCATGATCAGTCCCAATTTTACAAAAGAGGAAACTGAGGTGCAGGGCAGGCAGGGAACCTATCTTGGTCCCTCACAAAGGTGGGGGAAGGGCCGATGCCTCAAAGTCGGACTCCTAAACTTGCTGTCAGCAGGCAGGGAACCCTATTGCTCAGAATTTTAATCCAAAACTACAAAGGACCTGAACACGAACCACTGACATTTAACCCAACTGCACCTATCAGATGGTTTTGTAACTGTAGGTTGTCATTAGCCAAGTTGGGCCTAGTATTTTTTCTTTCTTTTAATACAAAATACAATAGAATATAAAGTAGTAGAATGCACTGCATTTAATGGGGCTATCATTTCAGGGAGCTCTTATGGCACAGTGTCTAAGGCATTTGACTGCTAACCCACCAGCCACTCCACAGAAGAAAGATGGGGCAGTCTACTTCTGTAAAGATTTATTGCCTCGGAAACCCAGTGGGGGTTGCTATGAGTTGGAATCAACTCAATGGCAATGGGTTTGGTTTTTTTGGTTTTTGTCATTTCATGGAAGGAGTCCTTGGGTGCCACAAAAGTTAATTGCTTGACTACTAGACAAAATGTTGGTGATTTCAACCCACTCAGAGGCTCCTTGGAAGACAGTCCGGGTGATCTGCTTCTAAAAGGTCACAGCCTTGAAAACTGTATGGAGCAGCTCAATTCACAGCAACTAACAACAAAAACAATTTCAGGTATATTTATATACTCGGTCATGATGTAAATTAAAATGTAACTCTTACTGTGGGTGTGGTCAGAAAGACTGCTCTAAGACTTCCACCCATTCCCAGATCTGTGCAAGTTCCATATCCACAACTAAGACCTAGATTTAGATCACACTGTTTTATCCAAAACACACAACCAAAAACCCAACCCAATGTACTGCCATCCAGTCGATTCTGACTCATATGAAAGGAAAGCTTATTTCCATCACACACAAAGGGGCTGGGCTCTACCCTGTCTCCTGCAGGTGTGGAACGAGAACATAGAGACATGAGGTCTGGGTGCCACTCCTAGCTCGAGCTGCAGAAACTTAAACAAGCATATTCCCTCCTAACCCTTTTCCCAAACTCAAAATGTAAAGATTTCTGACTATAAGATCTCTCAATTCTATTATCCCGTGATTCTAAATACTCAGAATCTATTTTCAAATTTTACAAACTGAGAGTATATCAGTTTTACCAGCTCTAAAGCAGGTGGGGTAGCGCCTAAGGCATTTGACTGCTAACCAGAAGGCTGGAGGTTCAAACCTACCTACCAACCACTCCTCTGAAGGAAGACTGGGCAATCTACTGCCATAGTGATTCCGCCTCAGAAACCCAAGGAGGGGTTGCTGTGAGTCAGATCCATCTCCACAGCATTGAGTTTGTTTTTTGGAAAACAGCAGGTTCCTATAATCTGCATTTCTATTTTCTGCATAAAATTTCCTGATACATCCATGAATTCTGACCTTTTTTTTTTTTCCTATGTCCTGCTGAATGTAGTTCCATAACAGATATTCTTATTAATTCTGACCTGTTTTTCCCATGTCCTTATTTAAAATACACTCTCTATTCTAAAAAAAAAAAAAAAAAATCATTTTCTCATCTTTATTTTAAAACCTGAGACTCTAGGGAGGAAAATGTAATATGGTTTTTACCAGTTACTTGAGGAATAACTACGTCAACAGTTAACTCAGCTGTCCTTTTCTTTTTCTCACCTACACTGACACAATGCAGGCAATTGTCAAAGGCTACTGAAAAGGATTGACCTCCTGGCTATACATTCTCAGAAGCTGCCTGCCCTTCCCATATGCTGGGGCTGGAGATCATGTACATGGAAGTGTTTGCAAAGGTAGATTGATGTCGTTTTTGCTGATATCACCATAATAGGCCTGTTAATAGGGTCTATGGTGGGTAAGACTGTCCTTTGGTAGTGGCTATGATCATGGATCCTAATATAGCTGTCACTTTCTTCCAGTACCTTCTCAAAGCTCAGATTATCACCTGTTTACATGCAAGGCCTTGTTCTCCTGGGACAGCTTATCAAGGCAAGGCTAATATTGCCCAGCAAGTCTGGGGTCATGTGAAGGTCATTTGCCTTTGAGAATTTCTCTCAATGTGAGTGTTGACTTAGTAAGCACCCATGAAATCCTGAGCAGTATTTAAAATTTACCTAACTGGTTTTCTCACCTTGGGACTCCATCTACAGGGAGACCTGTACCTCCCTTGGCTAGCTGGCTGACACTTAATGCCATGCTGGGTCTTGTTTGCAGCCCCTCCTAGTCCTCTGTGCTATCAGCTCTGTTCAGCAAGCTGGCTTCCGCTGAAGTGAACTTTTCTTCCTGTCATGCTTCCTCTTTGTTAGCCAGGAACTGCCTCCCAGTAAGGAAATCAACTATCTGGTTGCAGATGTTCTGATTTTTTAAAGGAATTTCTTGGCTCCTTAAAATGGCCACCCTCTATGCCTCCCTCAGCCTTCTGTGTAGCACACCTCTCCTATTTAGCAACCAGGGCAAGCCTAAAGAAGCAGCTCTGTGGTCTTCACCATGATCAAGTTTTCACTTTCCCTTTAGACACCAGACTCTGCCTTTGGTTACTTTGTTGGTTGGAAACATTCAGTTTAAATGAAGCAAAATCTAGTGAGTTTGCTTCATTTGTTGTCATTTTTTAACTACAGTACTGATTTGGAAATGATCTAAGACCTAACATTTTGTAATTCTAACACTCTCTCAATCCTAGGCTGTCCTGGGCATTGTCTCATATTTTTGCAAAGAAAAAAGCAGTAATTTTCACTTTGGGTATAAGAGGTATGCAAACTCAGCTTCCCCTAGGGCTATGCCATTTGATGTCACTGACTTCCTGGGGAACTAGAATGGATGAGTGGGGAGAGAAGGAAGAAGGAACACAGCCAACTTGTGCTACCAGGGTTGCTACCTGGCCCCACCATGCTCCTACTGTTCACTGGTGGCAGAAGTAGCCATTTTCCAAAGGTGAAATGTAAGAGGCTGTTCAGTCAAGTCAGTGCGTAAATTAATTCCAATCCAGAAGGAGAAACTGGAATACTTAGTGGATCCCCAACCCCCAATTTTAAAAAACTGCTCCATGACAGCCTTTATATCAGAGCTTAAAATAGAACTGACACAGGACATTAGCTGAGATAAATTTTAGACAGGGGAACAGTAAAATAATATTATACCTGAAATCTTTCTATGTATCAGACTAATCTGTTAGTTGGATAATATGGGAGAAGTATGACTTCTATTTAGGGTAAGAAAATGCTCTTTTTGTCTTTCTTTAACGACCAGACTCAGTACTCACTGCCATCCAGTGGGTTTCCAAGGCAGTGTCACAACGGAAGTGGATTGCCCAATCTTCCTTCTGAGGAGTGGCTGGTGGGTTTGAACCACCAGCCTTCTGGTTAGCAGTCAAATGCCTTAGACACTACAGCACCAGAGCTCCCTTAATGACCAGAGGAAACCAAAACTCAAACTCAAGAACTTATGGAGAGAGAAAAGGATTTTAAAGATGTATACTATGATAAGGAGCTCTGGTAGCATAGTGGCTAAGACACTTGCCTGCTAACCAGACGGCTGGCAGTTCAAACCCACCAGCCACTCCTC
>NW_006921682.1:9673557-9681827 GCF_000298275.1 Orycteropus afer afer | reverse complement strand
AACAACAATACTATGATAATGTCTGTAAAATTGAAATTTCTAAACTGTCCCTAAAGATGTCTTACAGGATTTTAAACTGAGTAAGCTAAAAGGAAAAAGTTTACCCCAATGGGAATCATCCCATAGCAAAAAGGCCAGGGAATACTGTAGTGATTTTGGTTACTGATTTACCAAGACATGGGTAGTATCAGGATATTTAAAGGTTAGGCAACATTTTGTTGATATTAAGTAATGCTTACTCTTATTTTTAACTATGAATTTTTGCTTGTGGTATCCATTTTAACTATCTTCAATGAATAATCAATTGCCCTTCAAAGTGGCAGAAATATAAAATTAGAATT
Source organism: Orycteropus afer afer (assembly GCF_000298275.1). Lineage (NCBI taxonomy): Eukaryota > Metazoa > Chordata > Mammalia > Tubulidentata > Orycteropodidae > Orycteropus > Orycteropus afer. The sequence goes on along the minus strand of NW_006921682.1, from coordinate 9,681,486 downwards.
TAAAACTCAATTAGTAGAATTAGAGAGACTTTGACTGGGAAGGACAACTTCTGAAAATACTCTGCTTTTTCTGTCCCAGTAGGATGGCAGAAACCAACCATCAGGGTTTTCAAATAGCTTAATGTCCTCCCCACTTTAACTCCATACCCACCACCACACATGAAATGAGACATACACAGAAAGGCCCATTAGCTGGAAAATAAAACGAACAATTCCAGTGGGAACCAAATTACCCAAGCCCTAATCAATTCAGGCATTTTCTGAAGATAATCTAAGAAGCTTTTTCCTCCCTTGTTTCCCAATGCCTCCCCGTTAGGTCTCTGCTCACACAGGCCTCCGTCCCCTGAAACCTACAGCTCCTCCACTCCACGGGAAGCTGTTTATCTCTAGAGACGCTGGATAGCATTGCTTTCCTCACCCAGACTGCACCTTCCTCTTGGGGGTATGAGAGCAGATGCTTAGTTTTTCTTTCTGGGCTTTCTGAGGACGACTTTTCATGAGAAGGCATCTTTCATGAGAAAGATGAGTAACTGTGTTAAAGATGACCTCTGCTTAGTACAAAATAAGCTAACAGTATATGGCCCAGTTAACCCACAGATGTTCTACTGCCAACACAGAACGACAAAGAGCCCCAGCTCTGACTTTTTTTGGCCTGCTGCCCCCTTTGCTTGTGAATACACAGCTGAACCTCTCCTGGCTAGTCCCCTGAGTATGATACTGAAGAGATGGAGCTAAACTTTCGGCTCAGGCTTAGACACTCTCAGCTCGAGATGTTGACTTCGAAAATCGAAATGCAGAGGGTCGTCATCCCTGCTGGTGTTAGGGCAGTCAACAGGAGGTAGCTGCAGGCCTCGGGAGGAAACGTGTGTAATCTGGAGACAACCTTCAGAACACTTCTTTTGTGTTGGCCAGGCACCTCATCCTCACCTGCCAGGACTGTCACCCAGAGGCTGCCTGTTCTACCCAGTTTTTACATTAACAGCTAGCCCCAAATCTCCAGCGCTGAGCGGCTCAGAAGCGGGCCGGCTCAGTAATCAGTCAGGTTCCGGCCTCTCCCGACCGGATTCGAGTGGGCGGGGAGGTGGTGCGTCCAGGATGGGGGCCGGGGCGGGGGGGGGACCTTAAAAACATACCCTTCTCCCTAGAAGCCGGACCTAAGCGTCTGTGCCTCCGGAAGACCTGGGGCCACGTGCCCCGACAGCCGCTCTAGGACGGTCCCCTCCCGAGTCCCTGATCAGGAAGAAGAACAAAACAAACCAAACCCAGCCTCCACGTGGGGCTGGAGTCCAGGCCCAGTGTCCGCGCGGGAAAGGTCTGTGATCTTGAAGTCCACAAAGGAAGGCGCACGCTCAGTCTCCGTATCAGGAGGGACTTAATATGCACAGAGAGAACGCGAGGCAGCCTCTGTCCACTCCAAGGGGCTTTTTCTCTCATCTTTCCCACAAGCGACAGCCCCAGGAAAGGGAAAGCCGCCCTGTTCAGACAATAGCGCGGCCACCACATCGGTGGTCTAACCAGTAACGACGCAGGGATGTGAGGACCGTGCGTCAGGGGGCGTGGGGGGGGGGGGCTCCCAGGCACAGCAGGATTCCCAGGAGTAAGAGGGACCTTTACCAGTGTCTTGTTCTCTGTCCAAGCTTGGCGGCGGGTCCTTCCAGTGAAAGCCCCTTCCGGGCACTTTCTCTTACAGCGCTTTGGGGAGAAAGGAGGGCTGGGTTCAAAAGAAGGTGCAAAAGGCAGCCCTCGCGGAAAAATAAAGAAATATCAGCAAAATCGCCTTTGTGGTTCAACCAAAGGTCAACAGCAGCATTTCCCCAGCAGCTGACAGGTCAAATGGTCAGGAAACAACTGCCGAGAACAAAGCCCCCCGCTGTTCACCAGGGGCAAACCCTGCTCCTCCTCACTAAGCAGTTTTGTGCTTTTGGGAGGGGGCGGTGGGAAAGGGCTTCCGTCCCCCTCCCCGCCCATTTCCCTTCCTCTCGGGTGAACAGGTCTGGTTCCGAGGAAAGGGAGGAGGGGGCAAGGGGCGCCTGCAGGAAGGGGAGCGGCTCTTTGAAGGCAGAGTTCTGAAATTCCTCTCTGGTTCTGAGGCCAGAAGCCCAAGAGCGCGAAAAAATGTGAGGAATGCGGCCGCGGGAGGAAGGGGAGCAGCGTGCAAGGAGGGTCATCCCACCGCCCCTGCCCGCTCCCCAGAGTGAGGGGTGCCGAGAGCCACGAACCAATAGGCCCTGGCAGGTGCGGCCGCCCGCTAGGCTGCTGCTGGCACACTGTCCCTTCAATTATTTGGATAGGATGCTGTCTCGTTTCAGAGTTCTGACTTCTGTATTTAACAAAAACCCCCTCTCTGAAACGTGAAGAGTTTCGCCAGCGTTCACTTAAATCAAGCACAATTCCCCATCGGATGTTAGAGAATTGTGTTTAAACAAAAGGTCGGAATTCCCTGCTGTCTGGTTTATAGGGGGGAAAGATACTGTCCTAGGTTCCCGTTTCCCAAATAGTCCTATTGCATCCCGCTCCGGGAGCCGAGGTCTCTCTCGCCTAGCTGCTGAAAGAGTTGGCCACCTTCTAGGAAGAGCTCGGAGTTGGGCAGCAAGGGAGAAGATACAGATCGCTTTGTACAATGTCTGCAAACCAATCTGCGTTTCTTCATTTAAGGAACACTAGCTAAAAATGGAGCCAGTCGGGCCAATCCAACCTAGACGCTCACCTTCGTCCCCACTTCTCGGCTTCGGACTCAGCGAAGGGTCGAGGCAAGCCAAAAGAACAGGCCTGTCCTGTCCCCACTGGCACTTGGGAGCAATACCCTGTACTGTCACATGGGCCGCACATAGGAGTCGCTTCACCAGCGAGACAAGAACCGTTAGTGGGTGTAAAGAAATGCGGAAACGCCAGGGAAGGTAAGTGCAGGTGACGGAGGAAACGCGCCGGCACGGTCCCTGAAGACTTCGGAAGCTCGCACACAAGCACAGGAAAAAAAAAAAAAAAAAACACAAAAACCTCGCAAATCCACGCACACCAACATGCACAAAGGAGTGCGCGGGGATCCCTGCAGCCACGAGTCACTCGTGGCACTTCTGTCTACTGAGGCGCAAGCCGTCAAAGTCCTCTCTCTATACGCACACACACAATCCAGCTCACAACGCGCCGCGCTTGACGTTGCGCCTTTACCTTTGAGCAGGCAGATGTCTGTGCGCTCGGCGTTGCGACGCAGCGCCTGCACCACCAGCGACACAGTGCTGTCTTCGCGGAGGCTCTCGGCGCGCAGACTGCGCTCATCGTAAACGATGACCGCCGAATAGAGGCCGGAGCGCAGGCGGGCGCGCACCTCCTCCTCGGCGGGCAGAATTTGTTCCAGGCTTACAGAGCCCTTGGCCCGCCGCCGCACGATGGTATTGCAGCGCACGTTGACCGAACCTCGGATATAGCCTGCGCTATGCGCCAGGAACGGTCTGCAGTCCAGCAGCAGGCACTTGCCGCCGCTCGGTAGCCCCAGGGCGCCGTGGCCGCCGCTGCCTCCCGCGCCGCCGCCGCTCTCCTCTCGGTTCATCAGCCTTTTGAGCACGCTGCAATCCATCTCCTGCAGCTTCTCCACTGTCACCATGGTCGTCGGATACTGCGGCTGCTGGGTGCGCGAGGCGAAGGGCACCACGGCCGGCTGTGCCGCTGGAAGGGGCGGACGAAGGTTTAGGGAGAGCGCGTGCAAAAGTAGCTGCAAACTTGTCTCACAGAGGCTAGCGCGGGCCGTCCTCTTCCCTCTAGTCCCCTTCCTCACGCAGTCTCCCGCTTACATAGCAGTTCTAGCGGCCTCGGACGCCGGGCAGGTCTGTGCGCGGCGCGGAGTGGGAGGTGGCACTGGAGCAGAGTGTGTTTACGAGAGAGGGCCAAGGACTCCCGTCAGTTGTTGCCTCTATTATATTGCCTGTTGTGCTGCTTCTGCCACCGCTGGCTCCAGCGCTCCCGTTCCGGCCACTGTTCCCCACACGCAGCCGGAGCTCCGCGCACTGCCCCAGCCAGAGTTTCCTCCTCTGGTTATAGATTTATTAATGCTCCTCAGCTCTCCCCAGGGTGTGGGGGAAGATTCATTACTACCTCGCGAGGCCCCGCCTCTTCCCATTCTCAGCCAGGCTTCCCCCTCCTCCAGGCGCTAGCTCTCCGCCCCACCCTCCGCCCCTCAGGCCCCTCCTCCTGCTCCCCTCCCCTAAGAGTGAATGGAGCTCCGACCGCTTGCGCCTAGTCACGGGAACGCGACGTCACAAAGAGCAGAGTAAACAGGGAGCTCGGCGTTCTTCACCAGGCCCATTCATAAATCCGAGAGCTAGAGGAAGAAGGAGGTGGCCTCAGACCCGCCGGCAGGCTGCTGCGCCAGGACTTTGTGAATGGAGCGCGACTGAGCCTCTCCGCCCGCGGGCCAAGGCCTCCCCGGCGCGCTTCTTGCCGGGCACAAGTCGCCTTCCAGCCACACCATCCTGCTGTGCTGCGTTTGGCGCAAAAAAAAAGCTAGCCTAGCGGAGTCCAGCGGCTCGGTTTTGAGGTTTCATCTATTTTTACCATAGTGCCTCATTCTTCTCTCCCCTCTTTATGAGCTCGCCAGGTCTCCTCCCCTGTACCGAAGTGGAAAGAGAAGGGGTACTACACTGCCCATCCTGCGAGGCCTGCACCTCCTCGCCCCAGATTTAAGAGTTCGTTCGGCCCTGCTACTCGTCTTTTTAATATGTTTTCTTAGACGTTGGTTTATGCATTAGTATGATAAATTTTCATCTTAAGCCATTAAATCAGCTTTATAACTTTCCGAGAAACATGGGCAAAACCCCAAGTTAGAATAATGAAAGTCTTCCCTAGGTGAGGTGTGGGGTTTTCTTTGTTGGACCCAGGAGGAGGCATTCATTGCCGAATGTTCAGATAGAGGGCAAAGGTGTCACTCCCACGCTTTCTAAAATGTGTTTATTTAAGCTGCGGGGGGGGGGGGAGTATCGGCGTTTTGGGTTTTGGAAACATCCTCACCCTCATTTTACACAAGTGTGAACTGTCTTTTCAGGAAATTACAATTTAAGAAATACGCGCGCAAAGGATGACCTTTTGAAAGGATTCAAATTCAGGTTTACTTTGCTTCTCCTTTTCCAGAACATGTAGATTACCCCCCTCCCCCAGTTTTACTTAAGCATTGAATTTTCCCAGAGGCCGCTTTTGACAGAGGGTTTGTACGTACACGCGGTGGGGACCTGACAGAATCCAAAAATTATTCTCCCAACATCTTGCCAAGTATCGTTAGTGGGAATTAACCACCGAGGCGAGGGAATTACAGGACTTGCCTGGAAGCTGCTTCGGGGATAGCAGGGTCGAGTCTTCCATTCCAGGTCTCGCGTGGAACACTCCCCGCCCTCCTTCCCCTCCGCCTTTGTTCCTGGCGGAGCGACTCATCCCAGCTCTGACCTCCACTTCCCTCCCCCCAGGCCTCAGTAGAAGCCTGCAGCTCAGAGACCTTAGAGCCGTGCTCCCTTCCCCCTACGCCCCAAAGCCCGCGGCGGCCGGGGCCAGCTCCCGTCGGCGGTGAAGGGCGCAGCTTGTCCGGGGTAGCTTTCCTTTTGCCTCAGACAACAATATGGCTCAATTCCTCACTGTAGTAATCCTGCAGTGATATTTTGTTCATCATGGATTATTTGCACTAATTTCAAATTTTTAAAAGGCACTTCATTATTTATCCTGACTACTGACTTTTTTGGCACCCCTTTAAATGCGCTGAGGAGAACGCCCACCCTAGTACTGGCCCTGAAAGGAGCCACAACTGCAGATCTATCTATCCCGCAGCGCGGCAAGATTTCCAGCACTTAAGGTGTGCGTGAGGTCGGCGGGGAAAGGCTACCTGCCTGGCTTCCCGGTGAAAAGAGGTTTATGCACACTCCCAGGGCTAAAGGGACCTCAGTCTCATTCGAGTGAGGTGGCTATGAGGCTCTAATAATTCGCTCTCAGTAGCTACCGGAGAAAGTGTGCCTTTTCAAGAGTCCCCAAGCAAGGAAGAACCGGCGAAGACTCTCCGAGGGTGTCGCTGCGGAATATGACCCCTGCCAGGCCCGTGGTTCTGAGGCTCTTCCCACCCAGAGAAACACTGACTCTTTTTCAGGAGCCTTGACGGGATATTTCTTGGAAGAGCCTCTCAATCGAAGGCAGGTTGTGTCGATTTCACTCGTGCCGCAGGAGCTGGGGAGGCATTCCTTGGCCGCTCTGGTAGCATTTTGCTAGCCTTTGTCTCCCAAGCCCACCGTTCACGTGGCGGGTAAATAAGAGCCTATGGTCGCGGGGGGAGATGCCCGCAGAATAAAGAGTTGGTTTTTGCACCTGACAGTAATCCAGGTGGCGAAGCCCATAAATCCCGCAGGCGATTCACACGGAAGGGGTGTGGGCGGGCGCGTGTGAGTGTGTGTGTGTCCACGTGCGCATACCCGCGCCTGCGCGCCCGTGCCCTGGGGGGCAGGTGGGGGAAGCGGTGAGGGCAGCAGCAGATTCAGATTTAATATGCTTAAGTCAAGAGCCGCTCTAGTTGAGAATGTGAATTCTTGATTTTTGAAAGGGATTAATTTTAAAGAAAACACTCCCCCTCCTAACTCGTGAATTGGCCTTCAGTTTTGTGAATTTCAGCAATCGAGATTTAAATTACCTTACTGTATTTATCCGGATGCTACCTAAGCTCCCTGGGTAAATTTTTTGTAATGTGATTGTGCGGGCCATTAGGCTGGCAGTTAAATTAATGCAACATGAGGGCTACCGGATACCAGCTATAGAGATGATAAAACTTCTCTCCAATTGGTCTGCAGGCTGGGGGTGGGAAACATAACCAGTTTCCACAGGAAATTTGTGGAACAGCTTATCAATAAGTAGATCGTGGAGGAAACAAAGGATTTTGGAAGGAAGATGTTATTTGAATGTCATTTCAAAGTTAATTTAATTAACAAAGGCATATTTGCAGGAATTGGGATAGGATTGCCCAAGGAGAGATTTTATTTATATTCAGCAGTAAACCTCAGGGTGAAAATACTTTAAATATTCGTTGTGACATGGAAGTCCAACCTTTCATCAGACAGTCCTTAGGCTGACCTTATTAGTCACTGCCAGGCTCCAGCAGAAGCCCTGGCCTTGTTTTAAGTACATTTCTTTCCAATTAGAAAGTTGTGTGATCTGGGAATTTAAAGCTCAGAGTAGAATCCCCAGAGAATCATGACTTCTATTCTGGTTTTGATGCCAACCTCTGACTCACTGCCCTGTCCCAAGGTGCCTGAATAAAACTTGCCTGAAAAATCATTAATGAATTAATCAAGGTGGTGATGGAAAGAAAGATCCTGTGAATTCCCCTTTCCTGAGCAAAGAGAGAGCCTTGCTAGCTAATTACTTTGAACTGGAGTAGGAATGAACCATTTAAATGTACCTGTTGGCTTGGCTTCTTGGATCAGCCGACTGGGAAATTTCACCTCATAGTGGGAATGCCTATAACAAACGAAAACTGGGAGGTCATCTCATGAGACATCTGTGCTTATACAGTGCATTTTTTGGTAACATTTATAAATGGAATTGAAATATATCTGTCTTTCCCTGCCCACCTCTGTCCATTAAAGCAGGACTCAGGATGGAAAGTCAACATTTAAACTAAGTTCACCAGAAAACTCAAAAAGATAGCCTGAAGGTGTTTTTAGTCCTGATGTTGTTCTTAGCTTCTTTTTGTTTTCTGCACATGATACAATAGCACTTACTACTGTTGTTTATGTTAGAGATATACCACGCCATCTTGCATGGCTCTTCCGGGTCCTTCTTCATTCCCTGCTGCCCCGCCCAAGGTCATAAGTCAGTTAAAGGAAGTCAAAACTGAGCTTCCTGCAAGGCGTGAATTTTAAAAGGCAACATAGCCTCTGATAGGTTAAGACCTCTTCCCCCAGCTCTGAT
>NW_006921682.1:9663788-9666226 GCF_000298275.1 Orycteropus afer afer | reverse complement strand
AAAAATAAACACCAAATAAAACAAATAACCAAACTCACAGACAGAAAATTTAGCTCACCTCCCCCCACCTTTTTTTTTTTTTTTTGCTTCTCTGGCTGTGAATATTTTTCATTCATTCAACAAACAAGCTAAACTCAGTGGGGGAGAAAATTTATCTGAAACACTGAGTGTGCCTTCAAAGAGTTTATAATCTAGTCAGTCTAGCCAAGATGTGATTATCACTGTAAGTTACTGCAGGGTAGTGTGTCATTAGAGAAGAACAAACAAAATGCCGGGGGAATTCAGAAGAGAAAGGGATCAAACTGTATTGTATGATTACAGATGGAAGAAATAGGCCATCATGAACAAAATGGATTTCATCTACTTAAATGCTATCCTTGACTTCTTCTATGGGTCCTTAAAAAAAAAAAAAACCAACAAACTTTTATCCCACCTCTGACATTCATCTGCCCTTGTGCCTTTATATTATTTTCCTTTCATTTGTTAAAGTCTCTCTTCCCCAGTGGGTTTGCCTACTAAAAATAGATGAGTGATTGGTCTGAAGCTACAAAGGAGCCAAGATGATGCAAAGGCTCTGTAGAAAATCTGTGCTACAGATTTCAGAAAATCTGTGCTGGTCTGATAGAGCCGACCTAGATGGGAGATGACCTAGGTATGGGCCTGACTCTATCATTTATCATCTTAAGTAACTCAGTTGCTCCATACCTTACTTTTTACCATTTGTGAAATTAGGAAAAATAACATTATCATCATTATATACTTTTTTCCAGACAACATAATGTCTAAATCACTTTTCCAAGGATCTAATGGTGAACTTATTTTCCACACCAAACAGAGCACACACACAATCAGAAAGATTTCTTTTGGACTTGTGAAATTATTCATATAAAAATTCTCACCACGAAGTAAACATGAAATGACATTTATTTATATATTTATTAAATGTTCTTTTATTGAAAACAGTACAATGACCTGAAATCAATATTGTCAGAGAAAATCTGGAATTTTGGAGAATTTTTTATTTTTTCATTGATGAAACAATGAAGGAGACACAGTTAAAGATGATTCTTATCATGCTGCCTGTTTGCTACCACAGACCCAGTCATCCTTATCCACTAATGTCTGTCTCCTCATTCATTCTGCACGGGGGAATTTGGACACAAGTCCTTCCTGCTCTGTAAGCAAGGGGAATGCATGTTCTGACCCTCAGATGTTTCAGCTGCTATTCACTTCCACATCTTGGCCTTGGTGATAGCTTTTTACTTTTTTGACAGCAACTTTTTCTTTTTTTAATGGCTCCTTCATTTTTTTTTAAATTGTGATTTGGGTGAAAATTTACAGAGCAAATTCATGCTCCATACAATAATTCATACACATCTTGCCCCATGGCATTGACTGCAAACCCCACAGTGTGACAGCTTTCTTCCCACTTCCTCCCTGCAGTTACCCTTTCTCTGTGTCCTTCTTTCCAGTGTATTCATGTGCTATGAGCTATCTCCCTGGCCAAATAGTGCCCTTCTGATCTCCGAGGAGTGCACCTACCTGGTATAAATGTATACCTTATACACTTGTCTATTGTTTGGCTGGAAGCCATGGCAATGAGTTCAATTCCAGGCCAAAAAGGTGACTAGGGGCCATAGTCTCAGGGGGTTCACCAATCTTTATCAGACCAGTACTCGTTGAGAGCTTTTTGCATAGTTAAAACCAAACTAAACCCACTGCCATAGAGTCCATTCTGACTCGTAGCGACCATATGGGAGAAAGTAGAAATGATCCCCTGGGGTTTCCAAGGCTGTAAATCTTTATGGAAGCAGACTGCCACATCTTTCTCCCACGGAGCAGCTAGTAGGTTCGAACTGCTGATCTTTGAGTTAGCAGCTGAATGCTTTAACCACTGCACCACAAGAGCTCCTTTTTGCATAGTTAATGGCTGGTAAATTCTCATTGTGCCCCTGAGCAGTGAAATGGTTAATGTTCTTGGCTACTGACCAAAAAGGTGCAGTTCAAGTCCATCCTGGCAATCTACTTTAGAAAAATTAGCGTTTGAAAACCCTATTGAGCACAATTTTACTCTTGATACATGACTTCATGGCAACTAGTAGTTCTCACTGTAACCGTATGACAAGTTGGCCATCACTATACCCATATTAAGGAGCTCTGGTGGTGCAGTGGCTAAAGCTGCTAACCAAAATTTGGCAATTTGAACCCACCTTGGGTTGTCCACAGGAGAAAAATGTGGCAGTCTGCTTCCATAAAAATTTATAGCCTTGGATCAGGTGGCCAACAAACATATGAAGAAATGCTCACCATCATTAGCCATTGTTGTTGTTGTTGTTTGCCGTCGAGTCAAACCCAACTCATAGCGACCCCTCCTTGGGTTTCCGAGGCAGTATCACTACGGAAGTAGGATTGCCCAACCTTCCTTCCAAGGAGTGGCT
>NW_006921682.1:9653308-9662092 GCF_000298275.1 Orycteropus afer afer | reverse complement strand
TCATGAGACAAAGTGTATGTGAACTGCTGTATGGAAAGTGAATTTGCTCCGTAAATATTCACCCAAATCACAATTGAAAAAAAATTATAGCCTTGGAAACACTATGGCACAGTTCTACTCTATCTTATAGGGTCATTATGAGTGGGAATTTATTTGACAGCAGTGGGTTTGGTTTGGTACCCATATAGCAACTTGGCCAGATGCTGGGCAGTGCAAAAGGAAATGTCAGAGCTTGATGTCTGAACTTTGTTTAGGATGATGATCCAGTCCCATCCAACAGATTAGTGGCTTTGGAAACCCTAAAGTCCTTCTGAGCTTTTCAAATACACAGATGGAAAAAGGCCAAGAGCCAACCATTTCTGAATGAAAATACCCACCTGTAATGAACTATTTTGGCAAAATGAAAAAGGCCTTTGATACTGCATTAGATGGATCAACTTGCTTCAGTTGAAATGATGGTTTTCTGAAATCAGAACATGAACAGTCTCTCCCAGCTGGATGGAATACTTAGATTACCAACCCCAGATAGGAACAAAAAGGGAGCAGAAGAGGAATCCTCCAGGCTTCTCCGTGGGACAGCCTTGAGAAGGCTCCTATGGAATGGCAGGCCTGTCAGCTCAGGCAACTCCAGCCCTCCATTTGCCTTGATGATTGTGTATCTCAGATATATTAAATATTTCCTCTATATAATCCAATTTTCTATATAACCTGTCTTTGGATTTTTCTTTGTAATTATTTGGGCTATGTAGAATCAGTATGCAAAAATAATACAGCAAAATATCCTTTTTTTTTTTTTCCAGAAAAAAATTATAGTGTCTTTCTGTCTTTTCATTTAGAATTAGCATAACAATCCACAGGGGTTTACCCACTGAAGGAAACACCTAGGGTCCTCTTTACATGGTGGGTAATTACATCCTGTTATTTATCCCATTTATTAGATGCTAACTAATTAGCACCCAGGCAATTACATTTTCAATCTAATACATATTCTGTCTTTTTCTCACAGACAGAGTTGTATCTCCTCTGCTTTGCAGTATTGAAACCTCCCTACCAGGTAATAAAGTAACAATGACTGTCTTCTCTTCTAGGTGGCCAAGTCCCTTTTTACGACGGGTATTTGGATGTCCCTGCTTTGAGTCTGATTTGGACCTGGGTTTATTTGAGTGCACTGAAAAATAGCACAGGCTTTAGAGTCTTACAGCTCCTGGGAAACTTTGGGTAAGTTCAGATCTTCACTTTCACATCTTTCCAGTGGGAAAACATTCCCATTTAAATATACTTAAAATACTGCCAAGACCGACTGTTGGGAATGTTATTCAATAAATTCCCTTTTGGACAGATGATTTCTGTTAAGTAGTGCCCAGAAGTGACATTTTTGGTTTATCCATTATTCTCTCCACCGAGGTGCAGTTGCCACAACTCTAGACATGTTGGTAAGCACAGCCAGGTTCTCATGTCATCCAGCCAGGCTGCTCAGTTGACCAAGCTGTTTGCCCAGGAGTTTGCTCAGTTGTTTGCCCAACAATCAAGGTAACATGAAAGGCTCCTGTATACTTTCTGCTGCTTCTCATCATCCCAGGCTGTTCCACTCCCCCATCCTCCCAGTCCCCTTCATGCATCTCCAGCCCATCCCCTATTTGTCCAAGAAAAATTTCATTGTATCCATGAAAATTTTTGAGCACTTCAGAAGAAAAGGTAATTATTCTTTCTTCTAGTTTTCTCTAACACTATCTTTTACTTATTTCTTACTGTTTTCTGTACAGTGCTTGTCTTTTCACTATGTTGTATGAGACATTTCCTTGATGCAGTGAGAGCCTCTAATTACACTACTGGGTAAGCTATCGCAGAGGTCACTGACCAGAAAGTTTCCCAGACCAAATTAAGATGCTTCAATCACACAATTCATTGGATGGATGTAAGATACCCAGGGAGAAACAAAGGGAAAGACACGAGGAGGTCGGCACACTTAGGTTAGGGTGCAAGTGAGTAGAAGAACTACTCTACCTGAATCAGTGTTCATGTATCCTGTCTCTCTTTTGGCCATATCAGACTTCCCTGCAGATGATATAGTCTCTTGACCCAGAACTGAGGCTAAGCAAGGAAACTGAGCAAAGAAAGAGAAGGGGCCTGAGGCCAATACATGCTTGCTGCTCTATTGGAGAGAGGAAAAGACAAATATACCTGGCCAATACCTACCTAGCTTGCTGAACAGCCATGTGTTTTAACTATGTTTCTAGCAGACCTCATGTAGGCACAGAATAGAACCATACTGGTGCTAGCAATGGGTGGTTGATTTACGGATGACGTATTTGTCATCCTACAGTTGTAAATACAGATTTATATCTTATGGCTTTGTCCTTCCATCCTTTTCTGTCTAGAAGTGATATTCTTACTTGTTTCATCTTCTTTATGTTCAATAGTCAAAGACTAGGTTGATTTTTTTGTAACTAATATGTCTCATAAGTGACTTGCTTCTATGTGTCGTTTTTCTTATTTTCTACAGCAGAATTTTTTTGTTAACTGTCATCAAGATGGGACCTAATTCATGGTGACCCCACATGTAATGGGATTGGATTGCTGTGATCTGTAGGGTTTCCATTGACTGAGTTTTGGAAGTAGATTGCCAGGTTGTTCTTCCTAGTCTGTTTAGTCTGAAAGCTCCATGGAAACCTGTTCAGCATTACAGCAACATGAAGACCTCCACTGACAGAAGCAGTAGTGGTTACACCTGAGGTGCCTTGGCTGGAAATAAAACCTGGTGAGAATTCTCCCACTGAACCACCATTGCTCTCTCATAGCAGAATTAAATATCGTTAAATACTGCAGCAAGTTTACATCACAATCTGTGTCCACATAATCTGTTCACCAACCTTGTAAGGTCTGTTCTTGGAAACTCTTGCAGTCACCAGGTCAGAACTATACATAGAATACTTGAAGAGAAATCTGTTATTAATTATCCAGAAGGTTGGCGGTTCAAACCCACCAGCCACTCCTCGGAAGGAAGGTTGGGCAATCTACTTCCGTAGTGATACTGCCTCAGAAACCCAAGGAGGAGTCACTATGAGTCAGAGACGACTTGACGGCACATAACAAGAACAACAACATGATTCTAAGCTCAGGAAAAATGCCAAAAACCTCCACAGTCCCCTCCTCAGCCTCTCTGCCCCATTTGTGCTCTTCATATTCTTTCAAACACTGTGCAGGATTCACTTGATCCACCACACCCTCAATGCTATCTGCTATTGGCTTCTCTGGCTGCCATTTCCAGCTCCTTTTATCTATTTTTGATGTTTGCTGCTGGATAATCAGGGCCACAGGTCACTCTCTGGAGAGCCCACCCAGGCCCTCAGCCTCCTGGCCAACTACTCTTAGGCTTCCTGGGTTCTAGCAACAGTCCAAGAGCTTCAGGCGCTTTCTAATCCTGTCCCCAAATAGGCAGATTTAATTCTCTCACGTGCTTTGCAGAAACTTCTGACTGAACTAACCACTTCCTCTCAACTGTGGAGCACAAAGGCATTCACTCTGAAATGTGCTTATATATGTAGATGGATGGCTGTTCAGAGCAGAACCCCAGCTAAAGGCTATACTTCCTGGCCTGAGGCATAAACATCACATAGCGTTCTTTTTCCCTTTCAGAAGGAATATTTTTTTAAGGTTCTAATGAAGTATGTTCAAAATGTATTCTTTCCTAGAATATTAGAAAGTGTTTCCTTCTTCTGTATTGTACGTGTAAATGAAAATGGAATAAACAAAACATGCCATTTAATATTTTACATATATGCCAGGATATACAATTCTCAAACAGACTTTTTTTTTTCCGTGTAGTATCTGAAGATAGGGAGTGATTTATATGTCTTTGGTTGACAGGGAATTAGTCTGTGATCTTTAGCAGTATTCTCACACTCTTTAGATTGGGTAAAACAAAGAAATACTTTCTAAAAATGATGCTGATTTCTACTTGAAATGATCATGTTTGAAGGTTATCACAATGTAGAATGCTAAAAATACAGCTTTTTCTCCTTACGAGAGTTCCTGTTCCAATGCCTTCTCTACAATTGACTGAAGAATCAAGAAAAAATGTTGAAAACTGGCTTAAACCTTCCCTAGGAGGCAGCTCTTGCTAAGGGTTTATTCTTGTACAAAATTTCCCAAGACTTTGCATGCAGAAGGTAAAGTGTGTGTGTGTATGTGTAATTTATTTTTTTCATTCTAAAACACCATTTCTAAATTTTTCCTCTTTGCTTGGTCTCATTTTTGTAAAGCCCCCTTTGGTCATTCCCCACCTGTTGTAATTCAAAGGGAATTTTCCCTTTTTGTGAATGTTAACTCCTGACAGGATGTACTCAAATTAAATGCTCACTAAATTCAGAGACCAGTTTTCTTTACCTCTCTTCTGGTTTTTTCTCAGTTGTCAATGCATCTTCAGAGAGTCATCACTTTAGAAGGTCATTGGCAACCTCTCTGTGATGACTGATAACCAGGAAGGTCAGGGAGTGCACAGGAGAGGGCACATTGCATTTCATTGTGCTTATTACAGGAGAGGAGAGCAGTTTGTCAAATTCACCCCACAGAAGAGATGCCTGGTGTCCTACCCAGTCAACACCCTCAGGGTCAACTTGTACCTGGCAGTCCTTCCTGCACTCCTCCTTCAAGTCTTGTTTTGAGACAAGGCAGAGGGTAGTTGTTGCCAGGATAATTAAAATGGAAAGATCGTTGACAGCTTTTTCTCCTTACGAGAGTTCCTGTTCCAATGCCTTCTCTACAGTTGACTGAAGAATCAAGAAAAAATGTGCAGAGTTTTATAGCTAAAGATTGATATTCCTAAAAAAAAACCAAACCCACTGCCATCATGTTGATTCTGACTTATAGTGACCCTGTAAGGCTGATATTCAGAAAGAAGATTGGGCAGTCTACTTGTAGAGTTACAGCCCAAGGAGTGGTCACTATGAGTTGGATCCAACTCCATAGCAGTGAGAGTGAGGACTGATACTAGTTAAGGAGTTTTATTTGTCAACTTACAATTCCTCACCTCTCTGTCTACCTCTTGGATTTAACTCTACTCTGAAGGTAATTCAGTATGAAATACCAGGCACAGGGTTTGGAAAATAATGAGCACTCAGTATATGGAAGTTGTTATAAAAATAAAACAGGCCTAAACCCCTACCAGGAGCTCTGGTAGCATAGTGGCTAAGGCACTTGACTGCTCACCAGAAGGCTGGCGGTTCAAACCCACCAGCCACTCCTCGGAAGGAAGGTTGGGCATTCCTACTTCCGTAGTGATACTGCCTCGGAAACCCAAGGAGGGGTCACTATGAGTCAGGGCCGACTCGATGGCAAACAACAACAACAACAACAACAAACCCCTACCATTGTTCTTCCTTAAGCTCTCTCACAGGAGGTAGCTCTATGTAGTAGAGAGAGCTTAAGTTCTGGAGTCAGCCAAACTGGGTTTGGACCCCATCTGTGCCCCTCCTAGCTGTGTCACCTTAGCCCAGTTACTTAATATCTTTGAGCTCCAGTTTCCCCTGCTGTGGATGGGGTCAAAACACATGCATTTCAAAGTAAGTCCAAGGGTTTAATGAGATGATACAAAGAGAGTCTAGCATGGTACCAGGGTTAATGCAGTTAGCGTAACTCAATTAATTTCTCTGTGGGCCTCAAGGACATACTTACCCAGAGATCAGACAGATACATTTACTTCTGATAAGGTGATCAATCCTCTCCTAGGCCAATCGCTTGTGACATCTCTGAACTTCCTGGGAAGGGCTTTGGTCTCCTGGGAGCCTCATCTCTTCCTGGTCCCCATACCACCAGCTGACGTTGCTGGTGCTTAGTGTTACTTATTCCTCCATACCCTTCCCCACAGCAGCTCCCCTTCCCTTGTTGGCCTTGAGGGTGGATGAGGGCCCAGGAGCCTGCAGTTTCCTGAAAACTCTTGTCCCAGAAAAATTAGGGAGAGGGAAGGAGGTCTCCTGGTGGAGAAGCCAGAGTGGTCAAAGACAGAAATAGAAGTATTCTACCCTTGGATCTGTGGCAAGTAACAGCTACTTGTCCTAGTTGTCAGGTTCCAGGGATAAGCAGTTTCCCAGGCTAGGTGAAGTGACCTGCTCTCTTGTCAGCAGAGTCAGAAGCAATTGCTAAGTTGCACTGAGGAGGGCAAAGGAGATGGGTAAGAATGCCAGGTTAGTTAGGAGAGCTTGGCTCTCCTTGCTCTAGAAGGCAGTGTGTGGGGGGAGATGTCCCTGAAGATAAGGAAGGCTTTCTCAATCTGAAGGAGTGTTGCAGTGTAGCTGGACCAGCCACCTTCCAAGCACCACACTCACATCTCTCCCACAGCTTACCTGACTGAGGTTGGGGGCTCCGTGTGGTCAGCACCCTCTGCACAGCTCTGGTGGGCAGTACCCTCTGGCAGAGGGATGGGAGGAGAGAGAAGAGTCCAGCCATGCAAAGGACAGCCACACAGTACAGCTGACCTTAGCACTGAATGGAGCAAGCTGACCCTTCAGTGGCCACATTCTCTCCTCTCCCTGTGTTGTTTTTCTCTACCCTTTTACTTTTAGTTACCATCATTTCTAGAAGGTGTGGAAAGGAAGAGGTGAAAGAGCAGCAAGTCCATATTACTCAAAATTATGCCTTTTCTTCTCAATACAATAGAAAGTAGACGAAGGTTAAGTAAGCATTGGCCATTCCCATAGCCCAAGCGTCTGCTTGAAGCTTTGTGGGAGAGTGGGGAAGTGAATGTTGGAACGGAAGTGGGCTTCCCAGCCTCCTTCAGCTTAGTTGTAAGACACATGCCCCTTGGCCCTGATGTCCCTCAGCCAAGCCTGGTTGTGTGTCAAGAGCCCTTTCCACACCAGCTGGTAGGCCCTGGGGTTGATTTTGTAGCATTAAACTGGGTCTGCCCAGGGCACAGGGCTAGTCCTTATCCACAATTTCCCTATTTCCACTCCAAATCTCCTCCTGGGCCAGATTCTTGATGCCTCAATCTTATTTTCCTTGGCCAAGTCTAGTAGTAGGGCTGGATGCTACTCTCACCTGGCAAGAAATAAATTGATCATCTATCAATTTAGACTACACTGGTTGTGTTTGCCTGGTGACATGACCAAATTATATGGCTTATTTTTTCCCCCAGTCAAAAGTAATGTAATCCTCTTTTCTTTTGAACCCCTTCAGAATTTTGCCTGTTTTACTGATACTTTCCTTTTTCTTCTTTTATTTATTCTTTCACTCAACAAATACCCATCTGATTGGACAGCAAGGCCCTGCACCCCCGAGTGACCTTTTTTGCCTATCAGTGACAGCTGGGGGTGGGTTGGGGCTGCCCACACTGTAGGCTGACCACTGGGATTTAAATTTTCTACCCTTCCTTTCCCCCACACCCACCCAGTGGCCAAGTTTAAACTGGGTTAATACCTCCAGGCCACAAAGCTGCCACTGTGGAGTCAAGCATGCTTCCTGGATGAACCACGAGGCAGCGCACATACAGTGGGCTTTAGATTGACTAGGGCTCTCTCCGAGAGGCTTTGACTCTGCCCTCCCTCTGCGTTATCTTCTTGGCACCCTGCCTTCTTCTTTCACTGTCTCTGAGCCTTTAGGTTTTTACTACCTCTCACCTGGAATATTGCACCAGTCTCCTAACTATTCCCTGTACCCTTTGTCTCTTCTTACTCTAGTGCATCCTACACATTGCTGTGGGAATAATTATAAACACATCTCTGATCATAATCCCAGATTAAAAATGTTTTATAACTCTCTATTGCATACAAATGAAGTCCAAACACCTAGTATTCAAGAAATCTACACTGGAAACTTTATTCTCTTTCCTAACATCTCCTGTGAACATCTTTAATCACCTTTGGCTCTGTTCTCTTGAGCCATGGGTCTTCCCTGGACATGCTCTATGCTTTCTTTCCTGAGTGCTTGGGCTCACTCTGCTCTCTCTGTCCCAAATGCCCTTCTCCGGGATCTCGAGTATACTTTAAGAAAGAGTCCACCAAACTTTGAGCATGCACATACAAATGTGTTCCTTGTGTAGTTACCAGTTTTCTAGAGCCTTATATAACCCATCCTGAAACTTTTTGAGGTTTACCTAACAAGTCAATGATACAAAACCAGAATAGGTGACATCAAATGAACTCAACAATAAAAAGACAGAAAATCCAATTTTAAAATGAGCAAAAGACATGAACAGACATTTCACTAAAGAGTATATTCAAGTGGCCAACAAACACATGAAAAGATGTGTGCGATCATTAGCCATCAGAGAGATGCAAATCAAAACTACAATGAGATATCATCTCACACCTATGAAAATGGTACTGATAAAAAAAAAAAAAAAACAAAAAAAACCCAGAAATCAAATGCTGGGGAAGATGTGGGGAGATTGGAACCCTTATACACTGCTGATAGGCATGTAAAATGGTAAAACTACTATGGAAAATGAAATGGTGCTTCGTCAAAACACTAGAAATAGAACTACCTTATGATCCAGCTCCTCTTATTGAGGAGCTCTAGTAGCACAGTGGTTAAAACATTTGGCTTCTAACCAGTTCAGTAGTTTGAACCCACCAGCTACACCATGGGAGAAAGATGTGGTAGTCTGCTTCCATAAATACTTATAGCCTTGGAGATCCTATGGGGCAGTTCTGCTCTGTCCTATAGGGTCACTATGAGTCACAGCAGGACAAACTTGTCTGTCGGTTTGTCCTACTGTGGTGACATGTAGACGTGAGTTTTGAGGCTGAGCCTCTGGCGTTTAAAACCCAGCGAGATGCACCTGGTGCA
>NW_006921682.1:9647193-9649041 GCF_000298275.1 Orycteropus afer afer | reverse complement strand
ATATATATATATATACACACACACACACACACATATGTACACACATACATACATATATACCAAAAACCAAACACACTGCAGTCGAGTCGGATCCAACTTATAGCAACCCCTCCTTGGGTTTCCAAGGTGGTATCACTACGGAAGTAGATTGCCCAATCTTCCTTCAGATTTTATACACACACACACACACACACATACACACATACACTCAAACCAAACCAAACTCACTACCGTCAAGTTGAATCCAACTCATAGAAACCCCTCTGGGTTTCCAAGGTGGTATCACTACCGAAGTGGACCAGTACTTTTAAGACCTTAGAGCTATTCACCAAACTAGGATGTAGAACTTCCTATGTCTACTCACTGCCATCAAGTCGGATCCAACTCATGGTGACCCCTCCTTGGGTTTCCGAGGCAGTATCTCTGCAGGAGTAGATTGCCCAGTCTTCCTTCTGAAGAGTGGCTGGTGGGTTTGAACCACCAGCCTTCTGGTTAGCAGTCAAGCGCCTTAGGCACTACTTCACAAGAGCTCCTTCCTATGTCTAGGAAGTATATATATATATATATATATATATATATATATATATATACATATATACACACACACACACACACACACAGTTATAGATACTTCCTAGACATGACCAAACACCTCATATACACACACACAGTTATGAATACTTCCTAGACATGACCAAACACCTCATGAGAATGGGTTTTTGAGTCCCCAAGACTATGGGGGAACTAGGTCAATTGGCATAGCATAGTTCATAAAGTTTATGTTCCACATCCTAGTTTGGTGAGTAGCATCTAAGGTCTTAAAAGCTTAGGAATTGCCCATAAGAAAGCAGCTATTATTTCTACTTATCCAGAGCAAAAGAGAAAGAAAGAAGCTAAAGACTTAAAAGAAGAAACTAGTCTACTGGACTAATTGTCTACATGAACCATGGCTTCATCTATCCTGAGACCAGAAGAACTTGATGGTGTCCAGCTGCTATTACTGACTTTTCTGACCACAGAGTTAATATATGGTCTCAGATGTTGTTGTTGTTGTTAGGTGCCATTGGGTCACTTCCGACTCATAGCAACTGCATGCACATCAGAATGAAACACCACCTGATCCCGCACCAGCGCCATGATCCTTGCTATACTTGAGCTCATTGTCGCAGCCACCATGTCAATCCATCTTGTCAAATGCCTTCCCCTCTTTCATCGACCCTCCACCTTACCAAGCATGACATCCTTCTCCAGGGAATGGTCTCCTCTGACAACATGACCAAAGTAGGTGAGACAAAGTCTGGCCATCCTCACTTCCAAGGAGCATCTTGGCTCCAGGACAGATCTGTTAGTTCTTTTGGCAGTCCATGGTACCTTCAGCATTCTTCACCAGCACCACAACTCAAAAGCATTAACTCTTCTTTGATCTTCCTTATTCATTGTCCAGCTCTCACATGCATACGCGGCAATTGGAAATATCATGGTCTGTGTCAGGTGCACCTTAATCCTCAAGGAGACATCCTTACTCCTCAGCACTTGAAAGAGTTCCTTCACAGCCAAGCTGCCTAGTGCTACATGTGGTCTAACGTCCTGACTGCTGCTTCCATTGGCCTTGATTATAGAACTAAGCAACATGAATTCTTTGACAACCTCAATCTTTTCTCCATTTATTGGGATGCTGCTTATTCGTCCAGTTATGAGGATTTTTGTCTTCTTTATATTGAGATGTAATCCATACTGCAGACTATGTTCCTCAGTCTTCATCAGTAAGTGCCTCAAGTTATCCTCACTTTCAGCAAGCAAAGTTGTATCATCAGCATATCTCAGGTTGTTAATGATTCTTCCTCCAAT
>NW_006921682.1:9620831-9645593 GCF_000298275.1 Orycteropus afer afer | reverse complement strand
TTCTTTGTTTCCAACTTTTGCATTCCAGTCACCAGTGATAATTAACACATCCTGATTGCATGTTTGGTCAATTTCAGACTGCAGAAGTTGATAAAATTCTTTAATTTCCTCATCTTTGGCTTTGGTGGTTGGGGCATAAATTTGAATAATAGTCATATTAACGGGTCTTCCTCATAGGCGTATGGATATTATCCTATCACTGACAGCATTGTACTTCAGGAAAGATCTTGAAACGTCATTTGTGATGATGAATGCCATGCCATTCCTCTTTAAACTGTAGTTCCCGGCATAGTAGATAATATGGTTGTCTGATTCAAAATGGCCAAAACCAGTCCATTTCAGCTCATTAATGCCTAGGATATCAATATTTATGCATTCCATTACATTTTTGACAACTTCCAATTTTCCTAGATTCATACTTCATACATTCCATGTCCCAATTATTAATGGATGATTGCTGCTGTTTCTCCTCAATTTGAGTTGTGCCACGTCAGCAAATGGAGGTCTCGAAAGCTTTACCTTATCCATATGATTAAGGCTGGTTTTACTCTGATAATGCAGCTCTTGTCCAGTCGTACTTTGAGAGCTTTCTATCTAAGTGACTCATCTTCCTCCTCTGTTTTTTATTGGACAATGTTTCTGGACTATTCATAAAGTTGCGCGGTAATGTATCAGACAGTGTTTCTCTGCTATTCATAAGGTTTTCCCTGGCCAATTCTTTGAGAAGTGGATGGCCTCCTCCTTCTTCCTAGTCTGTTTCAGTCTGCAAGCTGGGCTGATACCTGTGCACCAGGTGCACCTCACTGGGTTTGAAACACCAGTGGCACAGCCTCAAGATTCACCGCAACACGTCACCACAGTAGGACAAACCAACAGACAAGTTTGTCTCCCTTAGCTGTTGGAAACCCCTCCAACCACCCTTACCTGGATCCCTGTGGCTAACTCCTCGATCTGTTCTGGTTCCCTTTGCCTTTTCTGTCCTCTCCCTGCTTCCTGCCTTGCTGCTTGTGGTGGGTGGCCTGGGTTTCCTCTCCTCACCTGGGTCCCTGTGGCTGACTCCTCGATCTGTTCCAGTCCCCTTCTATCTATGGTCTCAGATAGAATGGGAGAAAAATGTAGAACAAAACTCAGATTTTTGAAAAAAAGGCCAACTTACTGCACTGGTTGAGACTAGAGGAACCCTCGAGACTATTGCCTTGAGATACCCTTTAAACTATGACCTGAAAACATTCCTGGAGGCCACCTTTCAGCTATATAACAGATGAATAAACAATATCACCTAACAGTACTATACTCTTTTAAACAAAAAAATCATCTATGTGAGACCAAATGGTCAACATTTACCCGAAAGGAAACAGGGACATTAAGGTGGGTCAGAAGAACTAGAATAATGGAAATAGAAAAACCAGAGTAGAAATAATTAAAATGTTAACACATTGTGAAAAATATAACCAATGTCATTAAACAATATATATAGAAATTGTTAAAAAGGGAACCTAATTTGCTGGATAAACTTTCACCAAAAACACAATCAAATATTATTTTTAAAAAGAAAGAGTAGGAGCAATGTAGTTGGAGACAGTGAGTATAAATTACTTTTTCAAGCAGTATTGCTTAGCGTAGTGCCTAAAGCATTTGACTCCTAACCAGAAGGCTGGCAGTTCAAACCCACCAGCCACCCCTTGGAAGGAAGACTGAGCAATCTACTTTCAGAAACCCAAGGGGGGGTTGCTATGAGTTGGATTCGACTTGATGGCAGTGAATGTGTGTGTGTTTTGCTGAAAAATGTGAGAAAAATGTGGATATACATCTCTGAGTTCAGTGTCATATTTGTATTAGGCCAATTCCATATTTCTTGATCACCTAATGCATACTAGGGGCTGGTCCAAAAGCAACAAAGCTAGACTCTAGCTCTCTGGAAGGCACCACCCAACAGAGAAAATCAATCAAATAATAATAATCAAAGTGACAAGTGTTCTGATAAAGGATGTACCAAGTTCTATGTTGTTGCTGTTGTTAGCTGCTGTTGAGTCTCGTAGCGACCCTGCATGCAACAGAATGAAACACTGTCCAGTGCTGTGCCAGCCCCATGATCCTTGCTATACCTGAGCCTTGCATAGCAGCCACTGTGTCAATCCATCTCATTGAAGGCCTTCCTCTTTTTCGTTGACCCTCCACTTTACCAAGCATAGCATCCTTCTCCAGAGAATGGTTCCTTCTGACAACATGACCAAAGTAGGTGAGACAAAGTCTGGCCATCCTTGCTTCCAAGAAGCATTCCAGCTGTACTTACTCCAGGACAGATTTGTTAGTTCTTTAGCAGTCCATGATACTTTCAGCATTCTTTGCCAACACCACAATTTGAAAGCATCAAGTCTTCTTCAAACTTCCTTATTTATTGTCCAGCTCTCACATGTGTATGAGGCAATTGAGAATACTATGGCTCGGGTTAGGTGCACCTTAGTCTTCAAGGAGACATCTTTGCTCTTCAGCACTTGAAAGAGGTCTTTTGTAGTAGATCTGTCCAGTGCAATATGTAGTCTGTCTTGAGTGCTGCTTCCATTGGTGTTGAATATAGAACCAAGTAATAAAAAGTCTTTGACAATTTCAATGTTTTCTCCATTTATCATGATGCTGCTTATTGGTCCAGTTGTGAGGATTTTTGTTTCCTTTATATTGAGCTGTAATCCATATTGCAGACTGTAGTCTTCAATCTTCATCAGTAAGTGCTTCAAGTCATCCTCACTTTCAGTAAGCAAAATTGTGTCATCTGCATATTACAGACTGTTAATGATTCTTCCTCCAATCCTGATACCACATTCTTCTTTATATAGTCCAGCCTCTCTGATTATTTGCTCAGCAAACAGATTAAATAACTATAGTGAAAGGATACAACCCTGATACTCTCTCTTCCTGATTTTAAACCATACAGTATCCCCTCGTTCTGTTCAAATGACAACCTCCTGGTCTATGTACATATTCCTCATGAGTACAATTAAATGTTCTGGAACTCCCATTCTTCTCAACATTACCCAGAATTTGTTATGAACCACACAATCAAATGCTTTTGCATAGTCAATGAAACACAAGGAGACATCTTTCTGGTATTCTTTGCTTTGAGCCAAGAAACATCTGACAGAAACAATCATATCCCTCATTCCACATTCTCTTCTGAATCCAGCTTGCATTTCTGGAAGTTCTCTGTTACTATACTGCTGCAAACTTTTTAAAATTATCTTCAGTAAGATTTTACTTGTGTGTGATATTAATGTTATTGTTCAATAATTTTCACATTCTGTGGGATCACCTTTCTTTGAAATGGGTACAAATATAGATCTCTTCCAGTCAATTGGCCAGGTAGCTGTCTTCCAAATATCTTGGCATAACTGAGTGAGTGCCTCCAGTGTAGCATCCATCTGTTGAAACATCTCAGGTGGTATTCCATCAATTCCTGGAAACTTGTTTTTTGCCAACTCCTTCAGCGCAGCTTCAACTTCCTCCCTCAGCATCATCGGTTCTTGATCATATGCCACCCCTAAAATGGATGAACATCGACCAATTCTTTTTGGTACAGTGACTCTGTGTATTCCTTCCATCTTCTTTGATGTTTCCTGAATCATTCAATATTTTGCCCATAGAATCTTTTAATATTGCAACTCAAGGCTTACATTTTTTCTTAAGTTCTTTCAGCTTGAGAAATACCGAGCATGTTCTTCCCTCTTGGTTTTCTAACTCCAGATCTTTGCACATTTCATTATAATAATTGGCTTTGTCTTCTCGATCTGCTCTTTGAAATCATCTGTTCTTTTATCCTATTGATTCTTCCATTTGCTTTAGCTGTTGTTGTTATTTGCCATTGAATCTGACCCTTCAGAGTCTCTTCTGACATCCATTTTGGTCTTTTCTTCCTTTCCTGTCTTTTTAATGACCTTTTGCTTTCTTCATGGATGGTGTTCTTGTTGTCATCACACAATTCCTCTGATTTTTGGTCATTGGTGTTCAATGCATCAAATCTATTCTTTACATGGCCTCTAAATTCAGGAGATATATATTCAAGATCATATTTTGGCTCTCATGGACTTGTTTTAATTGTCTTCAGCTTCAACTTGAACTTGCATATGAGCAGTTGATGGTCTGTTCCACAATCAGCTCCTGGTCTTGTTTTGACTGAAGATATTTAGTTTCTCCATTGCCTCTTGTCACAGATGTAGTCAATGTGATTCCTGTGTACTCCATCTGGTGAAGTCCATGTGTATAGCTGTCATTTGTGTTGTTGAAAAAAGGTATTTGCAATGAATAAGATGTTGGTCTTGCAAAACTGTATCATGCGATCTCCAGCATAAGGCCATATTTTCCAACTACTGGTGATTCTTCTTTGTTTCCAACTTTTGCATTCCAATCACCAATGATAATCAACACATCTTGATTGCATGTTTAGTCAATTTCAGACTGCAGAAGTTGGTAAAAATATTCAATTTCCTCATCTTTGACTTTGGTGGTTGGTGTGTAAATCTGAATAATTGTAGTATTAACTGGTCTTCCTTGTGGGTGTGTTGATATTATCCTATCACTGACAGCATTGTGCTACAGGATAGATCTTGATACATTCCTTGTGATGATGAATGCCACACAATTCTTCTTCAGTTTATCATTCCTGACATAGTAGATCATATGATTGTCTGATTTAAAATGTCAAAAACCAGTCCATTTCAACTCACTAATGCTTAGGAAAAGGAGCTCTGGTAGTGTAGTACCTAAGGCATTTGACTGTTAAACAGAAGGATGGCAGTTCAAACCCACCAGCCACTCCTCGGAAGGAAGATTGAGCAATCTACTTCTGTAGTGATACTGCCTTGGAAACACAAGGTGTGGTCGCTGAGTTGGATCTGACTCGATGGCAGTGAGTTTTTTTTTTTTTTTTAGTTAATGCCTAGGATATCAATCCTTATGCATTCCATTTCATTTCTGACAACTTTTAATTTTCCTAGATTAATAGTTCATATTCCATGTTTTGATTATTAATGGATGTTTGCAGCTATTCTTCTCATCTTGAGTCATTCTGCATCAATAAATGGAGGTCTCAAAAGTTTTACTCTATCTATGTCATTAAGGTCAGCTCTATTCTGAGGAGGCATCTCTCCCAGTCATATTTTGAGTGCCTTCCAACCTGAGAGGCTCATCTTTCAACACTGTATGGGACAATGTTTCAGGGCTATTCATAAAGTTTTCTAGTAATATATCAGATAGTGTTTCACTATTATTCATGAGGTTTCCACTGGCCAATTGTTTGAGAAGTGGATGGCCTCTTCCTTCTTCCAAGTCTGTCTTAACCTGGAAACTCCACTGAAAGCTGTCCGCCATGGATAACCCTGCTGACATTTGAAATACCGGTGGCACAGTCTCCAACCTCACAGCAACACACAGCCACCACAGTAAGACAAACTGACAGACAAGTTAGTCTCCTTTAGCTGTTCCAAACTGCCTCTCTCTCTTCCTGGTCCCCTCCTTGGCTGCTGGCTCTGAACCTACTGTGTGCTCCCTCCTCTCTCTTCCAGGTTCCCCACCAAGTTCTATAGGACCCTCGAATAGGCAGAGAGAAACTTTGAAGCAGACCAAGAAAGTGGCATTTGAGCTGGTATTGAAGATTACCAGGTAGAGCCAGGGAAGAGAAATGTACTTGGCAAAAAAGAAGGGTGTATGTCAAAGCATGAGGTATGAGGAGCCTGGAATGTGTTTTAGAGAAGCTGAGTCTGGAAAGAATGTAGACCACATTGACAAAGACCTGTGTAGAGTTTGAGCTTCTATCCTGTGGGCAATGGAAACATTGATAGTCTAACTCTTAGAGTGGCAGTGTCTGTCTTCTAGGGTTTTGGATAGAGACTGAAGGCATAGAGACCTGTGTGGAGTTTTTGCAACAGTCTAGGCAAGAAACAGCTGTTTTGTTAGTTGCTGTTCCATTGGTTTTGACTCATGACAACCCCTCATATTGCAGAGTAGCATCACTCCATAGGATTTTCAAGACTGTGACCTTTTGGAAGCAGATCAACAGGCCTGTCTTCTGTCTTTGGGTGGGTTTGAATCACCACCTTTTTGCTTAGTAGTTGAGTTCTTCACCACTTGCACCACTGGGACTCCAACACAAGAAACAGAGAGGCCCAGAATGAGTTCAGTGGTTGTGAGAAAGTCCAGGACGGGAAGGATGTGGTGAAAGCCACAGGACTTAGTGACTGCTTGAGCAGGGGGCTGAGGCACAGGGAGGCATGAATGACTCAAAGGTTTCTGGCTTGAACTGAGCGGATGTTTAGTTCATCTTTTATCACCATAATAGCTAACGTGTAATAGGTTATTGAAGTCAGTTTATATAAAATCAGGGGCCCTGCATATATAACATCTTATTTTGTGAAGATTGTCAGAGGCATTCAATGTAATGGGCAGTCATGGCACTGACCATCTCCCTGAGAAGCAAAGATAACCATGTGAAACAAATAGAGGTGCTATCAAGTGACAGACACCTATTGGTGATATGAGAAATAAAGCATTATCTTGTGTGATTCTCTGAATTTTGAGAGTTCAGAGAAGAGAAAGGTCACCATGAGACTTCAAGTTAAGCCCTGAAGGACAGGTAGAATTTGGATGTAATAGTGATGGTGATCATCTGTCAAGCAGTTACTACATGCCATGAGTGGCGCTAAGTGTTATGTAATCTTAGTTAATCCACACAAAGGGTCTATGGGGGTGAGTCCTGTTATTATTCCCTATTCATAGATGAGGACAATGAGGCATAGGGAGTTTAGGTTACTTCTTGTGGTTTCTTGGTAGAACTAGCAAGCAGCAGAACCAGTATTGTGGCTCAGATTGGACAGCTGTCTGAGTCCTTCTCTTGACCCTACTTCCTACTGCTCCCTGATGTGGACAGGTGGTGAGGGATGAGGATAGTACTTTAGAGGCTGGGAATGGAGGGAAGCAAGTTTGGGTGAAGCTCCTTGACAGGCAGCTCTCCACACCCTCAGATAGTTATTTATGGAGGGGAGGTCTTTCCTGACCACAGAAACCTCAGTGAGAGGCAGAAAGGAAGGAAGCAGAGAGGGGCTACAGTTCAGCACCAGTCACCAGACCCTGAAACACAAGAGGTGAGTGGGGAAAGAGGGCCTTGAAGGGGCTTAGCAAACAGGGTAGCAGCAGGTGGGTAGGATGGAATCTGCTCCTGCAGATGGTGCCTCCCATGGAGAACAGAAGCCAATCCAGGGGCAGAGCCACTGGACGAGGGGGGCTATGTGAGGGAGATTTCACTTTCAAGCACCTGAGGGGAGCCTGAACTAAAATGAGAGTGTGTCTACCAACCTCAGTGAATGAAGCTTCTTTCAGAGGCAGTGGGTTTTTTGTTTCTTTGTTTTTGTTTTTTAATTCTTTTCCCTCCTTTTCATCATGTACTCTGAAGCAGGAAGAAGAAGGCATAGAATAATGCAACCGTGGGAGAAGGCACTCTGCAGTGGGCCTTTGATGCCTCCCCCAGCTTCTGTCCCTTACATAACCATCCTGCTCTCTGTCCCACACTCTTCAGCTGAGGCTGTTTGTGTGCGTGTGTTTGCTATGAGCAACTGCCCAAAGGGGCCACTAGGGTCTGATCACATAATTGCAACAGCTCTTTAGCTCTTACTGAAGGCGGAGTTCCTGACTCATCCTCAGCCCTGAGCACTGCGAGCATTTGGCCAGCTGCCGAGCAGGGTCAGTCAGCTGCCCCAATGACCACCTCATGGAAAAAATGCCTTTCTAGCCCCTTTCCAGAGGCAGGTCCAGCCAGTGGGGAAGAGGATTCCAAGATGGTTTTGCAAAGAAGGTAGCATAATGTGAGCCATTCATGGTACAAATACTTAGTAGCTCTGAAAGAGGGCCAGGCACTGCTCTAGGTAGTAGAGGTATAGTAGTAAACAAAACAGAAGAGAATCTCTGCACTTGAGGAATTCATG
Source organism: Orycteropus afer afer (assembly GCF_000298275.1). Classification (NCBI taxonomy): domain Eukaryota; kingdom Metazoa; phylum Chordata; class Mammalia; order Tubulidentata; family Orycteropodidae; genus Orycteropus; species Orycteropus afer. The sequence goes on along the minus strand of NW_006921682.1, from coordinate 9,637,626 downwards.
TTATAGTAGATAAAGGAATGAAGTTAACTAGACTCTTAAGAATTCTACAAAGCCTACATGAATTGGTGTTGTCCTGTTGAGCATCCCTTCACCCAATGTCTCATGGCCCCAATATCTGTCTCTTCTCTCAGTTTTGTGCTGCCTATGTTACTTTATTCTCTGTCCTGGTCCTGGTCACCTTTAGAGTCAAAAATTTTGGCAGAATTAATTACAGGACAAGGCCAAGATTAGATCCAGTTCTATGGGCCTCTTCCACCTGCATAGGTTCCAGGCTTCCATCACTGTCTTCAGAAGGAACAGATTTCCCTAAAGCCTGGTTTGGGCCAGAGCTTGTGAAGGAAGACTTGAGACTGGCTTCACCTGATGAAAGTGAAGGTGACTCAGAAATGATCATCCAGGATTGCTCAGGGATAACTCCTATTCAATTTGAGTTTATATTGGGTTGAAATGGAGGTCATGGGCAGCTCACGTTTGTGGACTATAACTTGGCTGGTGAATTTGGGAAGAAACACATTCTAAAGTCCACATCATCCACTTCCACTGCTTCCTATTTGACATTAAGCAGTGAGATGGCAGGGGAGAGGACTTGGAGAAGCCAACGGTAGTTGGTCCACTCAGGCTATGTACTATGATGCTCTGTAGTATCATATTAACTGACAAACACTCTAAAAAGATGGAGAAACAAACAAGACATTGAGGGCAGGCATTTAACCTGCCTGCATTCCTTCCTTTGGCCATAAAACCGTGATTTTCCTTAGGAGAAAGCTTTTCCCCAGTATTGGTGGAATTGTCAGTTAAGGTGCCTGCTGTTCTTCGGCCAAGCAAAGGACATAACCCTCAGGCTGAGCCTATCAAAGTCTCTTTTTTCCTGAGCACACACAAAGACAGTTGGCAGTGATTTGTCCCAATGGGGCTGCCAATGTCATTCTCAGATCTCTGATGACTTTGTTCTTGTTCTTTTCAAGCCTGGCTATTCAGGTCTCCCTCCTATTCTGGGAACTACCCTATATCTGTCCAATACATTCATTTTCTTAACTACATTATTCAGAGTTGTTTTGTATTGCTGGCAACCTTGTAACTTTCAGTGATAGAAAAACAATCTGTGACTTGTTTCTGGACCTGCTCCTGCACAGGGAGAGGTTGACACAGACACAGTCAGACTTACAGGGTCTACAGAACACTGCTTTCCTCAGGGACAGTGAAGATCAGGAGAAAGGAAGGTGCCGCTAGCAGAGTCACTCAGCTGTTTTGCCATATCTGTGGAATACCTGACCTGCCCCCACCCTCCTGCTGGGTAGTCAATGCTGCCACTAAGAAAATTCCTTCATATTCTTTTCCTTGCTTGTGCCCTGGTGGGAAGAGCAGGAGACACATTTCTGGCTAAAAGCACATACCCAGCTTCCAGCCTGGTCTTCCAGCTCTGATTCCTTACTGGGCCTTGTGGTTAATTTGCTCTCTCTCTCTTTGCCCTTCTCCTTCCTTTTAGACCAGCCCACCCAAGAACCTGGTCAGTACTGGGAGACAAAAGAGATGTCAGACAGTGAATCAGGAAGTGGTATGGCAGAGAGGAAAGAACCAGACTCCTAGAGTCAGACTAACCTAAGGGCTGCAGCTCTGCCACTTGTAGAGGAAGGGTTAGTTTTGATCAGTATTTCATCTCCATTAATAACCATTAATGAACCCACTTCTTAAGGACAGTAGGCTATCTTGGATTCCTCCCTTCTTGCTTGGAATTTCTATAGTACTTGATCTCTGTCCTCCCTAGCTGCACACATCATTTTAGTTTTGAAATATACTGTCCCAGGAGGAGGAGGTAGTAAGCACTCTCCTTCAAAGTGTTCAAGTTTGGAAGACCACCTAACAGGGCTGTTTTAAGAGGACTCAAGTTCAAGATGGGAAATTGGACTAATGGAGTGTTAAGATTTTTTCTAACTTGGGATTTAATGATTCAATCTTTTTTTTTTTTGCATTTTAGTACTATATATTTTTATTGTGAATTGCAAGCGTATAGAAAAACATAAAAAATAATACAGCAAACAAACACACGCATATGTAATCACCTCCTAAGTCAGTCAAATCTTAACTTCTTAACTTTTGGCCATATTTGTTTCAGATACAAGTGAGCCTTGTACAGAGAGGTTTTGTTTTGTTTTTTTAATTAACTATAGAGTGAGGTATATTTTGCATATTAAAATGCACAAATTTTAAGTGTACAGTGTAATAAGTTTTGACACTGTGCAACCACCACCCTTGACAAGATGTAGAACTTTCTCTCATGTATCTATCTAGTCGATCCCCCTTGCCACAGGCAACCACTGTCCTTATTTCTCTCACCATATTGGATTAGTCTTGCCTGTTCTAGAACTTTATATAAATAGAATCATATAGAATGGTCTTTTTCATATCTGGCTTCTTTTTCTCATCATAATGTTTTTGTAATTCTTCCATGTTGTTGGAAGTATCAGTAGTTCATTCCTTTTTATTTCTGAGTAGTATTTAATTGGTTGGTTATCCAACAGAATGCTGAAATTATCAAATAATTTTATTAGTATTACATGCAAGTAAAATTTTTCTGAAGATAATTTAAAAATGATTGCAGCAGTACATTGACAGGGAACTTCCAGAAATTCAAGTGATATTCAGAAGAGAGAGTAGAAAGAGGGACATCATTACTGATGTCAGATGGATCTTGGATGAAAGCAGAGAATACCAGAAAGATGTTTGCCTGTGTTTTGTTGACTATACAAAGGCATTTGACAGTGGGGATCATGACAAATCATGGCTAACATTTTGAAAAACGGAAATCCTAGAATACTTAAGTGTGCTCATGAGGAGCCTGTACACACACCAAGACACAGCCGTTTGAGTAGAAAAAGAGGATATTGTACTGTTTAAAATCAGGAAAGGTATGCATCAGGATTGTATCCTTTCATCATAGTTGTTCAACCTTTATGCTGAGTAAATAATCCAACATGCTGGACTATTTGAAGAAGAATATGGAATTAAGATTAGAGGAAGACTCATTAACAACCTGCTATATGCAATCTACTTCCGTAGTGATACAGCCTCGGAAACCCAAGGAGGGGTCGCTATGAGTCGGGGCTGACTTGACGGCAAACAACAACAACAACAACAATATGCAGATGACACAATCCTTGCTTTCTCAAAGGGAAGATGACTTGGAGCACTTACTGATGAAGATCAAAGACTACAGCCCTCAGTATGGATTACACCTCAACATAAAGAAAACAAAAATCCTCACCACTGGACAAATAATAATATTATGATAAAAAGAGAAAAGATTGGAGTTGTCAAGGCTTTCATTTTACTTGAATCCACAATCAATGCCCACAGAAGTTAACAGTCAAACAATGTATTGTGTTGGGCAAGGCTGCTGCAAAAGAACTCTTCAAAGTGTTAAAGAGCAACGATGTCACTTTGAAGACTAAGATGTGCCTGACTCAGCCATGGTGTTTTCAATAGCCTCATATGTATTTGAGAGCTAGACAATGAATAAGAAAGACCACAGAGGAACTGACACATTTGAATTGTGGTATTGGTGAAGAATATTGAATGGATAGCTAGAAAAACAAACAAATCTGTTTTGGAGGAAGTACTCCTGGAATGCTCCTTAGAAGTGAGAATGACTAGAATTCATTTCACATACATTGATTATGTTCTCAGAAGGGCCCAGTCCTTGGAGAAGAATATCATGCTCGGTAAAGTAGAGGGTCAGCAAAAAAGGGGAAAACTCTCAGCAAGATGGATTGATTCAGTGGCTGCAATGATGAGCCCAAGCATGGCAATGATTGTGAGGATGGCACAGGACAGACAGGGCAGCATGTCATTCTGTTGTACATACCATAGCTATGAGCTGAAGCTGACTCATTAACACCTAACAACAAAATGTTCCATTAAATGATATACCACAATTTATCTATTTGCTAATCGACTTTTGGATGAGACATTTACTCAAAAGAAATGAAAATATATGCCTTCAAAAATAACTGACAGTATATTCATAGCAGTTTATATATGTATGTGTATGTGTGTGTGTATATATATATATATATATACCCCACACATACACATACATATTGTTGTTGTTGTTATGTGCTGTTGAGTCGGACCCGACTCATAGCAACCCCTCCTTGGGTTTCCGAGGCAGTATCACTACGGAAGTAGATGGCCTATCTTCCTTCTGAGGAGTGGCTGGTGGGTTTGAACCACCCAGCCTTCTGGTTAGCAGTCAAATGCCTTAGACACAATGCTACCAGAACTCCTTCATACATACATATAGTAACCCCAAATTGGAAAAAACCCAAGGGAATATTCTATTTTTATATGAAAATCCTCTCAGTGAAGGCGCTCTGGTGGTGTCGTGGTTAAGGCATTTGACTGCTAACCAAAATGTTAGTGGTTCAAAATCACCAGCTGGTCTGTGGAAGAAAGATGAGGCATCTGCTTCTGTAAAGATTTACAGTCTTGGAAACCCAGTGGGTGTTGCCATGAGTTGGAATCAACTAGATGACATTGTGTTTTGTTTTGGTTCTGGATCCTCCCAATGAGAAAAATATGCTTATTCATTTTTGTAAGTTCAGTGTTTGGAACATAGTAGGTGATCACTAAGAGTGAAGAAGAAAAGGATGCAGAGTTCTCTAAGCTTGGTTCAAAGGGTTTGGGGTAAGAACCAGCTTTGGCCAGCTAGCCAGGAATAAGTTGGCATGGAAAACACTATAACCTCAGTGTTAAGCACACAGCTTAAAAAAAACAAAACAAACCAAGCACATTGCCACGGAGTTGATTCTGATTCATAGAGACATTATAGGACAGAGCAGAATTGCCCCGAGTTCTGTTTCCAAGCCTGCAAATCTTTTCGGAAGCAGACTGCCTTATCTTTCTCCCACAGAGTTTCTGGTGGGTTTGAAACACTGACCTTTTGGTTAGCAGCCAAATGTTTTGACCACCATGCCACCAGAACTCCTTAAGCATAGAGCTTAACACATGATAAGTGCTCATAACATATATGTTGAATGGATGGATGAATGAATGAAATGAACAGAAATAAGCAAGCCGTCTAGTGTTGAATCACTAAGTCCTCTTACTTCTTAGTCATTCTTGCTTCTTGTAAAGACAAATCTTCCAGGGTATGAGGAGAGGTAAAAGGATGATGTCAAATAGAGAAGAAGGAACACATCATCCAGTGGTCTCACTCAGTCTAGGGGAGGACTCGGGATAAAGACAAGGAACTTAAGAGTTTCCAGCAGTAAAACTGGAATAAACTGGTTTCTCTCTTGTGCCCTCCAGTCCCAGACCTTATCGTTTTTATTCCTGTATGCAGATAGACTCAAGCACAGGATTACTCTCTGCTTACCTAGTGCCGCTCTGACAGGAATATATACTACAAATGGGATGGCCTCAACAAACAGGAGTTTATTATTACAATTTGGAGGCTTTGAGTCCAAGTTCAAAGTGCCAGGCTCTAAGGGCTGAGTGAAAGCCCCTCAACCATGGGGTCCAGCTCTGCCTCTTGCTCCTGGCCCACTAGAGCTAGAGGCTTTTCTTCACTCGGAGAGCTGCTGGCTGCTGAGGCTGAGAAGCCCCAAGGTTGACAAGTAAAAAGACACAGTTCTGATGTTACCAAACCACACGGCAGGCCATTAACTTAAGTCTGTTGTAAGTCCCAAGGTTGGCAGAGCATAGCAGGCTGCTGAGCAGCAATATAGCTACATGCAGGGTCCAAGTGTGCCACAGGCTAGAGACCATTCCCAAGGCTTCTCCTTATATACAGGAAGCAGACCACATCCCAAAGGCAGCTACTCAGCTGCTTGTGGTAGATCTCACTATGGAGTTGATTGCCAGTCTCATCATGGGGAATAACTACCATTAGCTGCCCAGCCATTCAGCCAGGCCCAGCCAAGTTGACACACAAACATAACTACTACACTCTCATTTAGGATCAAGAAATTCTCCTGGAGATGCCTAGAGGACCCACTTCCAATCTAAGACACATTGCTTCTTTTACTTTCCTTGTTGGCCTCCCTTCAGGCTGCTGCTTTCAGATTCTCATAAAGGTGTCAAACAAATACAGTTGGTTGGTAGCTTTTCATTCACCGAAACTCTTTAGGAAACAAGATGTTTGGCTTTGGATAGAATATTGATTTTACAAAGGATAGATAGGTGGCCTCACTTCAGGATGCTTGTTCCAATGTGGGGATAATATGTTTCCTTAAATGACAAATCTGAAAAGCTTCAAGTTTTGCCAAGCAAGAACTAAAGGTTTCAAGAAATATGTAGACTAAAGGTGGTTTATTAGCCACATTGACAGCAGTATGACTCTTTAGCATTGAAGAAATAGTATGTAAGAATTTAGAGATTTGTATCTACTAATGCGCCAACTAAGGAGCTCTAGTGGCATAGTGGATAAGACATTTGACTGCTAATCAGAAGGTAAGAACCTCAAACCCACCAGCCACTCCATGGAAGGAAGATGGGCAATCTACATCCGTAAAGATATACAGTCTTGGAAACCCAATGGAGCTGCTGAGTTAGAATTGACTTGATGGCAGGTTTGTTTTGGGAATGTCCCAGCTGAGCCTCTTGCCCTGGTAACCACAATTCAGTTTCCAAAAGAGGCATTGGGAAAAGGACACAACCAGGATTCCAAACCCGTATTTTCCTGCTTCTGCCTCTAGCTATGTATGGAATCTCCCAGGCAAATCGATTTTCTCCTCTATACAATGAGAATACTGGATTACATGGTCTTCAAGAATCTTTCCTTCCAGTATAATGAGCTCTGAGCACTGATAGAACTGATCTCACCACGATGAATGCAGTCAGAGAAAATGTTCATAGCAGCAGTATCTTGAAACCAACTCATGTGTTTTAAAGACCACGATGAATATACAACTCAATGTTCCTTTCTACTGAGGCGATTTTTCTGGTCACGATGTTTTCTTTTCTTGAGTCCAGTTCGGAAATGCTTTCAGTCAACATGTCAGTGCAGATGGAAAGAAAATCTGGAAGATTTTCTGTTTTATATCTTTGTTGATAATACTCACAAACAAGGCACCACTGCCTTCAGAGGATGATGGAAGGATAGGAAATTCTCATCCTTTCAGGTCTAAAAATAAGTACTTGTTGATGATCTGGACAATCTGATTGCTTGAAAAAGCAGCAGGCTGGACTCTCGCCACATGAAAGAGAAGGGTGTGTGTCCCTGGCTGTGCCCCGTGACACCAGGGTTAAAATAAAGCTGACCTTTTGAGAAAGAACACTGAGAAATTGTGTTCATGGTTTCCCCCTCCCTCATTTTATGAGCCCTGTCCTGAATTTCATATTAGATATCCTAAGTACATACTTCAGGCTGAACATCCTTTATTTCCTGTTAGGGCTTAAAGAGATTTATATATTCAGCCTGACCTTTAAAGGACTTATGACATGACTAGGATTTCTAAGGATTCACTTTCTGGAAGATTCTGAAGATTAAAAACCGTTCCGTCCGAAGAATTCCCTCCACCCCCTATTTGTTGACTGACAAAACTGTTGGTCTTGAATGTTTCTGTTTGTTCACTTTGACCTTCCTTTCCAAGACCTGCCTTTCTTTCAGGACGTAGCTGGTCCTTGGGCATTGGAGGAGATGGAGCTGGCCCAAATGCTCGCTTTGCCCCTCTCTTAAGCCAGTTTGATCATTCAGCAAATGGTAGGGGTCACAGGGCCAAGATGAAGAACATCTGGGAATCAGAAATAGGTGGGGCATCTATTTGTAGCTGCATTCCCAGAGGTGGGTGATGATGAAATCAAGCCTAGTTGAATTCTGTCAACTCTAGGAATGTTTATAAGCAAGCTAGCACAGAAGGGTCATACAGCCTGTTCACCCTGTTTTAAAGCACGCTGACAAGGACCTTGCTGCTCAGCAAGGCAGGCTGTGCATTCTGATATGTCCAGTGGGACCTGGAAAGATCAATGTGCATGCCATTTGGCATTAAATTTCTAGACTTGCCCACTTTTAAAACTTTGTTTATTCAAGGGAACTGGAGGCTGTGTAATATTTCTAACCAATGTCCTGTTTTGAAGTAGATCACCTATGCATTTCACCAATAAAATTATTTCTAATTTTCCTTATGCTAATTAATAAATTCTTTAGGATACATTTCCATACTCTAATTTAAATGATAAATAACCATTCCTGATAAGGGCATTTTATCTGTTAATCATGCCTGGAGGAATCGTTCTTGATTTTTCCTTGAATGTTTACTAACTGCCCTCAGGGTTTTGGTGAGAGATAACTCTTGCATATATCACATTGTTCTCACTGAAGTATTCATAAAGTAAATTATTACACAGAAAATGTAGCAGTGACCGATGGCAAATTACCTAACCTTACTGAGGTTCAAACGAGCTATGGTAGCATAGTGCCTAAGGTACTTGACTGCTAACCAGAAGGCTGGCGGTTCAAACCCACCAGCCACTCCTCGGAAGGAAGATGGGGCAATCTACTTCCGTAGTGATAACACCTCGGCAACCCAAGGAGGGGTCGCTATGAGTCGGGTCCTACTCGACGGCACATAACAACAACAACAACTGAGGTTCAAAGGAGCTCTTGTGGTGTCAAGGCTAAGGCATTCAGCTGCCAACAAAAAAGTTGGCAGTTCAAACCCACCAGCTGCTCCTTGGGAGAAAGATGGGGCAGTTTGCTTCCGTAAAGATTTATAACACTGGAAACCCAATAGGGGTCTCTATGAGTCAGAATCAATTTGATGGCAGTAGGTTTGTTTTTTTTTTGGTGGCTGTGGAGTTTCCAGACTATGACAAACCAGGAGGAAGGATGTGGCAGTCTACTTCTGAAAGAATTGACCACTGAAAACCTTGTGAATAGGAGTGAAACATTGTCTGATATAGTGCCAGAAGATGAGCCCTCAGGTTGGAAGGCACTTAAAATATGGGAAAGAGCTGTCTCCTCAAAGAAGAGTTAACCATAATGATGTGGATGGATCTTCACTGACTGATGTGGCATGATTAAAAATTAAAATAGCTACAACATCCATTATTAATCAGAACATGGAATGTATAAGTATGAATCTGAGAAAATGGAAGCTATCAGAAATGGTCTCAAGTACAGCAGTGATTGTGAAGATGACACAAGACTGGACAGTGTTCTGTCCTATTGTACATAAAGTTCCTGTGATTTTGAACCCGACTAGATGGCACCTAACAACAAACTCTATTGTAAATCCTAACCCATTTTATCTGTTGATATGATAAAATTTGGAATAAGGTTTTCTGTTATGTTAATGAGGCCTTGTCCGTGTGGAGTGTGTTTTAACCCAATCACTTTTGAGATATAAAAAGAGCAGGTTAGTCAGAGAAATAAGGCATCACAGTTTGGGGGAAGATAGATGCCATGTGAAGATCCTCAAAGAACCAAGGAACAGAAGCTGAAAAGAGCCAATAAAAAGAGAGTCTTCCCCTAAATTTGTTGCCCTGAATTTGAACTTGTAGCCTCATACACTGTGAGAAAATAAACTTCTGTTCATTAAAGCCACTCAGTTGTGGTATTTCTGTTATAGCAGCGCTAGGTAACTAAGATAGTCTCTCAGTATTTTCCTCATAAGATATCCATAGAATTAAAAAGGAGAAACTTGACAGGGTAGAACAAAAAAGCAAGTAAACTAAATAGAGGAGTAATGGGGAACTAGAAGTATTCTTTAAATCCTGAAGAAAATAAAGGGTAGTCAAAGCCACACTTCCACCTTTTTCAGAAATGTCCCCTTATAGAAAATAACATAAAATGGGAAATTTAGCAAAAGAGAGACCTAGAAATTTCCTCTATTTTTTCCCTCAAATAAATCTTCCTGAGAGTTTTTCATCAAAGATACTCCAGATGTCCATTGCCTAAGACCCTCAGAGGACATCACTACATGTGAATCCTATTAGAGGGCATAGAAAGATGGTTTAGAGATCACTAAATGCCTTCTGATGTTATCTACAAATTTTTCATGGCTAATTGGACATCATGTTTGGTCAGCAAAATAAGGGAAATCCTCCATAAGATTGATTGACACAATAACCATAATAATAATATCTCAGTTGTCTACTGCTGCTATAACAGAAATACCACAAGTGGGTGGCTTGAACAAATTTATTTATTTTCTCACTTTTGGAGGCTAGAAGTCTGAACTCAAGGCTCTGGCTCTTGGGGAAGATTTCTGTCTCTGTTGTCTCAGGAGGAAGGTCCTTGTTCCTTGGTTCCTTGCTGATCTTCATGTGCTGGGGCACCTATCTCCACTACCCCCACCCTCAACAATCCCCAGCTCTGCTTGGCTAATCTGCTTTTTAAAAAACATCTTACAGATTATTGACTTAAAACATATCTTACACTGATATGGCCTCTATACAAAGAAAGCTCATTCCCAAATGATTATAATCACAAGTATGTGGTTTTTGCTATGTGCTATTGGGTCAGTTTTGACCCTATGTGCAACAGAATGAAACACTGCCTGGTCCTGGCCATCCCCACAATCTTTGTTATGTGTGAGCCCATCGTTGCAGTTACTGTGTCAATCCATCTCATTATATAGGAGCTAAGATTTATAACACATGTTTTTTTGGGGACACAATTCGATCTGTAAGATGTGGATTCAAACATATCAAAGATCAGGGTGCAGGATGGTGCAGGACTGGGCAACAGTTCATTCTGTTATATATAGGGTTCCCTTGAGTCAGAGATGACTCAACAGTGATTAACAACAAGTACCTTCAAAAAAGAAGAAAGCACTGCTTTTTCTGGAGAAAAAACCAGGCGCAACATCACCTGGACTGAATACTGGGTAAAGTCTGGCTTAGCACCTCCCTCAGATAGAGGTCTTGTAGAATATTGAGTAAAGGTGACTGAAATGATGAAGAAGACATGCCAGAGAAGACTGAGATTCCTCAAAGAGGAAGTAGAAGCTGAGAGGAGGAGAGAGGAGAGCTCAGAACCACAGGCTCCCAGACTGTCTGAGTTGGACCATAGGAATGACAAGCTAGCCCCTCAGATCACATAGAGAAAGCTCAAAGCTTCAAATAGTGAGTGCTCAAGTTAAAGAACTGGAACCTGGAACCTGATTCAGTCCTCCAGACATTCTTGGAAATGCTGTTATAAGGCCCCTGTCAGTGGGCTCAAGATAAAAATCCCAATATTTCACAGAAGACCAGCTGTATCTTGAATGCTAGATTGATAGTGGGCTATTAAAGATGGCTGGAAATATTTGGGGTTATTGCCTTTGGGGCTGTCCAACAAACTTGATGTCATTGTAACATGTCCTTACTGATAACACACAAAATGTCAAACTTCTGCTCTTGGAGGGATCATGAGTTGACCCAGCTCTTAGGTTTGGGGAGGAGGTACCATATGACAGATGGGTGACCTGGGGTGAGTTACTGAAATTCTCTGAGCCTCAAGCACTTCCTGTAGAAGTGCAGGATAATAAAACCTGTTTCTTAGGATTGTAGCATGTGATATTGGGAATGTTTGGTATACATCAACCATTAGTTGAAGTTTGTTAGACAATAATTTATTAACTGATTATTAATGTGGTCCAGTGAATTACTTGGTATTGCTTTTCTAGCCATGGTCTTTATGACTGCCAGTAGATGAGTAGGTGGAACTATGCAAATGTGAGGTGCTTTGGCCCACCAAGGGGATTGGCTAGCTTGCTAATAAAGCAAATAAGATACCTGGAATGCTTGTGGGGGTGGGACCATAGACATATGGTGTATGAAACCCTAATGGAGGGAATGGTCATTTTTGCCATCTTGCTAGACTTAAGACTACCCCTCCAGGAGCAGAAAGGGAGATCTCATTGCCATCAAGACAGAGAACAGTCAGGAATGGGGTGTGTCCATGGACCCAAGATCCCTGTGCTGAAACAATACAGAGAGACAGCAGACAGACGGCAGCAGCCAGGAGACATGTGTAACACAGAGCATCAGATTTGCTGGCCCACAGGGAGAAAGCCAGGTGGAAGAGGCCAAGAGCCAGAGAGAGAAATCCTTATGGGCATGACCAAGGGGAAGCTGTCCTGATGGAAGAATTGTATCCTGAGTGTTCCTGAACCTGAAACGTAACATGTTGCTTACCTAATAAGCCCCATAATCATGAGTATTGTCTGTGAGTTCTGTGTGACCATTACAATGAATTATCAAACCCAGCAGAGATGTAGAGAGTGCCACAGGAGGGATGGTTAGTATCAGAATAGGCAAAAAGGTTGGAGGGTCATAGCATGTCTGACTTCCACCTTATGGGAATCAGTTTTGGGCTGTTGCTGGTGATCCTTCTGTCTCCCCCTTGTAAAATTAGAGGAGGTCCAAGGAGGATGCACCCTTCTCATGCCCTGTTTGCAATTAAATTCTGACAATGAAAAGATGAGATTGTGTCTGACCATCATTTAGAGAGGAAGTTGTGTTTCTTAAGGCAGAGTGTGGGAATTAAAAAAAAAAAAAAGACAAACCCACTGTTATCAAGTTGATTCAGACTCACAGCAACCCTACAGGACAGAGTAGAACTACTACAGGACAGAGTAGAACTACTCCGTAGTAGGCTATAAATCTTTACAGAAGCAGACTGCTTTGTCTTTCTCCTGCAGAGCAGCTGGTAGATTTGAACTGCTAACATTTTGGTTAGTAGCTGAATACTTTAACCACTGCCCCATCAGAGCTCCTTATGGGAATAAAACCAAAAAAACAAACTCACTGCTGTGGAGTCAGATTCGACTCATAGCAACCCCTCCTTGTGTTTCCGCGACGGTATTACTACAGAAAGAAGTAGATCGCTCAACCTTCCTTCTGAATGGAAGTATAGGAAGTGGAAAGAGCAGGAGATGAAATTGGATGTGATAAACAGCTGGAAGTTTCATTTCTGAGCCAGTTATTTACTCAAGCAGACCTTACCTCCACCTCTCATTCCCACTCTCTGACCTAAGGGTGGTGAAGGTCTTTACAGTGGCATTTTGCTGAGTGATAAAGTGATGAAAATCCCTGAGCACTGCCCTGGTATGCATCCTTGGGCTATTGAGTCAGTTCCTACTTATAGCAACCCTGTATACCCAGCAATGAACAAAACGCTGCCTGGCCCTACACCATCCTCATAATTGTTGCTATGCTTGAGCCCATTGTTGCAACCACTGTGTCTACCCATCTTATTGAGAATCTTCCCTTTTTTTTTTTTTTTTTGCTGACCCTCTATTTTACCAAACATGATATCCTTTTCCAGGACTGGCCCCTCCTGATATTATGACCATGTACCAGAGACAAAGTCTTGCTATCCTCATTTCTAAGGAGCATTCTGGCTGTATTTCTTCTAAGACAAATCTGCTCACTCTTCTGGCAGTCTATGGTATATTCAGGACTTTTTGTCAAGACTAATTCAAAGGCACCAATGATTCTTTGCTCTTCCTTATTGATTGTCCAGCTTTCAAATTCATATGAGGCAATTGAAAATACCATGGCTTGGGTCAGGGCACCTTAGTCTTCAAAGTTAAATTTAACACTTTAAAGAGCTCCCTTGCAGCAGATTTGCCTAGAGCAATACATCATTTTATTTCTTGACCACTGCTTCCTTGAGCATTGATTGTGGATTCTAGTAAAACAAAATCCTTGATAACTTCAATCTTTTCTCCATTTATCGTGATATTACTTATTGGCCCATTTGTGAGGATTTTTGTTTCCTTTATGTTGAGGTGTAATCCATTCTGAAAAATCTTCATCAGTAAGTGCTTCAAGTCGTCTTCACTTTCAGCAAGCAATATTGTGTCATCTGTATATTATAAGTTGTTAATGAGTCTTCCAATACTGATGCCATGTTCTTTTTCATATAATCAGCTTCTCGGATTGTTTGCTCAGCATACAGATTGAGTAGGTATGGTGAAAGGACACAACCCTGATGCACACCTTTCCTGATTTTAAACCATAGAGTATCCCCTTGTTCTGTTCAAATGACTGGCTCTTGGTCTTTGTACAGTTTCCTCATGAGCTCAAGTAAGCATTCTGGAATTCCTATTTGCCTTTGTTCTCTAGTGATGCTATAAGAGAAATACCACAAATGGATGGTTTTAACAAAAAGAGTGTAGGGCCTAAGGCACTTGACTGCTAACCGGAAGGCTGGCGGTTCAAACTCACCAGCCACCCTTTGGAAGGAAGGTTGGGCAATCTGAGTCCATAGTGATACCACATCAGAAACCCCAGGAGGGGTCGCTATGAGTCGGGTCCAACTTGATGGCACATAACAACAACAATAACAGTTGAACAGGCTAGAATTCTGAATTCAGAGTGCTGGCTCTAGGGGCTGGGTGAAGGCCCCTTGGCTTTGGGCTTCAGCTGTACCTCTTGTTCCAGGGCTACTGGATCTGGAGGCCTCCTCTGCCTCACGCAGCTCTTGGCTGCCAAGGCTGACAAACCAAGATCAGCAGGTAAAATGGCACATTCCCAGGCAACATGGCAGGCCACGGGTTCAAGCTTATGAACTGGAAATGAAGGTTCAGCCAAATGCAGAGTCCAAAATATGCTAAAAAGCTAGATACTTCTTTCAAAGCTTCTCTATATAGACTGGGAGGAGGCCACACCAAAGGCAACTAATTAGCTGCTCATGGCAGATTCCACTATCCAGTTGATTACACCACATCCAATCTTATCATGGGGAATAACTGCATCCAGCTGTCAAGCCACTCAAAACCACAGCCCAACCAAGTTGACACACAACTTTAACTACCACACTATTTTTTGCAATGTTATCCATAATTTGTTATGCTCTACACAGTCAAATGCTTTTACATAATGAATAAAACACAGGTAAACATCTTTCTGGTATGCTGTACTTTCAGTGAAGATCCATTAGACATCAGCAATGATATTCCTTGTTCCACATCCCTTTCTGAATCTGGCTTGACTTTCTGGAAGTTCTCTGTCAATAGACTGCTACAACTGGTTTAGAACTATTTTCAACAAAATTTTACTTGCAAGTGATATTAATGAGACTGTTCAATAATTTCTGCATTCTGTTGGATCACCTTGCTCTGGAATGGGCACAGACATAGACTTCTTCCAGTGGGTTGGCCACATAGCTGTCTGCAAAATTTCTTTTCATAAATGAGTGAGCACTTCTAGCATTGCATCTGTTTGTTGAAACATCTCAACTGGTATGCCATCAACTCCTGGAATCTTGTTTTTCCCAAATGCTTTTGGTTAAGCTTGAACTATCAGTTCTTGATCACATGCCTCCTGAAATGGTTCAGTGTTGATCCATGGAATCCTTCAATAATGCAACTCAAAGCTTGAATTTTTTTTTTTCTTTCAGTTCTTTTAGCTTGAAAAATGCCAGGTGTTTTCTCCCTTTTTGATTTCTAACTCCAGGTCTTTGCACATTTCATTAAAGTACTTTACTTTGTCTTCTCAAGCCACCCTTTGAAATCTGTTCAGCTCTTTTATTTCATCATTCCTACCATTGGCTTGGGAGCTCTGGTGGTGTAGTACCTAAGCCATCTGACTGCTAACCAGAAGGCCGGTGGTTCAAACCCACCAGCCACTCCTTGGAAGGAAGGTTGGGCAATCTACTTTGTAGTGATACTGCCTCAGATACCCAAGGAGGGGTCGCTATGAGTCTGATTCGACTTGATGGCAGTAAGGTTTTTTGGTTACCATTTCCTTTAGCTACTCTCTGTTCAAAAGCAAGCTCCAGAGTCTTTTCTGATACACATTTTGGTCTTTACTTCCTTTACTGACTTTTTAATGACCTCTAGCTTTCTTTACATGTGATGCCCTTGATATCTTCCCACAACTCATCCGGTCTTTTGTAATAGGTGTCCATTGTCAAATCTATTTTTCAGACGGTCTCTAAATTCAGGTGTGATATAATAAACTTCATACTTTGGCTCTTGTGGACTTGTTTTAATTGTCTCAGCTTCAACTTGAACTTGCATATGAGCAATTGATGGTCTCTTCCACAGTCAGCCACTGGCCTTGTTCTGACTGATGAGATTGAGCTTCTCCATCCTCTCTTTCCACAGATGTAGTCAATTTGATTCCTATGCATCCGCTCTGGTGAGGTCTATGTGCACAGTTGCCGTTTATGTTGTTGAACAAAGTTGTTTGCAACGAATAAGTCTTTGATCTTGTGAAATTCTATCATGTGATCTCCAGCATTATTTCTGTCACCAAAGACATATTTTCCAACTACTGATGCTTCTTCTTTGTTTCCAACTTTCTCATTCCAATCACCAGTAATTATCAATACATCTTGATTGCATGTTTGGTCAATTTCAAACTGCAGATGCTGGTAAAATTTTTCAAGTTTTTCATCTTGGGCTTTAGTGGTTGGTGTTTAAATTTGACTAATAGTAATATTAACTGGCCTTCCTTGTAGATGTATGGATATTATCCTGTCACTGAGAGCATTGTACTTCAGATTATATCTTGAATTATTCTTTTTGACAATGCTGTTCCTCTTCCATTTGTCATTCCCAGAATAGTAGATCATATGATTGTCAGATTCAAAATGGCCAATACCAGTCTATTTCAGCTCACTAATGCTTAGGATATCAATCTTTACACTTTCCATTTCATTTCTGATAGCTTCCATTTTCTCAGATTCATACTTTATACATTCCATGTTCTGATTAGTAATGGATGTTTGTAGCTATTTTCATTTTTAGTCATGCCACATCAGTCATCTAAAGAATAGATTTGATGCATTGAACACCAGTGACCGAAAGCCAGATGAATTGTGGGAAGATATCAAGAACATTATCCATGAAGAAAGCAA
>NW_006921682.1:9613478-9615431 GCF_000298275.1 Orycteropus afer afer | reverse complement strand
GTCCAACCTTCCTTCCGAGAAGCAGCTGGTGGGTATGAACCGCCAGCCTTCTGGTTAGCAGTCAAATGCCTTAGGCACTAAACTACCAGAGCTCACATTACACACTGTGAAATAATGAATTGTTTTATATTCACATATAGCCATACTCACATAGACACACACCAGTTTTCTTTGCCCTTTTCTTCCCATAAATTTGTGGACTTTAGACACATCAGGGCTGCAGGGTTTGGGGTGTACTGCTATCTCTTCTCTCTTCAACTCAAGATGCTCAGTGCACCTGGGGTTTCGTTTCTGTTTCTATTTCCCTTTCTCCTGTGAATCTCCCTCATCCCCAGTCCTTCACCCCTTCACTCTAGCTTCCCCCATCAATGGAAAGGTTTTATCTGAATGTCCATGTTTTTGCTGGCCTTGTTATTTATAGGAGGAAATAACAGAAACTATAACATGCCACTACCCAGAGAAAGTCTTAATTTAAGGAGCTTGGTGGTCTCTGATGAGGGGAAGAAAAGGAGGGTGAAGTTCTCAAAAAATATCACAAGACACCATTTTCTCCTTTTCTGTTTGTTTTACCTCAACTAAAACTGTGCTTCATTTAGTCTGATCAGTGTATTTGAGGTGTGGGGTGGGGGGACGGATGGTTTTATTTTTTCTTACAAGAAGTTTCTTTGACTCCTTTGCGTTTTTTATTTTCCTCTGAGGAGTGGCAAAAAATACAAATCTTAAAGTTTGTTCCAGAAAAGAGATGGAGACAGAAGCAGAATCCTAGGGTTTCCTTCTTTTCAGGCATGGTGAGGCAGTTATGTGCTGCAGAGGGCTGGACATGTGTGATCAAGTGAGCTGGTTTGCACTATGTATGCACACCAGAACACAGTGTCAGTGCTTTCACTGACTACACTAGACCAAAGCAAAAGTTTGCTTTTTTTTTTAAAAATTTTTATTATGATTTTGGTGAAAGTTTACAGAACAAATTCATTTTTCATACAGCAGTTCATACACATTTTGTTTCATGACATTGATTGCAATTCCTCACAATGTAACAGCTCTCTTCCCATTTCCTCCCTGTACTTATCTCTTCCCTGTGTCCTTTCCTCCCATGCACTCCTGCCCCCTGAGCCATCTCCCTGTGCAAACACTTCCCTTCTGTTCTCCCACAGTTGATCGCTCCAATTAATCTATCTACCTGATGTAAATATTCACCCTATATGCCTGTCTATTGTTTGGCTGGAAGCCACAATGCTTTATTTTATTATAAATGGAAATAGATCATGTGTGTTTGCAAGATGATATGACTAATATGTTATTGTTAGCTGTCATTGAGCTGTCCTCTGACTCCTGGCATCCTTGTGCAGGATGGAACGAAATGCAGCCTGGTCCTGCACTATTCCCATGATCAGTCATGGAGCAGACTATTGTGATCCACAGGGTTTTCGATGGCTGATTTTCAGAAGTCAATCACCAGCATTTTCTTTCTAGTTTGTCCTAGTCTAAAAGCTCCTCTGGAACCTGTTCCCCATGATAGCAATACATAAGCCTCCACTGACAGACAGGTGTGCATTGACTGGGAATTGAACTCAGGTCTTCTGCACGGAAGGTGGGAATTCTACCACTGAACCACCAATCCCTCTATGACTAATACATATTTGTTATAAAAAGTTTAAGGATGGCATGGTACCTAAGGCATTTGACTGCTAACCAGAAGATTGATGGTTCAAACCCACCAACCATTCTGTGGAAGGAAGACTGGGAAAACTACTTCTGCAAAGATTTACTGCCTTGGAAACCCAAAGGAGGTCGCTGTAAGTTGGAATCGACTCAATGGCCTTGAGTTTGGTTTTTGTTTGGTTATAAAAAGTTTAGGCAATAAAGACATATATAAAGAAGAATCCCATCATCCACAGATAACTACTACTAAGATTTCAATGTATATTCTTCCAGGCTTTTAAATATAAACAT
>NW_006921682.1:9598675-9613378 GCF_000298275.1 Orycteropus afer afer | reverse complement strand
TAAAATAATTAAATTACTTATATATGTGTCTTTTGTAAAACCAAAACAGGAAATCATACAATTAAGTGCCATTTGATAGCATACTTTTTAAAAAAGTTACCATATTGTAAACATCTGTGTCACTATATAGATTTATAGTGCTGTTTTTTAAGTGTCTCAAAAATATTCCATTTTATGGATATACCATAATTGAACTTATCTCCTACTGATAGTTTTTCCTCATTTTTTTTTTACTGTCATATATTGCATTTTAACACACACATACTTACATCTTTGTGCATTTGTCTAATTATTTCTCAGAGCAAATTTCTAGAAGAGGAGTTGCTGGGCATACTATACATTCACAGTACCTTCTCTCAGCTTCATACCTTACCATTACCTGTTTTCACAAAAGTCATCTCTTTTCAAGCTCTTCATATTTGTGTATATTTCCTAGCTAATTCAGGGGCCTATTATACTGTGGGTACAATTAAAAGAAAAAGAGAGCAAATACCCTGGATAAATTGTAAATGTTTACTTCTTCTCTTATTCATATTTAAACATTTCTCTTCTTAAAGACCCTTTCAAGATTGCCATTCCCTAGGCCCCAAGTATCTGTCGGGAGGGCAGACTGCAGACAGATCAAACAGGCTTTCTGACACTGTTTCCTCTCCCCTTTAACCTTCCTCTCTCAGTACACACATTTTTTCCAGGACTTATAATGGGCTTGTCATCCACAACGTTTGTGATCTGTATTTACCCCTTTAAATGTCAGGTATGAAGAAGCATAGCATGTTGATTTACTATTTGGATTTTCCAGTTGTGACTGACACTTTGGTGAAATATTTGATCTTATCTTCTTTGCAATTCTAGTACTTGGTGCTCTGGCCTATCTCTGAAAACCTGAAGTGGATAGAGGTGATAATTTGGGGCCGGATGAGGGGAAGGTTGTAAGGGATAGTCACATTGGGGCCCAGAGGAAGAGCCACAAGAAAGACCCTGCTTTCTTCTTGTTCCCATTCTTCCAGTCTGTTCACTCTTTATCCCTGGCCAGAGGGTAGAGAAAGAGCATAAGGGAAATAGATGTAGATACTCAAGTGCTGCAGCAGCTCCAGTGAAAGACTGGAAATGGAATTTTGTGGGAATGTAGTAGGGAGACTCTCCATGGTAGGCAGAATCTCCATGGCAGGATAGCAAGGCTGTTACCAAAAACTAAACTCACAGCCATGGAGATGGTTCTGACTTAAAGCAACCCTCATAGGGTTTCCAAAGCTGTAAATCTTTATGGAAGCAGACCACCTCATCTTTCTCCCACGGAATGGCAGCTGGGTTCGAACTGCTGTCTTTTCAGTTAGCAGCCAAGTAAGTGCCTTAACCTCTATACCACCAGAGCTCCCAAGTGAGGCTCTAAGTATTGAATAAATAGAGCAAACCCAACCACATGCCACTCGCGTAAGATAGAGCGTGCCTGGGTCCAGTTTATTCTCTTTATGGCCTCAGATTATTGATGAGGAGTTTAAATGGGATAGTATCAGAAAAGTGCTTTGAAAATAAGTTAGATCACTACTCAAATACAAGAAAAGAAAATGAGATTTTATGTCATCAGACTCCCTCAGCCATTATCACCATAGATAATTAGAGTATTGACTATATAGGGGCAGACAGCTGCTGGAGAAATAATTTCTCAAGATGCATATTAGGTACCAAGTTTTCTTGGGAGGCCAATATGAGAATGTCTAGTTTGGGGCATTTTGTTTGAGACAAAATGATTATTTAAAATTTCCAATTTCTTTATCATATTTCTAGACATTTTTCTTTGAAAATAAGCAATGTTTTTTTCCTCTCCACAGTATAGCAATTCTAAGGTTGTGTCAGGAATGAGTGCTGAGAGGATACGCAGGGTTGACTCTAATCATCCCCTCTTAAGAGATGGAAAAATTGATGTACAAATATTTAGTAGACCTGATAAGTGACTTTAAGTCAGACTTTTTCTCTTGAGGTTTTAGGACAGCAGGTACCTCTTTTCTGATCAGTTTTGCAGAACTGGAGGAATCCCAACGGTCACCACTTACCTTTGAGTGGGGAGAAGCCATAACATATCTGTGCGAGCAGCACTGCTTTTGGAGACCAGCTACACGTGGTGGGCAGATGGAAGCCGAAGACTCTGCTAAATCCCTTCACTCATCTCGGCCCAGAGACTCCTGTTTTGTAAATTCTCCATCTGACATTACCTTGGTTTGCTAAAACAAATTTTTATCTATTTTGCAGGTCCTTACCTCTGAGGTCTTTCCTCAGGAACTCAGGGTAACAGCAGCTGTCACCACTACCAGCTCATATTGTCAGCTGCTAAGCGGTTGGAGCAGCTGAGACTGGGAATGGGGCCACACCTGTGTTTATGATGTCAGGATGGAATGAGGTGTGGGGGGCATGAGGGGGCAGGAATGTAGAGTGATGGGGTGGAGGTGGAGTGGGGGTGAAGCTCAACTTTAGTATTCGAAACCCAAAGAGTCAACGTAGTCTTGACTAATGAAGTCACGAATAAAGATGAAGAAATGGGGTTTGCACTTGCTGTCTAATTTCTAGATGCTAATCTAATCTAAGGAGACAATGCTGGTTCAGTGGTAGAATTCTCACCCTCTTTGTGGTGAGACCTGGGTTTGATTTCCAGACACTGTACTTCATATGCACTTACCACTCGTCTGTCAGTGGAAGCTTGCATGTTACTATGATGCTGAACAGGCTTCAGTGGAGCCTTCAGACTAAGGTGGACTAGTAAGAAAGGGCTAGTGAGTTACTTCATGGGGATGATGGGTACTGTTGTGTATGGGTTGCCATGAATTGAGGGTGTCTCAATGACGGCTAATAACAACAAATTAAGACTGAAATAAAATCACCATTGAGATATAAACCTTTTATGCTTCAAGATGAAATGGAGTAGATTTGGTGCTTTATTAGTTAAAGACTTTCCTGGGCTTGATTGGATCTAAGTCTAATGATTTCCGCTCCTTACCCATTTCAGGCTGGAACCAGAGCCTGAGGCCTTTTTATTTTCATACCTCTTTTCCTGGGCAGAATGGTGTGCTATAGGCACAGCCATCCTGGAATGATAGTTCTCCCCTTCCAGGGCTAGAGGAATTGTGGTGTGTGTTGTGTGCGTCTGTGTGCCTTTCTTTTTCCCCTTATTCAGAATGTTTTGTGAACTCCAAAGAAGTAAGAGTCTGGCACTTTCCTACCAAAAGCTGGTTTTGTTTTGTCAGTCATTGGAAGTTCTAGAAACCTCTGTGGTTGTTTCATAATGCCTGGATTTCTTTTACAATGTCATTAGTAAGTCTCTTTCTTAACACTGAGGAATCAAAATCTTCATTCTTAAGCCTACATTTTATATACCTGGAAGGTTTTAAATATCTTCCTGCCTTGGATACCCACAAAGATAGCTTTTGGAGACTTTTAGAATTGGTTTAGCTGTGTAAGCTAGGTCTCCTGTTAAATTAATAAAAGGAAACAGGATTTAACAAATACAAGGAAAGTGTTTTACTAACAATTCGCCAGGTGGCTTTTCTCTGTTTGTCATATTAGCTTCGTTTTGAGTGATTTTCCCTGTACAATTCCCACCAGAGCTACAGAATTAGTGAGAATATGTCAGAGGAGTATTTAAATAAATCAGGCAAAGGAGAGTTTTCAATCACAAAACTTCTTGATGACTTTAATTACATAGAAGAACCTCACAAGTTTTGCAGGATAGCATTTACAAAATAATTCACAAAGCCTGTGTAGGAGGCAACACTGTCTTTTCACCACAGAAGTAAGTGGAACTCAGTTCCAACACAACTTATTTTCTAAATTTTTCTCCCCCACTTGGTATAACTGTACTTTATTCAGCACTGGGATTCCAAAATGCCAAACTTAGTACCATAGAGTTGATTCCAACTCATGTTGTTGTTGTTGTTGTTGTTATGTGCCGTCGAGTCGGCCCTGACTCATAGCGACCCCTCCTTGGGTTTCCGAGGCACTATCACTACGGAAGTAGGATTGCCCAACCTTCCTTCCAAGGAGTGGCTGGTGGGTTTGAACTGCCAGCCATCTGGTTAGCAGGCAAGTGTCTTAGCCACTATGCTACCAGAGCTCCCCTTTCCAACCAAAACCAAACCCACTGCCATCGAGTTGATTCTGACTCATAGTGACCCCGTTGGGTTTCTGAGGTGGTAAATCTTTATGGAAGTAGACTACCTGGTCTTCCTTCCATGGAGTGTCTGGTGAACCTAAACGACAGAATGAAACTGCCCCAGAGAGTCTGCAAGGCTGTAAGTCTTTATGGAAGCAAATTGCCACATCTTTCTTTTGTGGAGCTGCTGATGGGTTTGAGCCACCGACTTTTCAGTTAACATTTTAGCTGTTAACCACTGCACCACCAGGGGTTCTTATATCTAAGTTAGTGATATAAAAACTTTAAGCTTCTCAGCTACATCTTTACAGAAAATTGAATCATTGTTAGAGATGTATAGTATCACTCATTGTGTGTATGTGTATTTTCAACCATTTAACTATCAGAAGGTGTTTTTGTTACCTCTGCGCTGCTCTAACAGAAAAATATCATAAATGGGTGGCTTTAACAAACAGGAGTTTATTCTCTTACAATTTTGGAGGCTAGAAGTCTGAGTTTAAAATGCTGGGCTCTAGGGGCTGGTTGAAAGCCCCTCCACCTTGGGCTTCAGCTCTGCCTGTGGCTTCCAGCCCACTGAAGCTGGAGGGTTTCATCACTCAGATCGTTGCTGGCTGCTGAGGCTGACAACCCCAAGGTCGACAAGTAACAAGGCACAGTCCCAATATTACCAAACCACATGGCAGGCCATTAATTCAAGTCCATTAACAATCCCAAGATCAGCAGACAACATGGCAGGCTGCTGAATGATGACTCAGCTATATGCAGGATTCAAGCATGCCAAAAAGATGGAGACCTTCCACAAAGCTGCTTGTTATATACAGGAAGCAGACCACATGGCTAAAGCAGCTACTCAGCTCCTCACCGTAGATTCCACCATGGAATTGCTTGCCAATCTCATCATGAGGTATACCTACACCCAGATGCAGAGCCACGCAACCAGGTCCAGCCAAGTTGACAACAATCTTAACTACCACAGAAGGTATCCTTTTTCTGAAGGCCAAAAATTTTTCTATCTTCAGCTTAATATATCTGAATTTACCCACCTTACTCTTATATCTGTGATATAAGTTAGTAAATTGGAAAATTTGACTAAAACCTCTACTTATATTGTGTTTTCCTGTTTGGTCAGTGGTCCATGTGGCAACATCACTCTCTTTTTAATGTGTGTGTGTAGAATTATTGGGATTTTGGCAAAAAATAGGAAGGTTTACATTGTAGCAATTCCTTAAAAATGCATTTTTGACACCTGTGTTTTTAAATGTCATCAGTGTCCATCAATTTCTTATTGGTCACATTTCTGCAGACTGTGATCTCTTTCGTTCTCTCTCAAAACCCATGTTGCTTTTTGATGGTATAGCATTAAAAGCTTATACTACTATTGGGAAAGGGACATGGGAGCATCCTCCTCCTCTGACCTCCTCTCACTTCACAAGAGCAAGACAGAATCACCATCAGCAGCCCAAGGCTGATTACTATGAGGTGGAAGTCAGACATGCCACAACCCTCCAAACTTTTTACCAATTCTGACACCATCCTTCCTACACACTCTCTACTTCTCTGCTGGGTACAATAATTCATTACAATGGCCACACAGAACTCACAGACAACACTCATGGTCATGGAGTTTATTACATAAGCAATGTATTACAATTCAGGTTCAGGAACAGTCAGGATACAATTGTTCCATCAGGGCAACCTCCCCTTGGCCATGCCCAAAGGCCCACGTTTCTTTGGCCCTCAGCCCCTGGGCCTGACCTCTGCCCTGCTTGGGCAAGTGTTACAAAGTTCTTCTAGCTCTGCTGATAAGTGCACTCCACTCAGTCAGCTTTCTTGTTCCGTGGGCCAGCAAGCCTGCAGCTCTGTCTCTTGCCGTTCTCTTGGTTCTGATTCTTCGTCTGCTGCTGTCTCTCTGCTGTTCCTCCTCACAGGGATCTTGGTTCAAGGATGTACCCCTTTGGCCTGTCTTTCTGGATGGCAGTGAGATTTTCCCCCTTCTTCCTCTAGGACGGCTCATTTTAACCCTACCAGAATGACAAAACCGATCCCCATCTTATGGTTCCACATATCTTATTTGCATGGTCTGACACCCACAAGGGAGCCATGTACCTTATTTACATTGTTAACAAGTTATCCAATCCCCTTGGTGGGTCACAAGCACCTAACATTTGTGTAGTTCCACCCAGTAATCTGGTGGGAATCACAAAGACCATGGCTAGAAAAGCCATACCAAGTAATTCACTGCACCACCACTATGTAACCCTACATCATCAATTTCTTCTTTCTCACACACACACAAAATAAAAAAATTAAAAAATAAGAAAAAGGAAAAGGAAAGAAAAAAATCTTATAAAAAATACAAATTTCTGATAATTTAATTCCCTAAAGAGTATAGAGTGGGACATGAAGGGAGAATATTATTATCTATGAGGGCCTCTTAGATAGATGTTTGACTCTCAAGAGCAATGTAACTAAAAAATAAAATCTGTTGGGGTAGGCAAACTGTTGGAACAAATAGACCTCCAAGTGTATAGTGGCTTTAAACAATAAAAATTTATTTCTTGCTCATATAACAAATGAGTGGTGGAACAGCACAGCAGGGTGGCCTTCCTCTACATAATAATTCCAGGATCCAGGCTTTCAGACTCTGCTATCTCCAACTGACGACTTTCAAGATTTTTGTGAAGGTCACCTCCACGCCATCTCTTATAATGAGCCCTCACATCAATTCTGACTCATAGAGACTCTATTTGATGGAGTAGAACTGGATTTCCCAGGCTGTAATGTTTATGAGAGCTAGTTTCCAGGTCCTTTTTCCTGTGGAGCCTCTGATGAGGTTTGAATCACCAAATTTTGGTTAGCAGCTAAGTAACTAATTCTGCCATCAGGGCTCCTTTCACCCCATCATATATTTTATAGGTGAAGAGACTGGAGTTTAACTTTCTAGAAATTTGAACAATGGTTACCCACCCGTGAAGATAGTCACTCTTATTTCCACAGTATGTGGACACTAATAACAGCTAGTATTTATTCAGTGTGTTCCATGGATCACACATTAGACATTAGACATATATGTATATATGTGTGTGTGTGTATATATATATATATATATATATATATATATATATATATATATATATGTGTGTGTGTATATATATATATATATATATATATATATATATATATATATAGGAGCTCTGGGAGCATAGTGCCTAAGGCACTTGACTGTTAACCAGAAGGCTGGCAGTTCAAACCCACCAGCCACTCCTCGGAAGGAAAATGGAGCAATCTACTTCCATAGTGATACTGCCTCGGAAACCCAAGGAGGGGTCTCTATGAGTCGGGTCCTACTCGATGGCACATACCAACAACAACATATGTGTGTGTGTATGTGTGATGTGTGTGTATATGTGTGTGTGTATATATATATTCTATCATTAAATTACTTACCCAGAGATATCATTTATCCAAGGATATACATCCAGTAAGTATTAGAATTAAGATTCAAATCCTGGTCGATGATTCTAAAACCCAGTGCTCTTAGTTTTTAATGCTATATGGACTTGGTAGCACTGGCACACTTTAATGGGTAGAGCAAAAGACAAGGACAAAGCCCAGTGTTCCTATTTATGTTTCCCAACTTTTTTTTTTAGTAGCACCAAAGAGAAGTGCTCTGGTGGAATAGTTTCTAAGGCATTTGACTCCTAGAAGGTTGGTGGTTCAAACCACCTTGGAAATCCAAGGAGGGGTCCCTATGAGTCGAATCGAATTGATGGCAGTGAGTTTGATAAAAAGAAGTGCCTGAAACCAGAAAGACATGAGGTTCTGAATAATCTCCATGGTCCTCACACAATCCTCATTATCTAGAATCTTGATTATTTATTGTCTAAAATGTAGATTATTTTCAATCATTCCAGTACCAAGGATTCCAGTACCATCCATATAAGGACAACTCCCCAATATTTGTCTTCAGCTCATATCTTTCATCTCACTTTAGACTCATATTTCTAACATCCTACTCACACCACCATGTGTTTCCCAAACTGAATGTGTCCTCAAAGTGAAGGCACTGTCTTCATACCCTCAGATCTACTCATTCCTCAGGCATGTTAGTTAATAGCACACTGGCTTTGATTTGCTCCCCAAGGTGTGGGTGCTAGTGCTGTTTTCCCACTACTGTTCACCCTTAAAGATTAAATACATTCTCAACTATTTTGCATGTTTTCTAGACAGTCCAAATGTCACCACTATTGCTAGTAGAGTTAAGGAACTATTTTGAGATAGTGATGATGGTTATCTCAAGAAAACACCCTCCATGTGCAGACTTCTTTTCATCTCACTTTCTATTTGACACTGAGGAAGCTGGGGAGAAATTTAAAATCATGCTAATCCTCAGGCACTCAGACACAATTTGAGTCAAGTACACCCTCTCTTGGAGACACAATCATGCTTATGAAAATTATCATGTGTACCATATGCATACCTTCTTCTACTGTCTCAAGTTCTTCTGTGTTCAGAGTATTCTCTGGGAACACCTTTTTGCCTCCCTTCTTCCTCCACCTTTCAGCTGATCTGAATGCAGGAAACCAAACCAAAAACCAAACCCACTGCCACTAAGTCAGATCCAACTCATAGTGACCCCTCCTTGGGTTTCCGAGGCAGTATCACTACGGAAGTAGTTTGCCCAACCTTCCTTCTGAGAAGTGGCTGGTGGATTTGAACAGCCAGGCTTCTGGTTAGCAGTCAAATGCCTTAGGCATTATGCCACCAGAGCTCCTGAATGTAGAAAAGAGCCCAACAAACCAGATCTCTGTAAGGGCACTCCGGAGAGTTTGTGGGAAGATACTGCTTGTCCTTATAAGCCTTGCCTATGGAAACACGGGGGCCTGTTCAAGATAATTTTTGTCCAAAGGTACTTGCTACAGATGTTGGATATAGTTAGAGGGAGGCTGGAAGATGAACTGGAACTAGTTACTAAATTTAAAAACAAACACAAAAAACAAGACATCCTGACATAAAAAATAATGTGAAAACAGGAACTGATGATAAAGGAATTTAAATTCTTATTTACTGCTATCTTTTCCTACTTTACTCAAAATAACTTTTACTATGAAAAATGTGAAAGATAATATAGATAGCTGTTGATTAGTGTTCCCCGGTGTATGCCAGGCACTGCTGCTATTCTGTACATAAATCTTGTAAAACCAAAACCAAACTCACTGCCATTGAGTTGATTCTGACTCACGGAGACCCTATAGGACAGAGTAGAACTACCCAATAGGGTTTCCAAAGCTGTAAATCTACAGAAGCAGACTACTTTATCTTTCTCCTGAGAAGTTGCTGGTGAGTTTGAACTGCTGACCTTTTGGTTTCCAGGCAAATGTCTTAACCACTGTGCCACCAGAGCTCCTTCAAATCTTGTAAAGCAAAAAACAACCAAACTCACTGCTGTTGAATCAGATCCAACTCATACTGACCCCTCCTTGGGTTTCCAAGGCTGTATTGCTACGGAAGTAGATCACCCAACCTTCCTTCTGAGGAGTGGCTGGTAGGTTTGAACAGCCAGCCTTCTGGTTAACAGTCAAATGCCTTAGGTGCTGTGTATTTTGCAGAGAGAATTGATCTCAGAGAGGTTCATTGACAGGTTAAATTACTGAAAGGCATAAAGAGACTTCCCCGCCACCACCCTCCATGTTTTAATATTTATAAACACAGTCCTAGGACAAAGGAACATGAATGCCTTGTACACTCTATATCACCAGAACTAACATGATTCCTGATATGAAGTCAGAACTGGGTATATGTTTGTTGAATAAAAGAATGGTTGAAACTGTAAAGTGATTATAATGATGATCTTTTCCACCTATGAGCTGTATAAAATTGGAATACCAACCAAAAACAAACCCACTGCAGTCGAGTCAGATCCAACTCAGAGCAACCCCTCCTTGGGTTTCCAAGGCAGTATCACCTATGGAAGTAGATTGCCCAAACTTGCTTCCGAGGAGAGGCTGGTGGGTTTGAACCACCAGCCTTCTGGTTAACAGTCAAATACCTTAGGCATTATGCTACCAGAGCTCCCAAAAATATACTTAAAAAAAAATCATTTCTCCATTTATCATGATGCTGCTTATTGGTCCAGTCGTGAGGATTTTTGTTTTCTTTATATTGAGATGTAATCCATACTGCAGATTGTATTCTTCAATCTTCATCAGTAAGTGCTTCAAGTCATCTTCACTTTGAGCAAGCAAAGTTGTGTCATCAGTGTATTGCAGGTTGTTGATTCTTCCTCCAAACCTGATACCTCATTCTTCTTCATATAGTCCAGCTTCTTGGATTATTTTCTCAGCATATAGATTGAATAAGTATAGTGAAAAGATACAACCCTGACACACTCCCTACTTGATTTTAAACCATGCAGTGTCTCCTTATTCTGTTTGAACAACAGCCTCCCAGTCAATGCACAGGTTCCTCATGAGTACAATCAAGTGTTCAGGAATTCCCATTCTTCTCAATGTTATCCACAATTTGTCATGATTCATATAATCAAATGCCTTTGCATAGGCAATAAAACACAAGCACACATCTTTCTTTGCTTTGAACCAAGATCTATCTGACATCAGCAATGATAACCCTTGTTCCATGTCCTCTTCTGTATCCAGCTTGCATTTCTGGAAGTTCTCTGTCAATACACTGCCACAACCATTTTTGAATTATCTTCAGTAAGATTTTATTTGCACGAGATATTAACGATATTGTTCGATAATTTCCACATTCTGGGGGATCACCTTTCTTTGGAATGGGTACAAATATGGATCTCATCCAGTCAGTTAGCCAGGTAGTTGTCTACCAAATCTCTTGGCAAAACCAAGTGAGTACCTCCAACAGGGCATCCATTTGTTGAAACATCTCAATGGGTATTCTGTCAATTCCTGGTGCCTTGTTCTTCACCAATTCCTTCAGTGCAGCTTCAAGTTCTTCCTTCAATACCATTGGTTCTTGATCATATGCCACCTCCTGAAATGGATGAAGATCGACCAGGTCTTTTTGATACATTGACTCTGTGTATTCTTTCCATCTTCTTTTGATGCTTCCTGCATCATTTAATATTTTGCTCATAGAATCTTTCAATATTGCAACTCAAGACTTAAATTTTTCCTCAATTCTTTCAGCTTGAGAAATGCTGAGCATATTCTTCCCTTTTGGTTTTCTAACTCTAGGTCTTTGCACATTTCATTATAGTAATTGGCTTTGTCTGCTCGAGCTGCTCTTTCAAATCTTCTGTTCCGTTCTTTTATCTTGTCATTTCTTCCATTTCCTTTAGCTACTCTTTGCTCAAGGACAATTTTCAGTCTCTTCTGACATCCATTTTGGTCTTTTGTCCTTTCTCATCTTTTTAATGACCTCTTGCTTTCTTCATGGATGATGTTCTTGATGTCATTCCATAATTATTCTGGTTTTTGGTCACTGGTGTTCAATGCATCAAATGCATTTTTAGACGGTAATCTAAATTCAGGAGGAATGTATTCAAGGTCATATTTTGGCTCTCATTGACTTGTTTTCATTGTCTTCAAGTGGAACTTGCATATGAACAGGTGATGATCTGTTCCACAATCAGCTCCTGGCCCAGTTTTGGCTAAAGATATTGAGCTTTTCATAGCCTCTTGCCACTCTTGCCATGTAGTCAATCTGATTCCTGTGTTGTCCATCTGGTGATGTCCACGTGTATAGCTGCCATTTATGTTGAAAAAACATATTTGCAATGAATAAGTCATTGGTCTTGCAAAATTCTATCATGTGGTCTCCTGTGTTATTTCTGTCACCAAGGCCAAATTTTCCAACTACTGGTGATTCTTCTTTGTTTCCAATTTTTGCATTCCAGTCACTAGTGATAATTAACACATCTTGATTGCATGTTCAGTCAAATTCAGACTGCAAGAGTTGATAAAAATTCTTCAATTTCTTCATCTTTGGCTTTGGTGGTTGATGAATAAATTTGTATAATTGTAGTATTAACTGGTCTTCCTTGTAGGCATATGGATATTATCCTATCACTGACAGCACTGTAGTTCAAGACAGATCTTTAAACATCCTTTGTGATGTTGAATGCCACACCATTCCTCTTCAAACTGTTATTCCTGATATAGTAGATCATACAGTCATTTGATTCAAAAGGCCAACACCTTATCCATGTTATTAAGGTTGGTTCTACTCTAATGATGCAGCTCATTCCCACTAGTATTTTGAAAGCCTTCCAACCTAAGGGGCTAGTCTTCCTGCACTGTATCAGACAATGTTTCAGGGCTATTCATAAAGTTGCACGGTAATGTATCAGACAGTGTTTCTCTGCTATTTATAAGGTTTTCCCTGGCCAATTCTTTGAGAAATGGATGGTGTTCTGGTTACCTAGTGCCGCTCTGACAAGAATATACCACAAATGGGATGGGCTTAACAAACAGGAGTTTATTCTCTTACAGTTTGGAGGCTTTAAGTCCAAGTTCAAAGTGCTAGGCTCTAGGGGCTGGGTAAAAGTCCCTCAACGGGGTCCAGCTCTGCTTCTTGCTCCCGGCCCACTGGAGCTAGAGACGTTTCTTCACTCAAAGAGCTGCTGGCTGCTGAGGCTGCCATGCCCAAGGTTGACAAATAAAAAGACACAGTCCTGATGTTACCAAACCACACGGCAGGCCATTAACTTAAGTCCATTGTAAGTCCCAAGGTCGGCAGAGCATGGCAAGCTGCTGCTGAACAATGACACGGCTACATGTAGAGTCCAAGCGTGCCATAAGCTAGAGACCATTCCCCAAGGCGTCTCCTTATATACAGGAAGCAGACCACATTCCCTAAGGCAACTACTCAGCTGCTCCCAGTAGATTACACCATGGAGTTGATTACCAGTGTCATCATGGGGAATACTACATCCAGCTGCCCAGCCACTCAAGCAGGCCCAGTCAAGTTGACACACAAACTGAACTACCACAGATGGCCTCTTCCTTCTTACTAGTCTATCTCAATCTGTAAGCTGTGTTGAAACCTGTGCACCATGTGAAACCCTGCTGGCATTAGAGACACTGGTGGCACAGCCTCAAGCCTCACAGCAACATGCAAGCCACCACAATACAACAAACTGACAGACAAGTTTGTCCTCCTTAGCTGTTTGAAGGTCTAGTCATAGGGAGTATTAGTCATAGGTAGTATTTTAATTCCTTTAAAAAATCTCAGGATGTTATCTGTCCAGATTTATTTCTGAACCTTCTAGTCTTGTAGGGTACACAGTCACATGTAGATTGATTAGCAGGTTAACCTCAAAGTAAGAGGATAGATGCTTTAAGAGTCTTATCACCTTGGTCAGCTTGAGCACATCCTAACTCTTAAGTAGTGAAAAAGAATATCCCTATCTCTTTCTTTGCCAAAAAATACTGCAGGGTCTTCTGGTTTGGAGAATTGAACCTTTGTGGTTAGGGACCATGTAGTGGAAACTTGAGTTCCACTGGGGTGATTGCTGGGCTTCACGGGCAGTGACAGACCCTTCCTTATGATTTCCATCAACTAATATGGGGCAATGGTACAGGTCAGATAGAATGTGACCAGATGATGTTTCCTTCCATGTGTTTTTGGCTGATTTTTCTGGAAAACAAGGCAAATGGAATCCATAAGTTCATGACCTAACTATGTAAAATCTCCAGTGTACACAAGAGTAGCAAGTAAACATATCCCTTCAATGCACAATGAATGATTTTTAGGTATCTTGTCATTGTAGAATTGAAGTGTTAGAAGCTATTTTGGCACTAGATGAAAGTTTAACCCAATCTCCTTTATGAAATATAATAAACAGACTGGCACACCCCATTCATTCTTTATTTCTCTGAACCACAAGAAGGTGCCTGCCTTGGGGTGAAGGGTAGATTAAAATTAAAACCAAATTTCCCAATAACTGAGTTCCTCCAGATGTTTATAATTGGCTGTGTCTGGGAATAAAAAGGGAATTTCCTTCTTTTGGGCATCTCATGGGAGTATCAGGGGGTTGGGGATAGGTTATGGAGTGAAATTACTGGAAATTCATACTAGATTCTGTATAGCTCAGTAGACAAGGATCGTCTTGGCTGTTATCTTGATTTTCCCCTCTGTATATTGTCTCTAAAATGATTACTATGTATTTTCTTGGAGTCACAATGGTAATTCATCAGCTAGCTGGTATAGACACAGGAGAAATAGGAATTATTTCTTATTTCCTTATCTACACATTGAGAAACCAAGTATCTTTAGAAAGTGTAGTACTATATTGGCTTATTGCATGGGCTTTGGAGTAAGAAAGATTCACTAATTATCTGTGTGACCTTAATCATACTGCTTAACATCTCTGAGACTCAGTTTCTTAACTTGCAAAGTGGGGATAATAATACTACTAATTTCTAAGGGCATATATATGTAGATAGAATAATATTGGCCCTGGGGATTGGCCTCAGGCCTAAGTCAGTCACCTGTCACACACAATGCTGTTGGTTTGAGCGCGCCAGAGAGCCGGGCCTTCTCTTTCTTTTGGGAGCTCTTGTAGCATAGTGTCTAAGGCA
>NW_006921682.1:9577740-9597456 GCF_000298275.1 Orycteropus afer afer | reverse complement strand
TTAAAACCCAGCAAGATGCACCTGGTGCACAGATAACAGCCCAGCTTATAGACTGAGACAGACTAGGAAGAAGGAAGAGGCCATCCACTTCTCAAATAATTGGCCAGGGAAAACCTTATGAATAGCAAAGAAACACTTTGTTAAATTTACAACAATAAAACAGGCAACACTAAGCTGCACTGTTAGAAGTCAGGTTAGTCATCACCTGGTGTGAGGAGTAGTGACTAGAACAACACCAAAACCAAACTCACTGCCATGGAGTCAGATCCTAGTAATAGTGACCTCTCCTTGGGTTTCCAAGGCAGTATCACTATGGAAGTAGATTGCCCAAACTTCCTTCCGGGGAGTAGCTTGTGGGTTTGAACTGCTGGCCT
The DNA here is from genome assembly GCF_000298275.1 of Orycteropus afer afer. NCBI lineage: Eukaryota > Metazoa > Chordata > Mammalia > Tubulidentata > Orycteropodidae > Orycteropus > Orycteropus afer. Next base: position 9,597,082 of record NW_006921682.1, on the reverse strand, counting down.
CTGGTAAGCATTCAAATGCCTTAGGCACTATGCCACCAGAACTCCCTAGTGACTAGAAAGGGCATACCAAAAAGCAAACCAAACTCACTGCCATTGAATTGGATCCTACTCATAGCAACCCCTCCTTGGGTTTTTGAGGTGGTATCTCTATGGAATTTGATTGTTCAACCCTCCTTCTGAGGAGTGGCTGGTGGGTTTGAACCACCAGCTTTCTGATTAGCAGTCGTATGCCTTAGGCACTATGCCACCAGAGCTCAGGGGAGCTTATAAAGTATGGGTAATTTTCTGTTTCTTGATCTAGGATTAATTATACAGCTTACTTAGCTTTTGAAAAATTCATCCAGCTATAAATTTTGGTAGGTACATTTTTCATTATTTATATTATACTTTAATACAAAGTTACAGTTTTAAATGTGTTGTCACCAAACTAATGTTGTGAGATAACCAACATTTAAAATCCTGCTACAAGGAAATGGAAACCATATTTCCTCCTAATTTCCTCAGATAATGCCCTGCCTTCCATAAGTGGGAAGAAAGAAAGTGAGGCATTTAAATTTTATGTCCCTCTTTATCCTGTTTTTTGTTGTCATGTGCCATTGAGTCAATTCTGCTCATGTTGTTGTTAGGTGTTGTTGAGTTGGCTCTAACTCATAAGGACCCTATGCACAACAAAACGAAACATTGCCTATTCCTGTGCCATCCTCACAATCTTTGCTATGCTTGAATCCATCCGTACAGTCACTGTGTCAGTCCAGTTCATTGAGGGTCTCCCCCTTTTTTGCTGACCCACTACTTTACCAAGCATGATATCCTTCTCCAGGGAGTGGTCCCTTCTAACAACATGACCAAAGTGGGTGAGACGAAGTCTGGCCATTCTTGCTTCCAAGGAGCATTCTGGCTACACTTCTTCCAGGACAGATTTGTTATAGTCACTCAGAGACCCAAGCTAATGGAGCTGACCCACCTTGACTATTGCTGCTCACACTCACTGCCAATGAGTCGTTTCTGACTTATAGTGTCCCCTCCTTGGGTTTCCGAGGCAGTATCTCTATGGAAGTAGATTAGCCCATCTTCCTTCCAAGCAGTGGTTGGTGGATTTGAACCGCCAGCCATCTGTTTAGCAGACAAATGCCTTAGGCACTTGCACTGTAATTAAATGCTTTGAATTGGAAGTGACACAACTCATTGGCCAGAACTATCCATCAACCACCTAAACACAAGGAAGCCAGAAAGTGCAATTCTACCATGTTCTTGGAAAGTGGTAGATCCAGAACTATTTGTCAAATACCACTAATGACTTTTGTAGAAGGCAGAGGTCAAATGAGATGATATAAAATACTTTCACCATAAGAAGTAATTGGTTGTTATTGGAAATTATTAGGCTAAGCAAAGTTTTAAGTCATTGTGTTTGCTTCCACAGGCATTGATTGTGGATTCTAGTAAAATCTAACCCTTGACTTCCATCTTTTCTCTGTTTATCATGATGTTTATTGGTCCAATTGTGAGGGTGTTTGTTTTCTTTATGTTGAAACATAATCCATATTGAAGATCATGGTCTTTGATCTTCACCAGTAAATGCTTCAAGTCATCTTCACTCTCAGCAAGCAAGGTTCAATCATCTGCATATCTCAGGTTGTTAATGAGTCTTCCTCCAATCCTTAGGCCCTGTTCCTCTTCATATAGTTGAGCTTCTCAGATTATTTGCTCAGCATACAGATTAAATAAGTATGGTGAAAGGATACAACCCTGATACACTCCCTTCCTGATTTTAAACAATGTATAGCATAGTGCCTAAGGCATTTGACTGCTAACCACAAGGCTGGAGTTTCAAACCCACCAGCCACTCCTGAGAAGGAAGGTGGGCAATCTACTTCCATAGTGGTACTGCCTTGGGAACCCTTGGAGGGGTTGCTATGAGTCAAGTCCGACTTGACAGCACATAACAAAAACAACAACAGTATTCCCTTGTTCTATTTGAACAACAGCCTGTTGGTCTGTGTTCAGATTTCTCATGAGCATAATTAAGTGTTCTGGAATTCCCATTCTTTGCAATTTTATCCATAATTTGTTATGATCCACACAGTCAAATGTGTTTCCAACATCAATAAAGCACAAGTAAACATTTTGCTGGTATTCTCTGCTTTCAGCCAAGAGCCATCTGACATCAGCAGTTATATCCCTCTTTCCATGCCCTCCTCTGAATCCCCCTTGAATTTCTGGAAGTTCCCTGTCAATATACTGCTGCAATCATTTTTTAATTATCTTCAGCAAAATTTTACTTGTGTGTTATATTAATGACATTGCTTGATAATTTCCACATTCTGTTGGATCACTTTTCTTTGGAATGGGCACAAATACAGATCTCTTTCAGTAGATTGGCCAAGTAGCTGGCATAAATGAGTAAGGACCTCCAGTGCTGCATCTATTTGTTGAAACATCTCAATGGATATTCCATCAATTCTTGAAGCCTTGTTTTTAGCCAATTCCTTCAGTGCAGCTTGGATTTCTTTCTTCAGTGCCATTGGTTCTTGTTCATATGCTACCTTCTGAAATAGCTGAACACTGACCAATTCTTTTTGGTACATTGACTTTGTATTGCTTCCATCTTCTTTTGATGCTTCCTGCATCATTCAATATTTTGTCCTTCAATACTGCAATTTGAAGATTAACTTTTTCCTTCAGTTCTTTCAGCTTGAGAAATGCTGAGGTTGTTGTTACCATTTGTTTTTCTAATTCTAAGTCTTTGCACATTTCCTAATACTTTAATTTGTCTTCTTGAGCTGCCCTTTGAAAACTTCTGTTCAGTTCTTTTATTTCATCATTCCTTCTATTTGCTTTAGCTACTCTATGTTCAAGAGTAAGTTTCAGAGTCTCTTCTGACATCCATTTTGGTCTTTTATTCCTTTTCTGTCTTTTTAATGACATGTGCTTTCTTCATGTATGATGTTCTTGATGTCATCCCACAACTTGTCTTATTTTCATCATTGGTGCTCAGTGTGTCAAATCTGTTCTTCGGATGGTCTCTAAATTCAAGTGGGATATAATAAAGGTCATATTTTGGCTCTCATGGACTTGCTTTAATGTTCCTCAGCTTCAGCTTAAACTTGTATATGAGCAATTGATGGTCTGTTCCATAGTCAACTTCTGGCTGATGATATTGAGCTTCTCTATCACCTCTTTCCACATATGTGGTCGATTTGATTCCTGTGTATTCTATCTGGCCAGTTCCAGGTGTACAGTCACCATTATGTTGTTGAAAAAAAGTTTTTTTTTGCAAGAAACAAGTTGTTTATCTTGCAAAATTCTATCATGTAATCTCTGGCATCATTTCTATCACCAAGGCCCTGTTTTCCAACTACTGATGAGTCTTGTTTCCAACTGTTTTGATTCTCTAGGGCTGCTATAACAGAAATACCAGAAGTGGATGGCTTATACAAACAAGGGTTTATTCTCTTGCAGTGTGGGAGCTAGAAGTCCGAATTCAAACTACCAGCTCTGGAGCCTGGGTGAAGCCCCTCAACCTTGGACTTTAGCTTTGCCTCTTGCTCCTGGCCTACTGGAGCTAGAGGTGTCTGTTAACACAGATATCTGCTGGCTGCTGGTGCTGACAAGCCCAAGGTCAACAAGTAAAAAGGCACAGTCCCAAGATTATCAAGCATCACAGCAGGCCACTAGTTCAAGTCCAGAAATAGTTCCAAGATTGGCTGGCAACATGGCAGGCTACTGAATGAAGACTCACCCATATGCAGGATCCAAGTGTGCCAAAAACTCAGAGACCTTTCTCAAAAGCTTCTTCCTACATAGCATACCACATCCCTAAGGCAGTTACTCAACTGCTCACAGCAGATTCCACCATGGAGTTGATTACCAGTCTCATCATGGGAATCACTACATCCAGCTGCCCAGCCACTTAAAACCAGGCCAAATTGACACAACCTTAACTATCACATCAAATTTCACATTCCAATCACTAGTAACTATCAGTACATCTTTATCGGATGTTTGCTAGATTTCAGACTGCAGAAGTTGGTAAAATTCTTCAATTTCTTCATGTTGGGCTTTAGTAGTTTATGCATAAATAGTATTAACTGGTCTTGGTGTTTCAATCCCACCAGCCTCTCCCTGGAAGGGAAGATTGGGCAATCTACTTCCATAGTGATACCACCTTGGAAACCCAAGGAGGGGTCACTATGAGTCAGACCTGACTCCACAACAGGGAGTTTGGTATTTTTTGTTTGGTTCCTTGTAGGTGTATGAATATTATCCTATCACTGACAGCATTGTACTTCAGAATAGATCTTGAAATGTTCTTTTTGATGATGAATATGATGCCATTCCTCTTCAATTTGTCATTCCTGGCACAGTAGCTCATATGATTGTCTGATTCAGAATAACCAGTACCAGTCCATTTCGGCTCACTAATTCCTATCATACCAATCTTTATGCTTTCCATTTCATTTTTTGATGGCTTCCAATTTTTCTAGATTCATACTTTGTAGATTTCATGCTCTAATTATCAGTGAATGTTTGCAGCTGTTTCTTTCCACTTTAAGTCATGCTCCATCAGCAAATGAAGGTTCCAAAATCTTTACTCCATCCATGTCATTAAGGTGGACTCTAATTTTAGGAGACAGCTCTTCTCTAGTCATGTTTTGAGTGCCTTGATTTGAGGGCCTTATCTTCCGGCACTATATCAGATAATGTTTCACTAGTATTCATGAAGTTTTCCAGTAATATATCAGATAGTGTTTCACTGCTATTTATAAGCTTTCAGTGGCCAACTTTTTCAGAAGTGGATGGCCCTGAACTTCTTCCTAATCTCTCGTAGTCTGGACACTCCTACTGAAACCTGTCCACCATGGGTGACCCTGCTGGTAATTGAAATACTGATGGCAGAGCTTCCAGCCTCACAGCAATATGCAGACCACCACCATATGACAAACTGACAGAAGAATGGTGGTTTCTACTCATAATGACCCCATATAACAGAGTACAGTTGTCCAGTAGAGTTTTCTGGGCTGTAATATATATTTTTCCTAAGTTATATTTGTTTTGTTGTTATTGTTGAGAATATACACAGCAAAATATATACCAATTCAACAGTTTCTGCATGTGCAACCTAGTGACAATGATTACATTCTTTGAGATATGCAATTGTCTCACCATCCTTTTCTGAGTTGTTCCTCCCCCATTAGCATAAAGTCACTGCCCTCTAAGGTTCCTATCTAATCTTTCAAGTTGCTATTGTCAATCTGATATCATACAGAAAGTTCTTAAAAGAGCATAAGGCTCAAGACAGACTTTTTTTTTTTTTTTTTACTGATTAAACTAAAGATTGTTTGCTTTTAAGATGACATCAAGGGACATTTTTAGTTTAAGTCTTAAAGGTTATCTCAGGGCAATAGTTTCAGGGGTTCATCCAACTTCCATGGCTTCAGAAAGTCTGGAGTCCGTGAAAATTTGAAATTCTGTTCTGCATTTTATCCCCTTTGATTAGGATTCTTCCTGAAATCTTTGATAAAAATGTTCAGTAATGGTAGCCAGGCACCATCCAGTTCATCTGGTCTTAAGGTAAAGGAGGCATTTGTTCGTGGAGGCAATTACACATTCCATATCCTCCTCCTACTCCTGACTCTCTTTCTTCCTCTGTTCATCCAGGTGAATAGTGACCAATTGTTGACCTTGGATGGCTGCTTGCAAGCTTTTAAAATGCCAGGCACTATGCAACATACTAGAAGGTTGAACAGAAGCACTGAACACAATATTAGGCCAATTTACTGGGATGTCCCATGAAATCATTAACCTAAACTTCTAATCCAAGGAACTAAATCCTATAAGGTGTTTGGTTAGACATAAGCAATCTCAGCAGCTAATCTTTTTTTTTTTTTTTTTCATTGTTGTAAAGATATCTATCACACAACTTCTGCCAATTCAACTTTTTACAGACATACATCTTACTGACAGCAATTACAATAATCCACTGTGCAAACTTACACTTAAATCAATGCTATTTTTCCATCACCATTAACCCACCTTTTGCTCTTCTCTCCTACTCCTGGTAAACATTAATAAACTTTGTCATCTATACATTTGCCTTTTCTTGTCTTTTTGTGTAAGTGGGGTCATACAATATTTGTCCTTTGTGATTGACTTAATTTACTCAGCATAATGTCTTCAAGCTCCATCCGTAATGTAGCATGTATCAGGACTGCATTTCTCCTACTGGCTCAGTAGTATTCCATTGTGTGTATGTATCACATTTTGTTTATCCAATTATCTGTTATTGGGCACTTGATTTTTTCTACCATGACTATTATGAATAGTTCTACAGTGAACATTGATGTACAAGTCTCTGATTGCACCTTTGCTTTCATGTCTTGGGCATATGTACCTAGGAATGGAATTGTTTGGTCATATGATAATTCTATTTTTAGTTTTTTGAGCAATTGTCAGTTTTCCACAATGAGTGTAACATTTTGAATTCCCACCAGGGATGGATAAGGGTTCCAATTTCCCCACACCCTAGCCAACATTTGTTTTTTATTTATTTTTTTATCTTGCTATCCCAGTGGGAGTAAAATGGTATCTCATTGTTGCTTTGATTTGCTTCTCTCTGATGGTTAATGATGCTGAGTGTCTTTTCACGTGTTTAGTGACAATTTGAATGTCCTCTTTGGTGAAATGTCTATTCATGCCTTTTGCCCATTTTATAATTGTATTATTTGTCTTTTTGTTGTCAAGTTGTCAAAGTTTTGTAAATATTTAGGTTCCTAGATTCTTGTCAGATATATAGTTTCCAAAGATATTCTCCCTGTCAGTAATTTGTCTTTACACTTCTTTTGGTACAGTCTTTTGATGAATAAAAGTTTTAATTTTTATGAGGTACCATTTATAAATTTTGTCCTTTGCTGTTTGTGCTTTTGTTATTATACTAGTTGATGCATTGTGGAAAACTAGAACCAAAAACTTGGCCCCTGATTGTTCTTCTAAGAATTTTTTATGGTTTTAGTTTGCATGTTTAGGTCCTTAATCCACTTTGAATTTGTTTTAGTGTATGATGTGAGGCATGGATCCTGTTTCATTTTTCTCCATGTAGAAACCCAATTTTCCCGGCACCATTTCTTCTTCTTCTTTTTTTTTTTTTCATTGTGATTTGGGTGAAGATTTACAGAGCAAATTCACTTTCCATACAGCAGTTCACATATACTTTGTCTCATATCATTGACCACAGTTTACCACAATGGAACAGCTTCCCTCCCACTTCCTCCCCATAGTTACCACTTCCCAGTGTCCATCCCTCCATACTCTCCTGCCCCCTGAGCTGTCTCCCTGTGCCTAAGCAGCCCTTCCTTCTCCCATGATTGTTCTCTCCAGGGCATGTGTCTACTTGAGGTAAAAGTTTAACTCACATGCCTGTATTATGTTTGCCCAGCACCATTTCTTGAAGAGTCTCACTTTCTCCATTAAATGGACTTAGCATCATTGTCAAAATTCAGTTGACCTAAAACCAAAACTAAACCAAACTCACTGCCATCAAGTTGATTCCGACTCATATAGACACCTTAATAATATTATGTTTTCCAATCCATGATTACAGAACTAAGTCATCTTTAATCTCTTTCAGCAATGTTTTATAATTTTAATTGCGTAAGTCCTTCATGTTCTGGTTAGGTATATTTCTAGGCATTTCATTCTCTTAGATGCTATTATAAATGGATTTTTTCCCCTAATTTCCTTTTCAGATTTCTCATTGCAGGTGTACAGAAACCCTACTGATTTTTGTTTGTTGACATTGTACTCTGCCACCTTGCTAAATTCTATTAACTCTACAAGTTTTCTTGTGGACTCTAGGAGATTTTCTATGTAGGTTCACATCATCCACAAACAGAAATAATTTTGCATCTTCTTTTCCAATCCAGATACCTTTTATTTCTTTTCTTGACTTATTGCTCTGGCTAGGACTTCTAACGAAATATTGAATAGAAACGGTGATAATGGGCACCTTGTCCTTTTCCTGATTTGAAAAAGAAGCTCTCAGTCTTTCTGCGTTAAATACAATGTTGGCTACTGGCTTTTCATATATGCCCTGAGTAGTATTGAGGAACTTCCCTTCTATGTTAATCTTCTTTAGAATTTTCAACAAGAAAAGGTGTTGGATTTTATCAAATGCTTTTTCTGTATTCATAGATATGATCATGTGGTTCTTTTCCTTTGTTCTATTGATGTTTATTGTGGCATATTACATTGATTGATTTTCTAATGTTGAAACATTCTTGCATTCCTAGAATAAATCCCACTTGGTCATGGTGCATGACTCTTTTAATATGCTGTTGGATTCTGTTTGCTAATATTTTGTGGAGAATTTCTGCATCTATATTCATAAGAGATATTGGTGTGTAATTTTCTTTTCTTGTGGTGTCTTTGTCTGGTTTGGGTATCAGGGTTATGTTTACTTTATTGAATGAATTAGGGTATATTTCTTCCTTCTCTATCTTTTGGAAGAGTTTAAACAGTATTAGTGCCAATTCTTTTCTAAATGTTTGGTAGAATTTCCCAATGAAGCCATCTAGTCTAGGATTAGTTTTTGTTGGGAGGTTTTTAATCACTGACTTGGTCTCTTCACTTGTTATTGGTCTATTTAGACCTTCTATTTACTCTTGAGTCAATTCAGGTAGGTTGTGTGCTTCTAAGAATTTGTCCATTTTATCTAGGTTTTCCAGTTTATTTCTATACTGTTCTTCACAATATTCAGTCATAATTCTCTTTATTTCTATATGGTCGTTGTATTGTTCCTTTCATTTTTTATTTTAGTTATTTCCATCTTTTCTTTGTAAGTTTAACTAAAAGTTTATAAATTTTATTGATCTTTTCAATGATCCAACTTCTGGTTTTATTGATTTTTCCTATTGTCTTCCTGTTTTTTTTTTAATTCAGTTCTGCTCTGATCTTAGTTTTCATTTCTTCTGGTGGATTCAAGCTTAGTTTGCTCTTCTTTTTGTAGTTGCTGAAGTTGTTAAGTTAGCCTGTTAATTTGAGATTTTTCTTCTTTTGTTTATGTAGGCAATTATTGTTATAAATTTCCCTCTAAGTACTGCCTTCACTGCATCCCATAAGTTTTGGTATGTTGTGCTTTCATTTTCACTTGACTCAGATACAGCATTTTCCTAGACAGATTTGTTCATTCTTCAGGCATCCGTATATTTATTATTCTTGGCCAACATCATAATTCAAAGACATCAATTCTTCTTTGATCTTCCTTATTCATTATCCAGCTTTCACATGCATATGAGGCAATTGAAAATATGTGCTTGGGTTAGGCACACCTTACTCCTCAAAGTAATATCCTTGATTTTTTTTTAATACTTTAATGAGGTCTTTTGAAGAATATTTGTCCAGTGCAATATGTCATCTGATTTCTTGACTGCTGCATCGATTGCATATCCAATTAAAATAAAATTCTTGACAACTTCAATCTTTTCTGCATTTATCATGATATTGCTTATTATCCAATGATGAGGACTGTTGTTTCCTCTAGGCTGAGGTGTAATACATATTGAAGACTTACATCTTCATCAGTAAGTGCTTCAGATCTTCTTCACTTTCAGCAAGCAAATTTGTGTCATCTGCATATCAGGGTTGTTAATGAGTCTTCCTCCAATCCTAATGCTGTGTTGTTCTTAACATAGTCCAGTTACTTAGATTATTGGCTCAGCATACAGGTTAAGTAAGTATGGTGGAAGGATACAACCCTGACACATGCCTTTCCTGATTTTAAACCACACAGAATCCCTTTGTTCTTTTCAAACGACTGCCTCTTGGTCTATGTGTGGGTTCTGCATGACCACAATTAACTGTTCTGGGATTCTCATTCTTGGTGATGTTATCCATAATTTGTTTTAGTTTACACAGTTGAATACCTATGCATAATCAATAAAACATAGGCTAACATCTTTCTGGTATTCTCTACTTTTAGCCAAGATCCATCTGACATCAGCAGTGATATCCATTGTTCCATACCTTCTTCTGAATCTGACTTGAATTTCTGACATTTCCCCGTCAATGTACTGCTGCAATCATTTTTTAATGATCTTCAGCAAAATCTTACTTGTGTGTGGTATAAATGATATTCAACAATTTCTGCATTCTGTTTTATCACCTTTCTTCATAATGGGTACAAATTTGTATCTCTTCAATCAGTTGGTGAGGTAGCTGTCTTCTAAATTTTTTTAGCGTAGACGAATGAATGCTTCCAATATTACATCCATTTGTTGAAATATCTCAGTTGGTGTTCCTTTAATTCCTAGAATCTTGTTTTTCACCAATGTCTTCAGTGCAACTTGGACTTCTTCCTTCAAAACCACAAGTTCTTGATCATATGCTTCCTCCTGAAATGGTTGTTTATCAACCAATTATTTTTGGTACAGTGACTCTGTGTATTCCTTGACTGTGTATTCCTTCCACCTTCTTTTGATTCTTCTTGGGTTGCTGAACATTTTCCACATAGAATCCTCCAGTATTAGAACTTCAGACTTGAATTTCTTCTTCAATTCTTAGCTTGAGAAATGCCAAGTGTGTTCTTCCATTTTGATTTTCTAATCCCAGGCCTTTGGACATTACATTATAATACTTTATTTTGTCTTTTCAAGCTGCCCTTTGAAATCTTCAGATCTTCTATGCCATCATTTCTTCTGTTCACTTTACACACTGCTGTCAAGTTGGATCTGACTCATGGGTTTCTGAGGCAGTATCACTACGGAAGTAGATTGCCCAATCTTCCTTCTGAGGAGTGGCTGGTGGGTTTGAACCACCAGCCTTCTGGTTAGTAGTCAAATGCCTTAGGCACTGCGCTCTGGTGAGAGCTCCTTAACTACTTTATATTCCAGAACAAGTTTAAGAGTCTTTTCTGACATCCATTTTGGTCTTTTCTTTCTTTCATGTCTTTTCAATGACCTTTTGGTTTCTTCATAATGATACCCTTTATGACATCCCACAATGTGTCAAATCTATTCTTGAGAAAAAACCCACTGCCATATAGAGTCAATTCCAACTCATAGTGACACTACAGGATATAGTAAAACTGCCCCTGGACTTTCCAAGGATGTAATCTTTACAAAGAAGATTGCCTCATCTTTCTCCTGGGGAGCAGCTGGTGGGTTCAAACTGCTGACGTTTTGGTTAGCAGTCAAAAGCTTTAACCACTGCACCACAAGACCACCTTCTATTCTTGAGATAGTCTCTAAATTCAGGTGGGATATACTGAAGATGTCTTACTTGGACTCTTATGAACTTTTACAAAATTTTTCTTCAGTATCAACTTGAACTTGCATAGGAGCAATTGACAGGTTGTTCTGCAGTTGGCCCTTGTCCTTGTTCTGAGCTTCTCCATCATCTCTGCAGATATAGTTGATTTGATTCCTGTGCATTCCATCTGGTGACATCAAGTTCAAAGGTACTAAAAAATCTGAACATTGTATGTTGTTATTTGCCATCGAGTTGACCCCAACTCATAGCGACCCCTCCTTGGGTTTCCAAGGCAGTATCACTATGGAAGTAGGAATGCCCAACCTTCCTTCCAAGGAGTGGCTGGTGGGTTTGAACCGCCAGCTTTCTGGTTAGCAGTCAAGTGCCTTGTATAGTCACTGTTTATGTTATTGAAAAAAATGTGTTTCCAATGAACAGGTCATTGATTCTGCAAAATATGATCATGTGATCTCTGGTGTCATTTCTATCACCAATGCCATATTTTCTAACTACTGATTCTTTTTCTTTGTTTCCAACTTTCACATCCCAATCAACAGTGATTATCAATGTTTGTTGCTTGTTGATTTGGTCAATTTCATACTGCAGAAGTTGGTAAAAATCTTCAATTTCTTTATCTTGGACATTACTGGTTGATGCCTATATTGGAATGATAGCAATAACTTGTCTTCCTTGTAGGCATATATACTTCATACTAGATCTTGGTATATTCTTCTTGTCAGTGATTGTGACACCATTCCTCTTCAACATTTTATTGTTGGCATAGTCAACCATATGATTGGCCAATTCAAAATGACCAGTATCAGTCCTTTTCAGCTTACTAATGCCTAGGATATGGATCTTCAAGTGTTCTATTTCAGTTTTGAAAACTTCTAATTTTCCTAGCCTAAGACATTTGACTGCTAACCAGAAGGCTGATGGTTCAAACCCACCAGCCACTCCTTGGAAGGAAGGTTGGGAGATCTACTTCCATAGTGATACTGCCTCAGAAACCCAAGGAGGGGTCGCTATGAGTTGAATCTGACTCCACGGAAGTGTGTTTGGTTTTTTGTTTTGGTTTATACTTCATATGTTCCATGTTCCAATTATTAACAGATGTTTGCAGCTGTTTCTTTTTATTTTGAGTCCTGCCACATCAGCAAAGGAAAACTTTACTCCATCTATTTCATGAAAGTCCCATCTACCTTGAGTAGACTCTTCCCTAGTTGTATTTGAGTGCATTTGAACCTGAGTGGATCATCTTCTGGCACTATGTTGAACAATGTTCCACTGCTATTCATAAGGTTTTTACCAGCCAATTTTTCTCCAAATAGATCACCTAGTCCTTCTTCTAGTTTGTCTTAGTCTGGAAGCTCTCTGAAATGTGTCTTCCATGGGTGACACTACTGGTATTTAAAATATGGTTGGCATAGCTCCCAACATCACAGCAACATGCAAACCACTACAGTATGTCAAACCTACAGATGAGTGGTGGTATTCATATGTAAGAATGCTTTTATATTATGTGTTGTTGTTGTTATGTGCCATCGAGTTGGACCTGACTCATAGTGACCCCTCCTTAGGTTTCCGAGGCGGTATCACTATGGAAGTAGATTGTCCAACCATTCTTTCAGGGAGTAGCTGGTGAGTTTGAACCACCGGCTTCTGGTTAGCAGTCAAGTGCTTTAGGCACTACGCTACCAGAGCCCCTTTATATTACATATCATATAAAAATTCCATATGATTATATTATACATATATATTATATTATAGATAAGAAATCCTTTGTTGTTAGCCTGTGTTACAGGTATCTTTTCAAGTTCTTGGTTTGACTTTTCGCTTTGTTTATGGTATTTTCAATTTTTTAATCAAAAGAACACATGAAAAAAAAAGAGGCTAATAGAGCCAATTCGAGAATTGTGAAAAAGAATGTCGAAGTTGGAGGACTTAACACTATTTGATTTTAATACTTACTATAAAGTTACAGTAAATAAATTGGTGAGGTACTGGTATGAACTGAATGCCTTCTGTACTGCTTCATAACTTATCCTTCAGCTCCATTTGAGGATTTCCCTTCAGCTTTCTTCCATGTTTGATCTCCCACTTCATGTGTCCCATGTCTTCTTGAATTATTCCCAAGTTTTGGTGGCACATATTCCAAAAGAAGATGAGTGTAGGGTACATTTTTAGAGACTTTATATGTCTGAAAATGTTTTTATTCCACCTTAATGTTTAATTGACAGTTTGACTCAGTGAAAAATTTGTGATGAGAAATAATTTGCCTTCAGAATTTTAAATATTTCCATTATCTTATAATTTACAGTATGGCTATTCTGGTTCATGGACGTTTTTAATGTGGTCTTTTTTGTCTGGAACCCTTTAAGTTCTTTGTGTTCCTTGTATCCCAATTTTTTTACAACATTGGTCTGGGTCTATTTCCAACTATTGTGCTAGATTGTAGACCCTTTCAACTTGGAAACTCATGTGCTTCATTTCTGGGAAGTTTTGTTGAATTATTTCTTTATTTCTTTCTCCTCTGTTTTTTATTATTTATTTATTTATTATTTTTGTCTCTGTCTGTTAGCAATTCTCACTATTTAGAACTGGTCTTCTCATTTTCTTATGTTTTTCTTCTTTTGTCTATTTCTTTGTCTTTTGGACTACTTTTTGTAGTCCTCATATTTACCTTCATGCCTTTCTTTTCACATATGCTCATATATTATTAATTTCTAAGGGCTCTTGTTTTATTCTCAATGTAATCTGCTTTTAATGTCATCTTGTTTCTGTTTCATAGCCCTTATTTTTCTGAAGATATTAATAATAATTTTTAAGATTTTGCTTCTCCCTGTAAAATCTCCATTTCCTACATGCTCCTTTTTATTATTTTTCCCTGTTAGTTTTAGGTTTTGCCTTTTTTATCAGAGTATACACTAACGTAGAACCATTTCATGTCAGCAAGTACACTGACATGGAACCATTTCATACCAGGGATGCACTTACTTGGCCCGCTTTGATGCTCCCAGTTTAATGCCAAGTCTAAGTTCAGTTTTCCCAGTTTTCAGTGCACCCAAGACTTAGTCACTGAATGGTAATGCTAATTTAGGATATATGCACGTGGCTTCAGTACAGTTTCTCTTATCGATCCTGCTTCTCCTTAATTGTATATTAGTTATGCTCCCAATTCAAGATTTAAGTCTCTAATTTTCTTTTAGTCTTCTTTTCTTTTTAGCCCTTGAATATTTCCCTTAGTTTCTAGTATCATTATAACTTTTGTTTGTTATTAAATATATATAGTTACAATTTATTGGGAGACCGTATAGTCCACAATACTGCAACCAATTTCAAATTTTTACCTTTTCTGTCACTTTGTTCTAACTCTGTTGTTGTTGTTATGTGCCGTCAAGTCAGACCCGACTCATAGTGACCTCTCCTTGGGTTTCTGAGGCACTATCACTACTGAAGTAGATGGCCCCATCTTCCTTCTGAGGAGTGGCTGGTGGGTTTGAACCGCCAGCTTTCTGGTTAGCAGTCAAGTGCCTTAGCCACTATACACTCCACTTCTTGTAAAATGCCCATCTAGGTTTTGTTTCTAACTTGATTTTTGAGTTTCTGTCTTTAAACAGGTGAATTTAATTCATTCACATTTTGTGTGATGATTGATATTTTTTATTTTGTTCCATTTTCTTCAATGTTTATTACTTATCTCTTAGATTGTTGTTTTTCTATTGCCCTTTCCTTAATAATTTTCTGATTTCATCAAGTTTATCATTTAATGTTTTTCTTGCCATCATTTCCATCTTACTTAGTTTTACTTTCCTTTTGATTCTGTTCTTAATTAGACAAACATAGCTCTATTGTTATTTTTAAAATAAGATACCACTATTTGTACTTTCAAGAGCTCTGATAACATAGTGCCTGAGGCACTTGACTGCTAACCAGAAGGCTAGTGGTTCAAACCCACCAACTACTCCTTGGAAGGAAGGTTGGGCACTACTTCCTTAGTGATACTGCCTCAGGAAACCCAAGTCGGGTCGGACTCAACAGCACATAACAACAACAACAACAACAACAACAACAACATTTGCACTTTCAAGACACAATGTTTTCTCCACTAACATACTCCTATTTCCCTTTCTTCCCTCTAGTCTCGTAACATGTGCCCTGTTTTCTCTCCTTCTTTTCCTCTGGATAGAATGGTTTAATTCCACTTATCTCTTTAGCACTTCCTACATCTCTGATGTCTACATCTTTCTGTGTTTAGTACTTATTAAAATTTCTCTCATAGTATGTGTTTTTAAAAAATTAATTTTGTTATAAAATATAGTATACAAATAGAAAATATATGTTTCATTACAAGTATATGTTATGTATACACATCCAATATGATACATAATTATAAAAGAAAAAGCTGTTTAATTATCATCTATTCAAGATTAGATGTACATTAGATCTTTCCATTCTAGGATTTATATATCTTTTCCTTTCCTCTTTATTTTTCTTGTTTTTGTCTCTGGATCTTACAGTCTGAATAATTTCCTCTGATTTATCTTTCTGCTTACTATTTTTCTTTTCACTTTTTACTAATTTTCTGTGAAAGCCGTCCACTAAGATTTAATTTTGGTATTATTACTTATATTTCTAAAAATTCTATTTGGTTCTTTTTCAAATATTTTATACTATGTTTTATAGTTTCTCCTTTTCTTCCCATTTGCATTGGCATTTATTTCTTTGAACATGATAAGCATAATTGTTTTACAGTTTGTATCTGATAATTTCAATATGAAAATCTTTGTATGTCTGCTTTAGTTGTCTTATTTCTGCTAGTTCTTCCTTTTGGAGTTTTCTCTTGTGTCAGATTATCTTTAATTGTGTGAAGTCATTGTGCTTGAAGATTTATTTGTAGATATAATTTGAGACTTAGGATGAGGTACCTTGATTCTGAAAGCATTTGGTTTTCCTTCTGTCAAGCAAAGGGAGTTACTATCAATCTAAAACCACCTCAAGTCAAGTTCAAAACTTGAAAGTCACTGAACAATGAGGTATTTAGTACAGGCTATAGTTCCCACAAGAGCAGGTTCATTTCTGGTCTATCTTCACCCTTAAGTGTATATCCTTTTGGAGTCCAAGCATATTGAGGGTAGGATCTTCTATTAGATTTCTCATCTCCTGGAGGCTTTTGTTTTGATTTCTATCCCCCTCACCTTGTGAAGCTATTGATTTAAAAGTTCAAAGTTTCCTAGATTGGTAAATGCTCTAAGGAGAAAAGCAATTTATTTACCTGTCAGATTCTTGTTTATCCTTCAATCATGGACTGCTAATATTTTATACTGCTTTCAGGTCTCTGATGCTTTTAAGATGACTTAAAAATATTTTTTCATGTTTATCATGGTATTGCTAATCTGCATATCCAAATCTAGTACTGCAGGAAGTCCTCTCCTTTCTATTTTGAGAGTTCTTATTTACCAGCCATAGTCTCTTTGTAGACAATCTATCTATCTTTTTGATTTGATTACACACACATACATCAGTGTTCATTGCTCACCACTGTTTCCTCTTTCCTTCAATTTCACCCAGTTTCAGGCTTTTTCTGGTTCATTTATTTCTTGGTTAGACTCTTTTCCTAAGTGTTTTTCACTTTTTAAAATTTGGCTGGAGCATTTGAGTGATAATTTTTTCTATATTCTTGAATGATTGCAAATTTTTTTTTTTCTGTGAAAGATAAATGTTATTATAGCTGGAAAACCATTCTTGGATTGAGATCCTTTACTATGAAGTCTGCAGATTCTTGTTTCCTGTTTTTCAGCTTACAGCAAACCAAGCTCATTGTTGTTGAGTTGCTTCCAACTCATCACAACCCTGTAGGACAGAGTAGAACTGCCCCATAGGGATTCTTACACTGTAATCTTTGTGGAAGTAGACACTGCCACCTCTATCTCCTGGGGAGTAGCTGGTGGATTCGAACCACCAGCCTTTCAATCAGCAGCTGAGTCCTTAACCAGTGAACCTCCAAGGCTCCTTTGCTTATAGCATACCACATACAAGCTTCAGTACTGATAGGATTTTTTCCCTTTGCAAATAACTTGTTTTTATTTTTTACTTCTGGAAGCCTGTAAGATTCTTCTCTTTGTGCTTATAACTTTTCTAAAATATGCCAAGTATGTGCCTTTTCTCATCAGTCTGCCTAGAACTTCTTAAGCAGACTGAAGTCTTTCCTTAGCGCAGGGAAAATGTATAGTAACAATTGCTTAATTACTGCTTCTCCCTATCTGCTCCTTTTTCTATTTTTTGGAACATTTATATTAGGTTTTTAAAATAAGCTTTTTATTATGGAAAATTTCAAAAGTTCACAGAAGTAGATAAAATACTATAATGAACTCATGTGTACCATTACCCAGTTTCAACAATTATCAATATTTTCTGATTCTAGTTTCATCCAATTATACCCTCCACTTTTTGTTACTTTTGAGAATTTTAAGGAAAATCCCTGACATTTTTCCATTTCATTCATAAGAACATCAATATGACAACAAAGGTAAATACTATTACATACACAATACTGCTCTATCAGTAATAACAACACTAATCTACAGGTGGATATGTAGGTAGACAGGCAAGAAGCTCAGGTATGGGTAGGCGAATGGAAATATACCCATGAGCACACATAGGTTTGGCAGATGATATTCCCACATATAAATCTGTATGTGCCGTGACAATGTCCATATACATTATAGGGCTAACAGAGGACAAAGTTAGGATAACTTCTTAGCTGCAACCAGGCACCTTGAGGGAGTGACTCACTGGGCCTGTGGGCTGGGGACTGTGATCATGGGGGGATCAAGCTCAATTGGCACAACATAGTACAAAGAAATATTGTTCTACATCTTACTTTGGTAAGTAGCATCTGGGGTCTTTAAAGCTTATGAGTAGCCATCTGAGATGTAACTATTGGTCTCTCCTCATCTGGAGCAAAGAAGAATGAAGAAAATCAAAGACGTATAGAAACAATTAGTTCAAGGGACCAATGGACCATAGGAATCTAAGCCTACTCTGAGACCAGCAGACCTAGATAGTTACCAATGCCAACTACTCAGAAAGGGATAAAAACTGGAGATTCTGGGTAGAGTGAGAGAGAAAATGTGGAACAAGATTCAAAAATAAAAAATACCAGGTTGAGTGGAGACTGTGAAATCCCCAAGACTATGGCCTTGAGTCATCCTTTGGACTTGAAACTGGACCCACTCCAATGGCCCAACTCTCAGCCAAACAATAGTCAGATCTACAAGCTGAATATCTACATCAGGGAGATATACTTCTTAGAATAGTCAACCATGGGAGATCAGAAGGGGAGTAATTGCACAGGGAGAAACTAGTCATAGGTGAGAAGGACACAGGGAAGGGGTAACCATAAAATGAGGTGGGAGAAGAGCTGTTTCATCTTGAGGATTATAATCAGTGTCATGAAATAAAATATATATGAGCTATTGAATGTAAAACAAGTTCTGCTTTATAAAATTGCACTGAAATTACAAGAAAAAATTTAAAAAAGAAAAAGAACATCAATATGAATTCCATCCATAATGTAAGTGCAATACCATTATCACACCAATAGCAAACACCCAACTTGAAGAAACATTAACTTTTCACACATTGTTTCTTGGATCTATTTTCTGAATCTCTTATCTTTTCCCCATAATTTTCATCTCTTTGTTCTTTGAGATGATCTTGATTTTCCAGGCCATTCATTTAGATAGGAACAGTGAATTCAGCTATTTAAGTTTTCAGTTGGCAAATCATGTTTTTAAGTTTCAGGATTTGGGGGTCTATAACTCATTATTATTATTTTATTCAGGTGCCCAACTATCACCTTCAACAACTCTACTTCACTGATCTGTGTTCTGATAATTTAATAACTGTCCCTCAGGTGGGCAGTTATTTTCTCTTTGGGACACATGTCTTATTGATGAAATATATATATATTTTTTTAATTAATTAATTAATTAATTTTTATTTGGGTGAAGATTTACAGAGCAAATTCACTTTCCATACAGCAGTTCACATATACTTTGTCTCATGTCATTGACCACAGTTTACCACAATGCAACAG
>NW_006921682.1:9548733-9554560 GCF_000298275.1 Orycteropus afer afer | reverse complement strand
AGTTGGGGTTTAGTCCAATTCTGCATCCTTTCCTTCAAGGCTCAGGGGTCCAAGATTATCTTCTGTGTCTGTGTTAATTGGTTTCCTTTTTCTTTGTTGAAGAGGATCTGTGCAATCCTTCTGCCTAGTCCGCCTTCTTGTCCAGCCCCCGAGGCAGTAAATCTTTATGGAAGTAGATTGCCCAGTCTTCCTTCCATGGAGTGTCTGGTGCGTTTGAACTGCCAACCTTCTGGTTAGTAGTCAAAGGCTTAGGCACTACATCACCAGTGCCTAACCTAACCCATTGTATTTTCAGTTGCCTCATATGCATGTGAGAGCTGGATAATGAATAAGGAAGACCAAAGAAGAGTTAATGCATTTGAGTTGTGGTGTTAGCAAAGAATACTGAAAGTACCATGGACTCCTACAAGAACCAACAATTTTTTTTCCTAGAAGAAGTGCAACAAGAATGCTCCTTGGAAGTGAGAATGGTCAGACTTTGTCTTACCTACTTTGGTCACATTGTCAGGAGGCACTATTCCCTGAAGAAGGATATCATGGCTGGTAAAGTGGAGGGTCATCAAAAAAGGGGAAGACCCTCAATAAGATGGATTGACATTGGCTGCGAGAATGGGTTCAGGTATAGCAAGGATTATGAAGATGGTGCACAAACAGGCAGTGTTTTGCTCTACTGTATATAGGATCACTATGAGTCAGAGCCTACTTAATGGTACCTATCAACAACATAAAATAAAGGAAGACATAATATTCATCAACATCTTTTTTCTTTTTTTAATCAGTTGCACTTTTTCAGGGTTTTATATGAAGCTCATTTCATAGATAACACCTTTGAGGAAATACTGAGGTAAATCAGGGAGATGGAAAAATTTAATATTTAGTTATTTATCAATTTTTAAAATAATGTAGCCACTCTAAGTATGAGGTGGGAATGGGTAGCTGAGGGGGAAAAAATCATTCACGGGCCTTTGAAGTATCATCTCCTGCATCCTTTGCTTTTAAAGCACATGACAAATCGATCAGTTTATTTCTATATATTTCATAACCCCTAGATGGTTATGTTGTTATAAAGTTTGTGCTTATCCAGGGAGATTATTTTATGACTTTTGTGTCAGTACATGTCTTTGGTTTAATAAAATTACCCTCCCTTAGAGAGCTGGGGATTTATATTATGAGCAGAGCATGGTCAAAATATGAAATTGCCTGCAGGTAATATTTATCTTTTATTTTATGAGAGAATCTATTTTAAAATATTAAGTTGCTAATATTTTTTGAATATCCATTAGTAGATAATATTTATTATCAAAATGTTAACCATCCATTAGGTTAAAAATTTAAACAATGAATTTTTAACGTTACATTTAAATAAATTTAACTTTAAAGAAATCTTATATAAGAGGCACCAAGAAAAATAAATGGTAAAAGGAATTTTGGGAAGAGAAACATTTGGAGTTACTGTCGCTGAACTTGTACTGGCAACAGAGTTGGATGTACATCCTCCACTTTCAATGTATTTTCAGTCCTATCACAATTTGAGTCCAGGCTTAAATTCTACCATTTATCTCTCTTTCCTTTTGTAAAGTAGACTAATGAATCCCTTTCCTAATTTAATGTGCTGTCTGTAAAGAATGTATAGAATGTTTTAAGCCAGGTAAAACCCTCCTTATACATAGTAGGACTGGGACATTAGGTGAAGCTTTGCTTGTCTAGAGGATTAAAACTTGCTCAGGGTTTTCTAGAAGAGGAACATGCAGAATTAGGAAAAATAAGTCACAATGCTGACTTTCCAAGATGGAAGATAAGGAAAGGCTAAACAAACTAGAATTATTTAACCTCAAGAAAACTAGATTTTCAGTATGATAAATAGCCATTCATATTTGAAAACACTAACAATATCCATTGTTGTTGTTGTTATGTGCCATCGAGTCAGACCTGACTCATATCGACCCCTCCTTGGGTTTCTGAGGTGGTATCACTACAGAAGTAGATTGCCCAACCTTCCTCCTGAAGAGCAGCTGGCGGGTTTGAATCGCCAGCTTTCTGGTTAGCAGTCAAGTGCCTTAGGCACTACACTACCAGAGCTCTCACCAAAAAGGGGGGACTTCTATCACTTCAGTGTTTATGATACCAAAGCATTGACTATTACCCATGGTAAATCACCACCCAAGTTTATTAAAAGTCCACAGGTTGCTAAGTGCTGAGGTGATTTCCAGGCAGAAAGGCCACCTAATGGTTTTGAAAACATTTTACTGTTTTTAAGCACCACATGTCTGTCAATTTGTTGTTCTGTGGTTGCTTGTGTGTTGCTGTGATACTGGAAGCTATGCTAGTGGTATTTCAAATACCAGCAGGGTCACTGTCTTAGTTATCTAATACTGCTCTAACAGAAATACCACAAGTGGGTGGCTTTAAGAAATAGAACTTATTTTCTTACAGTTTAGAAGGCTAGAAGTCGGAATCCAGGAGCTGGCTTTAGAAGACGTCTTTCTCTTTCTGCCAGCTCTAGGGGAAGGTCTTTGTCTCCTCAGCTTCTATCCTTGGCTCCTTGGTGAGCTTCATGTGGTATGACATCTATCTTCCCCTATCTTCTGCTTCTTTTTATATTTCAAAAGTCATTGGCTTGAAACACACCTTGACCACACAGTGATAAGGCCTCTTAACATAGCAAAGAAAATACCTTCCCAAATGGGATAACAATAGGTATAGGAATTAGGAGCAGGTCAGAGTTGTATCCCTTCACTACACTTACTCAATCTGTATGCTGAGCAAATAATCTGAAAAGCTGGACTATATGAAGAAGAACACAGCATCAGGATTGGAGGAAGTCTTATCAACAACCTGCAATGGGCAGATGACACAACCTTGCTTGCTGAAAGTGAAGATGACTTAAAGTACTTCACTAACGAAGATTAAAGCCTACACCCTGCAGTATGGATTATACCTCAACATAAAGAAAATGAAAATCCTCACAACTAGACCAATAAGCCACACCATGATAAATGGAGAAAAGGTTGAAGTTGTCAGGGATTTCATATGACTTGATTCCACAATCAACACCCATGGAAGCAGCAACCAAGCAATCAGATGATGTATTGCATTGAGCAAATCTGCTGCAAAGTACCTCTTTAAAGTACTGAAGAGCAAAGATATCTCTTTGAAGACTAAGGTGCGCCTAACCAAAGTCAGGGTATTTGCAATAGCGTCACATGCACGTGAAAGCTAGACAATGAATAAGGAAGACCAAAGAAGAGTTGATACTTTTGAGTAGTGGTGTTGGTGAAGAACACTGAAAATACCACAGACTGCCAGAAGAATGAACAAATCTATCCTGGAAAAAGCGCAGCAGGAATACTTCTTGGAAGCAAGAATGGTCAGACTTCATCTGACCTACTTTGGTCATGTTATCAGAAGGGACCGTTCCCTGGAGAAGGATATCATACGGGTAAAGTGGAGGGTCAGCAGGAAAGGGGAAGGCCCTCAATGAGATGGATTGGCACAGTGGTTGCAACAATGGGCTCAGGTATAGCAAGGATTGTGAGGCTGATGCAGGACCTGGCAAGTTTCATTCTGCTGTACACAGGATGGCTATGAGTTGAAGCTGACTCAAAGGCACCTAATGAAGTGTTACAGGACCAAATGTTGGTCCCTGCCCAGTGCATAGTCAGGCCAAAACAGTTTACACACCTAGATTGAGAGGAGAGAAAATTATTTATTGCAAAGTGGTAATGCAAGGAGTAAGGGTAGTTCAGTACCCAGATCTGACTCCCTAGGACGCCATCAAAATACAGCTTTTGTAGGTTTCAGGAGAGGGGGTTGTGCATATTCACAAAAGTTTGAGAAATTTAGGGCATGAACGTGACTATGTCACACTAGCTTCCTGTTATCATCTGATAGGGGCTTGGGCAGAGGGGACAGGGTTGCAATTAACTTTTGTTCCTTTTTGCCCTATTGAGCATGTCCATGGGCCAGAGTTAATTTACAAGTTGTTTATCATCTGCTAAAAAAATGTTTTCCATTCAGTTCTTGAAGGAACTGAATACTCATCTGTCGGGGTGGGAAAATAGTTGAGGGTAATTTAGTTTACTTATCTATTCCCATCCAGGTGCCAGAGTAGGGGAAATAGTTTTTACTTTATTCTGTTTCAATTCCCCCTTAGAATAGATACTGTTCCACACTCTTGGGGAATACTTTACTCGGTTTCAAAAGCACCAACATTTTGGGGGGACACAATCTAATCCATAGCAGTTACCCATTGTGGACAGGTTTCAGTGGAAATTCCAGACTCAAGAAAGACTAGGAAGAAAGACCTAATGATCTACTCCCTAAATTTAGCCAATGAAAACCTGTTGGTCACAACAGAACACTGTCTGATTCACTTGCTTTGGACCTGTCATCAGGAGGGATCAATTCTTAGAGAAGGACATCCTATTTAGTAAAGTAGAGGGCCAAAAATGGTGTGGAAGACCCTTGATGAGATAGTTTGTCACATTAACTGCAAGAATAGACTTGAACATGCCCATGATAATGAGGATGTTGCAGGATTGGCGTATGAAATCCATGAAAGGGAATTGACTAATGGGAGCTATCTCTCTATCTGTACTGTTTATAAAAAGGTCCTCAAGGAAGTAGAAATAATGTGTGTTTTCACTATTACATCCTTCTTAATAAATTGTAACCCATGGGATTCAGATAAAAATAGTCCCTTTTGGTAGCATTTCCTACTTTTATTTTAGGAAGTGGTAGTTCTAAAAGAACCTGCCTGCTGAGAGCATTTCTTACCTATCAGTTTGTTCATATGCAGTAATTCCCCCGAGAACCTAAAACTACCTCAAGACACTTTTTGTCTAAGAAGGAAATATCTAGAATTTCAGAATTCAGGTCTGCCAGAAGGACCAGGCAGGGACACAGTTAGCTGATTTTCTCAGCCATCACAGCCTTACCTCCACAGTGAATTCATGTAGCATTCAATTTGAATGAAAAACCACACAACTGAGAGGATTTAAACTTTGAATTGTAATGGAAAAAAAAAAAAAAGTACGATACTAAGAACAGTATTTTTATGTTTTTCTTGTCCTGACAGCAATACTAAAGTAATCCCCCCTGACAGAAAGATGCACCAAGCAGCCTCAGCAAGGAGAGCTTTTCCATCAGATTCTAAATTCTGTTCTTCAAGGAAACAGAATTTTCTTTTGAGGAGAAAATGCTTTCAATAACTCTTGCATCCAATCAAGGACCTATGTGGTCCAAATTTGTATAAGCCTGAAACTTTGTCTTAGATTTCCCCTGTCAACAGACATTGTTGGGGTAGAAGTGGATCTGAGATCTCTGTTCTTTAGGAAAAAGATTTAATCTTTGTGAGTGATATTTATTATGCATGGGATGATTATCAATACTCAGCTAAAAATCCTTTTCAAGCTCTTTTTCATGTCATTAAATTCTTAGTGCTTTTCACATCTCTTTGTGAAGGTACAGTTTCTTAGAAAACCATTTGGAGTCTGGGTAGCAGAGACCAGAGTAGACTTCACCTAGGGAGAGTATTGTCAGTCCTGCACTTGTCCCGTGTCTACTTCTGGATCCAAGGCTTGCTGGAGTGTGTCAGAGATGAAGAAATGGTCAATTTCCAGAAAGGGGAGTGGAAAGCTGTTCTATGTGCTTGGATGTCTGAGCTCATGATCTGGGGCAGCCATCAACAATCCTATTTGGTTGGTTGGTTGATATGTGCCGTCGAGTCAGACCCTCCTTGGGTTTCCGAGGCAGTATCACTACGGAAGTAGATTGCCCAATCTTCCTTCTGAGGAGTGGCTGGTGGGTTTGAACCACCAGCCTTCTG
>NW_006921682.1:9532043-9548633 GCF_000298275.1 Orycteropus afer afer | reverse complement strand
CTCCTTGGGTTTCCGAGGCAGTATCACTACGGAAGTAGATTGCCCAATCTTCCTTCTGAGGAGTGGCTGGTGGGTTTGAACCACCAGCCTTCTGATTAGCAGTCAAGTGCCTTAGGCACTATGCTACCAGAGCTCCTATAAGGCAGTCTAATTTACAGGCTAACATCACAGGCTTTGGTGTTAGGATAGGTTTTGACATGGATAAACTTTGGCATTACACAAACCTAGGTTTGATTACTAACTCTCCACTTGCTACTGTGTACCCATGAGTAACTTCTCTGGACACTGTTTCTTAACCTGTGAAATTGGGGTAGTTATTAGCATAGGGCCTAAGGCACTTGACTGCTAACCAGAAGGCTGGCGGTTCAAACCCACGAGCCACTCCTTGGAAGGAAGTTTGGGCATTCCTACTTCCGCAGTGATACTGCCTTGGAAACCCAAGGAGGGGTCGCTATGAGTTGGGGCCGACTTGATGGCAAACAACAACAACAACAACATTGTTGTTGATAGGTGCCACCAAGTTGATTCCAACTCATAGCAACCCCTTGTGATAGAGCAGATCTAGTCCACAGTGTTTTCCAGGCTGTAATCGTTATGAAAGCAATTAGCCGGTATTTTTTTCCTGCAGAGCTGCTGGATGGGTTTGAACCACCAGCCTTTCAGTTCGTAGCTGAGCTCTTAATCCTTGCACCATTGGGGCTCCTTTGCGTAGTGCTTAATTTATAGAAGTGTAGCATTAAATGAAACAATGTTGAAAATGAGTTCAAAGGAGTGCTTGGCACCTGCTTTTGTTGGATATTCTTGTTCATATTATTGCATTAGAAGGGAGCCCTCCATGCTATAGGAGGAAAGAGTACCCAGTGAGATTCCCTGTGCAGGACTTGGTCAATAGACATTCACATTCATTCTCATTGCTTCTAGGGTGACTTCCCTCGCTGTAGAGGTTAGAAAGTAAAAAATGGCCACTTTACAGATTCTCAGCTCGAGAATGGTTTCCTTTAAAATTTGATTTGTCCATGTGGTATTAACAAGGAGAACATTACGTAGTGGCCATGTTTGTGCTGCTTTTTGATACTTTATGCTGGCAAGCAAGTTCTTGGGATCATGGGATTTTCTGGAGAAGTGGTCCAACTTTGTAGTGGTAAGAAGCAAAGACTTTCTGACCCTGGCTTCCAGAATCTTGTTTCTTGATCTCTGGTTTACAGCTATGGTGGTATGTTCTTGAACTAAGTAGTTTCAGTGGTAGCCTTCTGATCCCCCACTTTCCTGATTTTAGCAGAATGTACTCCTGCCTTCTCAGTTCTATGGCATTCTGGGAGTTATTCCTGGAGACTCATCTGTGAGCCTACTTCTCCAGTCTTTCTACTACTTCCTTAATGAAATCTCTTTGTGTTTTAAATACTTAGTGTGGATTCTAACACTAAATTCTAACTTACACAGTAAGTAAGTCTCATGGAGGGAATGAAGAAAGGGAGAAAATAAAGGGAAAGGGAATGGTGGGAAAAAGAAGGAGAAAGAACACCAACAACTGATAACAGTCCAGATAGAGCATAAAGAACTCAGGAAGAGATCAAAATTGCCATGAAATCTTGCTTCAGGGTCTGTTATTATGTGGACTTTAAGGATTACATTGATCCAGGCACTTGAGCAAACTTCAGATGCTTGGTCTTCAGACTTATATCAACTGCTCTAGAAAAATCTTTGCTTATAAAAAGTCTTTCTATTGGCTTCTTTCTCTACCCAGGACATGTGAAAAACAGCTAGCCTCTCTCAGAGAATTATTCCGCAAGTGAATTGAATAGCAGAGATTGACAGGAAATGATTACTTTGGTCTCCCTTTGTGATTAGACTGGAAATATATGGACTCCATAAATTCACAGAACTGGGAAATCATTACTTGTTGGGGCTCTCCTACCTGAGCTTGATGGTTAAACCACTCTATCCCCTGGGGTGGTGTTCCTGTTACAGAGGCTGATCACTCACAAGTATAAAGGGGATTAAGTATTACAGAAGTGTTCTAGGCTATTAAGCATAACACCCTGTTCTGATGATGTTTGCATTCAACTGTGGCTTGGAATAATCATGGGTATAAGAGCCCTTAAGAAAACTTTCTCATTAGCACATTTATCCACAGGTGTGCAGAGATAACAACTCTTAGTGAAATGTCAGCGTGCTTCTTGGTCTTTGGCTAACAGTAGTTTATCAGCAAGAGTGCTGTGAAAGAGGCACTTGAGTCTAAAGAAAGCAGCCATTTACCTACCAATCTGTCCTGGGTAGCAAATTGGGATAATTCTGCCTGCTCTTCACACAAGATACTGGCAACAAACTGTTTTAGAAAATGTTTGATGTGCCTGACCTTAACAACCACCCTGGAGGAAGTAATGAGGTGGCAGCTATCTCAACAGAGGTGGAATCTTCTTTGGAAAAGGTTTCTACTTTCATCTTGTTGGAATGCCATCACTACAGAACACAGAAAATGAGACATCAGTACAGGGATCATGAAGTGAGATGGATTTACTGATGTAGTAGATCATTGCTTCTCTTGCCATCAAGAGATAAAACCTATGTTCCAACTCTTCAAGATAAGTCACTCTTCATGTGACTTCTAATCCTAGGCTGGGAGGTCTGGTGGCATAGTGCCTGAGGCATTTGACTGCTGACTGGAGGCTGGCAGTTCAAACCCACCAGCCACTCCTCAGAAGAAAGGTTGGGCAATCTGCTTCCGTACTGATACCACCTTGGAAATCTAAGGAGGGGTCACTATGAGCCAGATTTGACTCTGACAGTGAGTTTTTTTTTTTTTTTTAATCCTAGGCTATAAGAAGTCTTGTAACTTATCCTCTCATCCAGTTGGAACACTACTATTGATGTGTGAAGAAGCCCAGCCTAGCCCACCATGTGGAACAGAGATGAGGCATTCTAGCTAAGACTTCCTAGACCAATGAGCCCCAAGCTGACTCACCAGACGGCAGCCTTGTGAGAGATTCCAGGCAACTGTTGTGGAAGTTATTTGCCTAGCTGATCCCAGCCCAAATTACTGACTCACAGAATTATGAACAAATGAAATTATTTTTACTATAAAACACTAAATTTTGGGGTGTTTGCTATGCAGTAATAAAAAACTGACACAGTTGCCTATACTGAGACTGACCTATCCAAGTACATAGGAGAGAGGAAGAGACATACAGCACTGTAGGACTAGAAGGTCAGTGTAAAGCAAGTGTTAAAGCAATTCTACATCTTCAAATCTGACTCCTTAAAAATCACCTTAGATGATGCTGGATTCAATTGCTTATTTTAGGAATCCCTTCTGTAACATCTCTAAAAGAGTGCTCAGCTAGATCCAGCTTGAATTCTTCTAGTAATGAGGAGTTCACCATATTTTGATGTTGTTTCTTCCAAAGCTACTTGTTAGAAAATTATTTCTTATGTCAAAATGGGCCATCCAATAATTTCTACGAGGGCTTCAAACTCGTTTGAACTGGTTCAGTCATGGCCAACGAAGCTAAATCAGAAGAGATCTGAATTTGTAAAATGTGGGTGAAACAGAGTAACTGGTATGCGAAAAATTATGGGTTGAAGCACTGGAAGGGGAGACTCAGAAGAGGGATAGTGAGCCCTTCCAGAAGGCTGAGGCAGGAGATTGGATTATTGGCAGGACAGTAGACATTCAAAGCAGTGCACTAGGTAGCCATCTTTGAGCAGGGCCCCTCTGTTTTGATTTTGTCAGTTAAGACATTTGGTTTGAGCAATGTGCACACTGCCCTTGTTTTCTAAGAGGGAAATTAAGTTTCTAGCAGGGTGGGGACACATCATTTTTCTAGTTCTGGTTATTGTTCAAATTCACCCACATTTTACAAATTTAGTTCCTTTCTGGTTTCATTTCATGAGCTGTGACTGAAGTGGGAAGGATCAATTCAAAGCCCTTGTTTCTACCTTGTGTATCCAGTTCTGTTCTTCCTGGAGCTGCAAAGATCAAGGCTTACTCCAAAGTCCTCTTCCTTATGCTTTTTTTTGCCAAGACTTTTCTTCAACTCACATTTACAGATCTTTTGACTATTTATTCCTTCTGGGAACAACTGTTTCCAGAAGGCTGGTGATCTTTGCTGTTGGTAATTCAGGTATCTCACATTCTATTCTTTTCAACATGAACATATTTTACATTCATCCTCATTTTCTGTTGTTGTTTCGCTCATTATTCTTATCTATTATTCCTATTATCATGTATAATTATTAAAAATTAGTTATCTCTCCCTACTTTAGGTTGCATATGCATCTGATGTTCTTGTGTCATTCAAAGAGTTATGGAATAAGATAGGGCTGAATATATCAAGTCAATAGTGACTGATCTGATCTGTAATATGGGTGAGAGTTTTTAAATTAACAAATACTAAACTCCTGTCACAGTACTTCTAAATTATGTTAAATTTCGTGGTGTTGTTGTTAAGTGTCATCAACTCATAGTGACCTTAGGTACAACAGAATGAAACACTGCCAGGTCCTCCATTATTCTCATAATCATTACTTTTTGAGCCGATTGCTGCAGCCACTGAGTCAATCCGTATCACTGAGGGTCTTCCTCTTTTTTACCAAGCATGGTGTCCTTCTCCAGAGAATGGTCCCTCTTGAAAACATGTCTAAAGTACATGAGATGAAGTCTTGCTATCCTTGCTTCTAAGGAGCATTTTGACCATATTTCCTCAAAGGCATATTTTTTCATTCTTCTGGCAGTCTGTAGTATATTCACTGTATGGAATTTAAATGATAAGGGGAGGCAGCAAGGAGGAAGAATTATGGGACATTGTACTAGGGTATTTCTTTCTTTCTTTTCTTTTTTAAAATTATACTGCAATAAACACTAAAACTTTTGCCAATAAAACAACTTCCCTGTTTAAAATTAAAAGACATTGATTACATTTTTCAAGTTGTGGCACAATTATTGTGCTACTTTTCCAAAATATCACCACCATTAACATAAATTCAGTGCTCCCAAAACAAAAACTCTCCATTTCCTCCTCCCTCCCATCCCTGGTAAGCATTAAAAATATTTGATGTCTGTATATTTCCTTATTTTATATAAGTGAGATCATAAAGTATTTGTCTTTTTTTTTACTGACTTATTTCACTTAGCATAATGCCCTGACCTCATCTTATTCTTTCACCATTTTGACTAGCATAAGTCTCACTCAACCACTCACTGTTATCGAGTCGGATCTGACTCACAGTGACCCCTCCTTGGGTATCCGAGGTGGTATCTCTACAGAAGTAGATTGCCCAGTCTTCCTTCTGAGGAGTGGCTGGTGGGTTTGAACCACCAGCCTTCTGGTTAGCAGTCAAATGCCTTAGGCACTATGTCGATTAATTGGCTTCCTTAGATTCCTCATTGTGACAAAATTGCAGAAAATTCTCAAACATATGATCACCCAGAGCCTCACTTCTTACCAATACTTTATCTATTGGTGATATTATTTTGTTTATTAATTTTGCCACCTCATGCCATGGATTAGCAACACACTTTTTACTAATGGAGGCAGAGTCATCAGTGCCTTGACAATTTGAGAACCAATTTAGAAATTTCATTCCTATGATTTTGTTTCTCTAGAACAACCACAGGAGCTCTGGTGGCATAGTGTACCTAAGGCATTTGACTGCTAACCAGAAGGCTGGAGGTTCAAACCCACCAGCCACTCCTCAGAAGGAAGATTGGGCAATCTACTTCCATAATAATATTGCCTCGGAAAGCCAAGGAGGGATTGCTATGAATCGGATCCAACTCCACAACAGTGAGTTTGTTAGTTTAGAAGTACCCCTGGTACCAAATGTCTTAGTCTGGGTTCTCTAGTGAAGCAAAACCAGTGAAGCTTATATAAAGACAGAGAGATAAATTTATCTCAAGGAAATGTCTGATGCAGCAGTTTGTTATTTTGTTGCTGTTACATGCCGTCAAGTCATCTCTGACTCATAGTGACTCTATGTACAACAGAACAAACACTGCCCAGTCCTGTGCCAACCTCATGATCCCTACTATACTTGAGTTCATCACTGTTGTTGTTGGTGTTATTTGCTGTCGAGTCGGACCAGCTCATAGCGACCCCTCCTTGGATTTCCAAGGCAGTATCACTAAGGAAGTAGATTGTCCAATCTTCCTTCCGAGGAGTGGCTGGTGGGTTTGAACTGCCAGCCTTCTGGTTAGCAGTCAAGTGTCTTAGGCACTATGCTACCAGAGCTGGTGAGTCCCAAATCCGTGGGTCAAACAACTCAAGATTATCAGACAGTGTAGCAGGCTGCTAGACTTTGTTGTTTTTGCTGTTATGTACCATAGAGTTGGACCTGACTCATAGCGACCCCTCCTTGGGTTTCTGAGGTGGTATCACTACGGAAGTAGATTGCCCAACCTTCCTTCCAAGGAGTGGCTGGTGGGTTTGAACCGCCAGCTTTTTGGTTAGCAGTCAAGATGATAAATCCAACAGCAGCAGGTAAAATGGCAGATTATTGGTTTACAGGCTGTAAAGGTAACAATCCCAAGATCTATAGACAATGTGGCAGGCCACTGGTTCAAGTCCAGGAACTGGAAATGATGAGCTAGATGCAGAACCAAGATCCAGCAGAAAGCCAGAGGGTTTTCCCAGGATGTCTGCACAGATATATATATTGGAAGCAGGCCACACTCTTGAGGGAATTCCCTTCCAACTGATTGGCTGCACATAGCACATCTCATCATGGAGATGATTACATTATATCAGATTGCATTATGGGTGATGACTATATCATAACTCCTTAGACCACTTAGAATCATGGTCCAGCCAAGTTGACACACAACCTTAACTATTACATACCTTCTGGCTATTGTGAAAGTGCTACAATGAATTTTGGTGCACAAGTTTCTGTTTGTATTCGTGCCTTCACTTCTTATGGGTATATAACTAGAATCAGGATTGCTGGTTCAGATGGTAACTCTATGTTCAACTTTTTGAGAAACCTGTAAATACTTTTCCATAGTGTTGTTGTTGTTATTTGCCATCAAGTCGGCCCTGACTCATAGTGACCCCTCCTTGGGTTTCCAAGGCAGTATCACTACAGAAGTAGATCGCCCAACCTTCCTTCCGAGGAGAGGTGGTTGGGTTTGAACTGCCAGCCTTCTGATTAGCAGTCAAGTGCCTTAGGCACTACGCTACGAGGGTTGCACCATTTTACATTTCTACCAGCAATAGATGAGGCTTTTTCTTTTCTTTCTTTTTTTTTTTTTTTTTACGATGGATAACCAATTACCAGATTTAGTGGCTTTCAACAACAAACATTTATTAGCTCACAGTTTCTCTGAGTGTAAAGTCTGAGCATAGAATAACTGTATTCTCTGCTCAGTTCTCATAAGGCTACAATTAAGTTGTCTGCCAGGCTACACTTCATCTGAAGGTTTAATTAGGGGAGGATCTGCTTCCAAGTTGTTTGCAGACTTTATTTCCTTGTGGTTATATGATTGAGGTCCTTGGCTTTTTTCCAGCTATTGGCTAGAGGTCCTAGAGATCAGCTGTAGATTCTTGCCACATTGCCTTCCTTAACATAACTGCTCACTCAATTAACCCAGCAAGAAGAACCTGTCTAAGACATTCTAGCAATATGGAAACTTATAGATGTGTATTATAACATAATTATAGGAGTCATATCTTCAGGTTTGCAATATAATATAACCTAATCATGGGAGTAACATCATATCATCTTTTCTATATTTTGTTGGTTGGAAGCCAGTCATAGATCCCACCCACATTCAATGAAAGGAGATTACAGGCAGCAGGAGTATGAGAACCACCCTAGAGTCTATCTGCCATAGGCATGGAGTGTTCAGGAAAAGCTTTCATAGTATATGTGATTTTATCTTGAGAGGAAAAAAAATGTTACCCTCAAAGGAACAACAGTAGACTGATAGCGGACTTCTCAACACCAATGATGGAAGCCAGTAAACAATGGAATTTATCTTCACAGTACTGAAAGTACATAAGTGCCAACTCAGAATTCTAAATTCAAAGAAAATATTGTTCAACAATGAAGAAAAGAAAAGGAAGTCATGGCAAAAATAAAGGCAGTTTGTCATCAGCAGACCAACACTAAAGGAAATATTTGAGGCAGAAAGAAAATGATCCTTAGATTGAAACTTGGAACTTCAGAAAGAGTAAATATTTGGGTAAATCCAAATAAAATTGAGTATATAAAATGAGAATAAGTAATATCTTGGAGCAATGTGAAGAAGAGGCAACAATGACCCCTGGATTGACCAAATCTAGCATGCTGTGGCATCCTCACTTCCACTGCCTGCATCCTGTTACTACTACTACCATACCCAAGAGAAAGGCTGAAGGAAATGCTAAGGGAGATAAAGCCAAGGTGAAGAATGAACCATACAGATCTGCAAGGTTATCTGCTAAACCTGCTCCTCCAAAGTCAGAACCTAAGCCTATAAATAGCCCTGCAAAAAAGGGAGAGAAGGTACCCAAAGGGAAAAAGGGGAAAGCTGTTGCTGGCAAGGATGGGAATAATCCTGCAGGATATGGAGATGCCAAAACAGATCTGGCACTGAAGGTGTTGGTGATACCAAGTGAAGTGTGCACATTTTTGATAACTGTGTACTTCTGGTGACTGCACAGTTTGAAATACTATTTTTTAACAAGTTTATAAAAATGCAGTATTTTGTTTTCCTTTTTTTTTTTTAAAGCTATGCTGTTATCACACAGAACACTTTATTGCTGTATTTTGGGGAGTGGGGAAATGTCACTACTACAATGTCTCTAAAGCTGGATTGCTGTGGGAGAAAAGACCTCTGTCTTCTAGTTTTGAGAGACTTCCTCTTGAGTTCCCAGGAGAAGGAATTCCCTGTTGACACACATTAGCCACCTTGGCAGAAACACCTTGTGGTATGGAAAAACTCAAATTTGTTTTTATGTCCTTATAACTTCTTCTTCCTCTCTGCCTTCAGCATAGACTTGAGTCCCATAAACTCAAAGACCTGTTAGGACCAGACCTCCCAAAATTAGTTACCAATAAAGTATGTCAGGCAATCTGAACTTTCCAGTGATGTCATCTTAGTGGCATCCCTCAAAAAAAGCAGTGGTTCCTTTCTTTAGGCTGTGGGTCTTTGGATTGATTAACTCTAATCTAATCATTTTCATTTTATTTTCTGAAAGTCAGGGTCAGCTCATGAGAAGTTGTTTAACAACATGGTGAATGTGAAATGTTGAGCCATACTCTATTCAGAGCATCAGATAAAGACTTCAGTGGGTTTTAGACTGGCTTTCTGATTTTGGTAGTCCATTGAAGAAGGGACTTTGAAAGTTGTTGTATACTGTTAATGATGTCTGCCCAGGTTCTACCTGAAATACTATGATTGTTTATGAACAGTGTCTTTAATAAAAGTGGATACACTTTGAGAAACAATGTCTTGTAATTTTTAAACTATGTATGCAATTAAAATTCATGAAACAATAGTATAAAAGGTAGGAAGAATTAAATGGAGTTAAAAAGTTTTAAAGTCTTTCTGGGAAGTAATTAAAATACTAACTTATACTAAATTTTAACAAGTCAGGAATGCATTTACAATATCTACAGTAACCACTGAAAGACTAAATTTTTTAAGAAATGCATAATTAACAAGCAAAGAGAAGGCAAAAACAGCATACAAAGCATTTCATTTATACAAAAGCAGCTATGAAAGGAGAGGAAAAGGAACATAGAACATGTGGGCAAATAGAAAATAAGTAGTAAGATGGTATATTAAAACCTAATGTATCAATAATTATATTAAATGGAAAGAGATAAATATTCAAATGAAAAGACAAAGGTTATTAGAATGGATTAAGAAACACAAATTACATGCTGCTTATAAGAATTACACATTAAATGTAAGGGTACAGAAATGTTGAAAGTAAAAAGGTAGAATCAGTTAAATCATGCAAAAATAGCAGAGAAAGTACCATGTCAAACAAAGTATGCTGTAAGGTAAGGATCAGTAGTAGAGTTCGAGAGATATTTCATGATGATAAACAAGTCACTCCACCAGGAAGATATAATTCTAAATTTTAATGCACTTAATAACAGCCTCCATATGTTATTGTTGTTAGTTACCATCAAGTAAGCTCTGACTCATGGAGATCTTATGTATTACAGAACAAAACATTGCCTGATCCTCCACCATGTTCATGATCATTGGTGTATTTGAGTCCATTTTTGTGGGTATGATATGGTGTCTTCCACCACTGAATTAGACATTCTGTTGTAACCCAGAGAATTTCCATTTGCTCATTTTCAGAAGTGGATAACCAGTCTTTCCTCCTAGTTTGTCTTAAACTGGCTGAAACCTGTCCACCATGGGTGACTCTGACAGCTTATTGTTCAGCCTCATAGAACCATGTAATCCACCACAGTTCAACAGATGTGTGGTAAAGCCTCAATATACATAAAGCAAAAATTGA
This sequence comes from Orycteropus afer afer, assembly GCF_000298275.1. Classification (NCBI taxonomy): domain Eukaryota; kingdom Metazoa; phylum Chordata; class Mammalia; order Tubulidentata; family Orycteropodidae; genus Orycteropus; species Orycteropus afer. The sequence continues at coordinate 9,538,173 of NW_006921682.1, read as the reverse complement.
TAGAATTAAAAGGAAAAATAGATAAATAATCAATTATAGTGGGAGATTTAAAAATACCTCTTTTGATAACTGATAGAACTATCAGACAAAATACTATTAAGGATGTGAAAAATTTGACATGTGATGAACAAAATAGACCTAATAGAGATATATTGAACCCTTAACTCAACAACTACAGAATATACAGTCTTTTCAAGTATATCTAGAACATTTGCCAAGATTGATTGTATGCTGGGTCCTAAAGAAGTTGTAACAAATTTCAAAAGACTGAAATTGTGTAGAATACATTCTTTGACCACAGGGAAATTTAACAATAAAAAGAAAATTCCTAAGCACTTCAGCATTAACCATTAAATAACCCATGGATATAAAAAGAAATCACAGATGATAATAGATTTTGAACAGAGTTATAATTAAAATGTAGCAAAACTTATAAGTTACACAAAAGCAATGTTCAGAGGAAAACATACAACGTTAAATGGTTATATTAGCTGAAAATCATAATCTAAGCTTACATCTCAAGAAGCTAAAAAAGTAACAAATTAAAACCAAAGAAGGAAGGGAAAGAAAATAATAAAGAGAAGAACATAATGAAATAGAATATTACATACAATAGAGATGATCAACACAGCCAAAAGAAGAGCCTAGGGAAAGTAATAAAGAACAGAAATTATACAATAGAAAATAATGTACAAAAGAAGGACTTTTACAAAAGACTAGTAATATTCCCAAACCTCTGTTGAGATTCATTAGAAAAAAATGAGCGAAGGCACAGATAACCAATATCAAGAATTTTTAAAGGGACACTACTATAATTTATAAATAAAAATAATAGTAAAATAAAAGAGAACATTATGAACAACTTTCTGCCAAAGTATTAGGAAGTCTAGATAAAACAAATATTCCAGAGAAACACTACTTATCAAAATCTGAGTTGCTTTATACCTACTAAAAAATTTGAATGTCTACTTAAAGACCCTTCAAGGAAAATTTAGGCCCAGATGGTTTCACCACTGAATTAGTTTAAACATTTTAGGAGAAACACTAATCCAACACAAACTCAGAGAATACAAAAAGAATAAACACTTTCCAAGCTGATGTCCAAACCTGACAAGGACACTGCAAAAAATGGGAAAAGTATTGGCCAGTATCTCTCATGAATGTAGAAACAAAATTTCTAAGCAATATATTAAAAGATGCAAATCAAATTCAGAAATATGTAATATGACTAATACATCATGACCAACTTGGATTTATTCCAGGAATGCAAAAGCAAATCAATCAATGTAATTAACCATATTACTAAAATGAAGGGGGAAATCGTATGATCATATAATAGGTGTAGAAAATGCTTTTGATAAAATTCAACAGCTACTTAAAATAAAGACTTTCATAACACTAAGAATAGGAGGTATATTAGTCACTTATTGGTGCATAACAAATTACCCCAGTTATTAGTGACTCAAAACAATAATAAATACTTATTCCTATATTTTTCTGTTGTTCAGGAATTTGGGAATGACTTAGCTGGGCAGTCTGGTTTTCGATCTCTTAGTATGTTGGCTGAGGCTTCAGTCAGGTGAAGGCTTGACTTGGAGAATCTGCTTCTAAGGTGGCTCAGCCACATGGATGGCAAGCTGGTTTTGGCAGAAGTGGCTACTTCTCATGTGTACCTCTTTTCAGGGCTGCTTGAGTCTTCCAATGATATAGTAGCTGGTTTCTAGCAGTACCAATGATCCAAGGGAAACTAAAGCAGTAATTTGTAAAGGTACATCTTTTACTCATATCTTTAGAAGTCACACAGCCCCATTAAAAAAACTCCTTGCTGTTGAGTTGACTGCAACTTATAGTGACCCTGTAGGACAGAGTATAATTGCCCTATAGAGTTTCTAAGGCTGTAATCTTTACCAAAACAGACTACCACATCTTTTTCCTGCAGAGTGGCTTGCGGGTTCAAATCACTGATCTTACTGTTAGCAGGAAAGTGCTTAACTATTGGGCCACCAGGGCTCATTTCATACAGTATCACTTCTGCCATATTCTATTGGACACACCGTCGAGCCATGATTCAGTGTGGGAGAGATAATTCTATACAAGACTTGAATACCAACAGGGAAAGAATCATTTGAAACTGTTGTGGGAATTTTCAAAGGAGGTTAGAACTTCCTCCTGAGGAGGTAGGGACAGTCGGAAAAACTTCCTGGAGGTATAGGCAGAGACATGAATGTTTATTTATTCAGAACAGAAACAAAGAGAATCAGGAGAGAAAGATTTTTAAAAATAAAAGAAAGCAGCCTTACAAATGTTGCTAGCAATTCAACATCCAGTGGCAGTGGGCCAGAGTGGATCCAAGATGACCACTACCCCCTCCCACTTTACTGGCATACTTATACTGAGTTTGAGGAATTGGGGCTGGGGGCTATGTGACTGGGAATGGAGAGCTATGTGACTGGCTTCAGGCTCGGTGGTGCTGGGTCCTAGTCGGGAGGAGGCCCTGGACCACCACCTGCATGTGCTCTGATAAGATGCTGCTGGTTAAAACTATTCTAAGGACAAGTTAATACATTACAGTGAAGGTGATTAATACCTCATGGGGTGGGGGGAGCAGGGGGATACATGAGAGGGAGGGAGAAGGGAAATGGCTTGTAGTTCTTACGAGTGTGGCTAAACAAGATGGAATCTGAGATCCATTTTGGGAGGTTGCAGTTACCGACCATACAGAGGCCATCTTGTTGTTGTTGTTATGTGCCATTGAGTCAGCCCTGACTCATAGTGAGCCCTCCTTGGGTTTCCGAGGCAGTATCACTATGGAAGTAGATTGCGCAACTTACCTTCTGAGGAGTGGCTGGTGAACCACCAGCCTTCTAGTTAGCAGTCAAGTACCTTAGGCACTATGTTACCAGAGCTCCTGGAGACCATCTTAGAAGCCGATATCCATAAAATAGTATATCTTCTATGAGCCATGACAACTTCTTTCTTCCTGTCTAATCCTAATATTTTTTTTTTCCCTGATCTTCTTTGTGTAGTAGTTAGGACTTCAGTAGGACACCATGAATTTTAATAGAAGTGATGACAGTGAGCATTCTTGTCTCAGTCCCAGTTTAAGGGGAAATTTTCAGTATCTAACTATCAAGTAGAATATTTGCTATAGGATTTATGTAGATAACACATTTGAAGATTAAGGAAGTTTCCTTTTATGGAGACAATCTAGCTGGTATCCATAACTACTGCAAAAAAATGAAGAAAAAAAATATTAGGATTAGACAGGAAGGGAAAAAGTTGTCATGACACACAAAGGATATACTATTACATAAAAAATCCAAATGAATGTAGAAACCTGTTTTTAACTTAATGAATAAATTAAATAAAGTCACTGGATATGAAATCTATATATAAAAGTCATATTTCTATGTACCAGCAATTAGAAGTGAAATTATAAAAATATTACCATTTACAATGGTAAAAAATACATCAACTGCTTAGGAATAATTCTAATGAAAGATGAGCAAGGCACCACAGAAAACTGTACATTACCGAGAAAAATTAAAGAAGAACTGAATAAATGTGAAGAAGACTCAATATTGTAAAGATGTTGACTTTCCCCAAATTGATATCTAAGTTCATTGCAATCCTAATAGGTTTCCTTGGTGCATGTGAAAACTGACAAGGTCATTCTAAGATTTATATAGGGAGGCAAAAAACACTTATGGCCAAGACAATTTTGAAAAGCAAGGAAGTTAGAAAACTGAGACTGCTGACATAAAAATTTTATGTATTTGTAATAATTAATTCCTCGTGGAGCTCTGGTAGCATAGTGTCTAAGGCATTTGACTGCTAAGCAGAAGGCTGGCGGTTCAAATGCATCAGCCACTCCTCAGAAGGAAGATGGGGCAATCTACTTCCATAGTGATACTGCCTCAGAAACCCAAGGAGGGGTCGCTATGAGTCAGGTCCTACTTAATGGCACATAACAACAACAACAACATGTGATTGAGGCAAGGATAGATAAGTAAGTTAAAATAATGAATAGTCAAAAAGAACCATACTCATACCAGACACTAGATTTATGACAAAGGTACACTGCAGAGCAATGAAGAAATGGCAGTCTTTTCAATAAATGATGCTGGTTCAACAGGATATCCATATGGGAAAAGTTGAAATTTGACCTGTATCTCAAGCACATTAAATCTACTCCAAGTGAACTGTGTCTTTAAATGTGAATACTAAATACATTTTCTAGAAAATAGCAGAATATCTCCATGACTTCGGAGTAAGTTAAATTTCTTAAACAGAACACAAACTAAACATTAACTGCGAAGAGCCTGTATTCATTTCAGATATCTTTATGGTAGGGAAATGGCACTAACATTGGGGAAAAAGATATTTGCAACACATATAACTGACAAATGACTCACACTCAGAATATGTAAATTGTTGCTTACAAATCATTAGGAAAGACAGATAACACAGTAGACAAATGAGCAAAAGACTTGAAATGTCACTTTATAAAAGATATGCATGTTAATTTGATTTTACAATATGAATTATTTTGATATAAATGTTATTTGGTATATATATATGTATATAATCATCTGTCAGTTTGTCATTCTGTGATGGCTTGTGTTGCTACAATGCTGGAAACTATGCCACAGGTATTTTAAATAGCAGCAGTGTCCCCCATGGTGGACAGGTTTTAGCAGAGCTTCCAAACTGAGACAGACTAGGAAGAAGGACCTGGTGATCTAGTTCTGAAAATTAGCCAATGAAAAGCTTATGGATCACAACAGAACATTGTCCAGCTAGCTTGCTTTGGACACATTAGGAGGGATTAATTGCTGGAGGAGGACATCATATTTGGTGAAATACGGGACCAACAAGGGGAAGGGTGTCCCTCAGTGACAGGGATGAGCACAGTAGCCACAACAATGGACTAGAACATGCTGGTGATAATGAGAATGACACAGGATTGGGCAATATTTCATTCTGCTGTATGTGGAGTCACTGAGTTGGAGTTGACTCAGTGGCAGCTATCTATCTCTATACATGGAGAGATATTCAGCCTCATTGTTGTTGTTAGGTGCCATCGAGTTGTTTCCAACTCACAGAGACCCCATGCACAGCAGAACGAAACACCACCCGATCCCGTGCCAGCTCCATGATCTTTGCTATACTTGAGCCCATTGTCGCAGCCACCATGTTGATCCATCTCATTGAAGGCCTTCCCCTCCTTCATCGACCCTCCACCTTACCAAGCATGACATCCTTCTTCAGGGAAGGGTCCCCTCTGACAACATGATCAAAGTAGGTGAGATAAAGTCTGTCCATCCTTGCTTCCAAGGAGCATCTTGGCTGTATTTCCTCCAGGACAGATTTGTTAGTTCTTTTGGCAGTCCATGGTACCTTCAGCATTCTTTGCCAACACCACAACTCAAAAGCATCAACTCTTCTTCGGTCTTCCTTATTCATTGTCCAGCTCTCACATGCATACTGGGCGATTGGAAATATCATGGCATGTGTCAGGTGCTCCTTAGTCCTCAAGGAGACATCCTTGCTCCTCAGCACTTGAAACAGTTCCTTCACAGCCGATCTGCCCAGTGCTACACGTTGTCTAATGTCCTGACTGCTGCTTCCATTGGCTTTGATTGTAGAACCAAGCAATGTGAATTCTTTAACAACCTCAATCTTTTCTCCATTTATTGTGATGCTGCTTATTGGTCCAGTTGTGAGGATTTTTGTCTTCTTTATATTGACATGTAATCCATACTGCAGACTATGTTCCTCAATCTTCATCAGTAAGTGCCTCAAGTCATCCTCACTTTCAGCAAGCAAAGTTGTATCATTTGCGTATCTCAGGTTGTTAATGATTCTTCCTCCAATCCTGATGCCACGTTTTTCTTCATATAGTCCAGATTCTTGGATTATTTGCTCATTATATAGATTGAATAAGTATGGGGAAAGGATACAACCCTGAAGCACTCCCTTCCTGATTTTAAACCACACGGTGTCCCCTTGTTCCGTTCAAATGACAACCTCCTGGTCAAGGTACAGGTTCCTCATGAGTACAATCAAATGTTTGGGAATTCCCATTCTTCTCAATGTTATCCATAATTTGTCATGATCCACACAATCA
>NW_006921682.1:9523667-9526863 GCF_000298275.1 Orycteropus afer afer | reverse complement strand
GTCTGTGCCATCAGGTTGCTGCCAGACTGCAGCTCCATGTGTCTCCTTTTTTGGTATTTTCATGCAAATTCTTCTGCTAGTTGGGGTTTAGTCTACTTTTGTATCCTTCCCTTCAAGGCTCAGGGGTCCAAGATTATCTCCTGTGTCTGTGTTAATTAGTTTCCCTTTTCTTTGTTGAAGAGGGTCTGTGCAGTCCTTCTGCCTAGTTCGCCTTCTTGCCAGAACCTTCAGGACAGATCTTGAAACATCCTTTGTTATGATGAATTCCATGCCATTCCTCTTCAAACTATCATTCCGGGCATAGTAGATCATATGATTGTGTGATTCAAAATGGCCAGAAACAGTCCATTTCAGCTCACTAAAGCCGAAGATATCAATCTTTATGCATTCCATTTCATTTTTGAGAACTTCCAATTTTCCTAGATTCATAGTTCGTACATTCCATGTTCCAATTATTAATGGATGTTTGCCGCTGTTTCTCCTTAATTTGAGTTGTGCCACGTCAGCAAATGGAGGTCTCGAAAGCTTTACTTTATCCATGTGAGTAAGGCTATTTTTACTCTGATAATGCAGCTCTTTCCCAGTCCTACTTTGAGAGCTTTTTAAGCTAAGTGACTCATCTTCCTTCTCTGTACTGGACAATGTTTCTGGACTATTCATAAATTTGTGCAGTAATGTATCAGACAGTATTTCTCTGCTATTCATAAGGTTTTCCCTGGCCAGTTCTTTGAGCAGCTGATTACCTCCTCCATCTTCCTAGTCTGTCTCAGTCTGCAAGACGGGCTGATATGTGTGCAGCAGGTACACACACTGGGTTTGAAACATCAGTGGCAGAGCCTCAAGTCTCACAGCAACCTATCACCACAGTAGGACAAACTGACAGACAAGTTTGTCTCTTAGCTGTTGGAAACCCCTCCAACCACCCTTACCTGGATTCCTGTGCCTAACTCCTTGATCTGTTCCAGTCCCCTTTGCCTTTTCTGTCCTCTCCCTGCTTCCCGCCTCACTGACTATTCTTAGGTCACTGGAATAAAAATGAGAATGCTATCACTTTAAAATCCAAAATGATTGCCACCTGTAAATATTCAAAATGGCTGTGACCTCGGTCACTTTAAATATCCAAAATGGCTGCCACGTGTAAACAATCAAAATGGCTGCACCCTGTGGACAAACAAGAAGGTCAGTGAAAAAAACCAAGAAAACCTGCAATGTCTGGGGATAGGGCAGTAAGAGAAAAAAGGCAGAGAAGGAGAATAATGAAGAAAAAATGGGAAAAAATGCAAAAAGAAATACAAAGAATGGGGTTAACCATGAGAAAAAAGAAGAAAAATATTTTACAACCCAGGAACAGGGAAAAGAAAAAGCTGAAAACTAGGACCTGGGGGAGGAATAATAGTAAAAAGACAGAAGTATTAATAATAGTATTAGTTTTAAAACAGACAAAAGCAAGCAAACTAAAAACCAGGAAATAGAAAGAGGAAAAAAAATATATCAGGGGAGGGCAGGGCAGGGCACCCAGGCTCTGTCCAAGCACACAGAGTGGGTTGGGGTTCCTGCACGCCCAGAAGGTGGGTGGGAGTGGAGGATGGCCAATCCTCCTTTCACCAGGGGGGTGTGAGGTATAAGAGTAACAAGGGGAATGTCGCACCTTTTCAGTTGTCCAGACCCGGAGTGTCCTTGGGGTTACTTGGATATCTTCAGCCTCATTAGTTATCAGAAAAATGCTGGTAATGTTTTATGTATTGACCTGGGTAGCAGTTCTCTGGGTATGCTCAACTCACTCTATGACTATTTATCAAGATATATTCTTATGATCTGTGCACTTTTCTGTAAATTTGAAAATTATCAGTTTAAAAATCCCTTTTCATTTGAATTAGCTTTAGAGCAGCTTTTGTTATTCTCAATACAAGGAGTGTAGATTAATATGCTTGTTACAATGAGATAGGGATGTGTCCTGATTTACTGGTGCCTAAGGCATTTGACTGCTAACCAATTTCATATTCTGCTCCGCAGAGGGAAGATGGGGCAATGTAGTTCCATAAAGACTTACCTCCTCAGAAACCCAAAGGATATCACTGTAAGTTGGAATTGGATGGCTGGCTGTGAGTATGTTTTTTTTTTGTATAGGAGACCTCAATGCAAATAAAAAATTCCTCACAAACAGACCATTAAGCAACATCATGATAAATGGAGAAAAGATTGAAATTATCAGGGATTTCATTTTATTTGGATTCACAAATCAACATCAATGGAAGTAGCCATCAAGAAATCAGACATCATGTTGCACTGGTCAAATTGCTGCAAAAGACCTCTTAAAGTGTTAAGGAGCAAAGATGTCACTTTGGAGATTAAGGTACACCTAACTCAAGCCATGATATTTTCAGTTGCCTCATATGCATGTGAAAGCTGGACAATATAAGACTGAAGAAGACTTGATGCCTTTGAATTGTGGTTTTGGTGAAAAATACTGAAAATACCACAGACTGCTAGAAGAACGAACAAATCTGTCCTGGAGGAAGTGCAGCTAGAATGCTCCTTAGTAGCGAGAATGGCCAGATTTCATCTCACTTACTTTTTGGCATGTTGTGAGAAGGAACCACTCCATGGGGAAGGATATCATACTTGGTAAAGTAGAGGGTCAGCGAAAAAGGGACAGACACTCGAGATAGATTGACACAGTGGCTGCAATGATGGGTTCAAGCACAGTAAGGACTGTGTGGCTTGAGTAGGATGGGCAGTGAGTGTTTCACATTCTGTTCTGAGTCAACTCGACAGCACCCAACAACAACAGCAGAGGCGTGGAAACAAGCAATGCCAGGGTCTTGATTCTTTTTCTCGGTGTATTTCTGACCGCTTTCCCGGGAACACAGTGCATTCCTAGGCTAGAAATCCTCCCAGATTCTCAGGAGAGTGTGATCCCATTGGGAGCCCACAGGAAGCTCTTCTGGTGGCTAGTTTTATCAGCCTTAATTCTCGTTGCTGGAGCAGTGCCGCAGGGAGACCTACATTTAGCTCAGTGAGCACAAGGTTGACTTCATTTTTTTCAGGCTTTGTTGATTGCAGGCCTATTTCTCCACCTCACAGTTGTTGTTGTTATGTGCCATCGAGTCAGCCCTGACTCATAGCGACCCCTCCTTGGGTTTCTGAGGCAGTATCACTACAGAAGTAGGATTGCCCAACCTTCCTTCCGAGGAGT
>NW_006921682.1:9501606-9523492 GCF_000298275.1 Orycteropus afer afer | reverse complement strand
GAAGGTTGGGCAATCCTACTTCCATAGTGATACTGCCTTGGAAACCCAAGGAGGGGTCGCTATGAGTCGGGGCCAACTCAACGGCACATAACAACAACAGCAACAGACATCTTTGAAAAAAATCTAATGAGGTTTTTCAAAGGGAAAAAATGCACATTGGCACTTTAAAAACAAAATTTTGCTTACAGTTTGGGGGTTGGGAGATGGGGTTAGACCCCAGGGATTTAAAATAGCAGGATTAGTGTAATTGGTTTCTTTACTGGTCAGAGAACTCCATTAGGACTACCTATTTAAATTCTCTCCAACACATTTTTTAACCCTTTGGGTTGTAAATTAAGCTGCTATCAATCAAGTTAAGCAACACAATGTATGCTTAGGAGGTAATACAAAGGATAAAAGCTATCATCTAAATGCAAACAGAATACTCTGGGTGTGTCCTGCCTCATGCTTTTAAAGAAGATAGAAATTGGCTACTTGTCACTGTGGGAAGTGCTTTTTCATTAATCAAGAAATTGAAACAAAGAGAGAACTCTGAGGCTTTTTTTTTGTATTGTTTTGTCAGGTGCCTTTGAGTCTGATTTTTGATAACCCCTCCCCCCTCAAAAAAAAAAAAAAAAAAAACTCTCAAGAAACATTTAATGTAAAAAGAAGTGGCAGGAGCATATCAGAATTCCACCCTCCCCTTCTATGGACCCAACCCCAAACTCTCTCTTTGGGGAATGGTGCTGGCTTTAGGGAATGAGTCAACTAACCTAGGGCCAGGGCCCAGCCTGAACCACCTAGGCAATGTGCATTAGGCTGCAGACCAAACTCCTCCTTTCTCTTCCCTCTTGCTGGCTGAAGGGTGTGGAGAGAGTAACTTGCCTGGAGAATTTGTACTCAAATTTAAGGGCCAGTCTAATTTTAAATTTTATCCCACCCAGCTAAAGAGAAATTGTAGGATGCTGTTGTTTGTTGTTACGTGCCATCGTGCCATCGAGTCAGACCTGACTCATAGCAACCTCTCCTTGGGTTTCCGAGGCAGTATCTTTATGAAAGTAGATTGCCCAATCTTCCTTCCTAGGAGTGGCTGGTGGGTTTGAATTGCCATCCTTCTGGTTAGCTGTCAAGTGCCTTAGGCACTATGCTACCAGAGCTCCCAAATTTTAGAATAGGAAGAATGAACAGACAACTTTTAAAAAATTGATTAAAAAAGCAGCAAAATAATCCAATTTATCTCCCCTCAGCTAACTTGTTTTGGGTGTTTGATGTAGGAGAGCTTATTTTTAGAAAATGCTTTTTCTCACCGTCCTGTTAGAGAGTGAGTTATAAGCCTACTTCTAATATCATGAGTGTCAAAATATCTTACCTTAAAAAAACACAGCGAGTCAGTCATGGAGTTAATTGACCAGCTCTTTTTTTCTTTTTTGTCTTACTGTTGCTCTTTTAAGGAGCATAGTGCCTAAGGCACTTGACTGCTAACCAGAAGGCTGGAGGTTCAAACCCACCAGCCACTCCCCGGAAGGAAGGTTGGGCAATCTACTTCCGTAGTGATACTGCCTCCGAAACCCAAGGAGGGGTCGTTATGGGTCGGATCTGACTCCATGGAGGTGGTTGTGTTGCATTGGTGGTGCATTGCCTAGAGCATTTGACTGCTGACCAGAAGGGTGGCAGTTCAAACCCACCAGCGGCTCTGCCGAAGGAAGACAAGGCAATCTACCTTCATATTTACCACCTTGGAAACAATGGAGGTCTCTGAGTCAGAATCGACTTTTTTTTTTTTTTTAGTTGATCTTTTATATATATCACATGAAAGTTAATGTATACCCACATCAAGAGAGTACTTAATTCAGATTTCACTGTGCTATGTGATCTTTAAGGAGCTTTAGTGGCACAGTGGTTACAGAATTTGGTTGCTAACCAAGAAGTTCGATGAGTGGAACCTGCCAGCTGCTCCATGGGAGGGAAATGGAGCAGTCAGCTTCTATGAACATTCACAGCCTTGAAAACTCTGTGGGGCAGTTATACTCTGTTCTGTAGGGTCACTAGGAGTCAGAATCAACTCAATGGCAGTGAGTTTGGTTTTTGGTTTCGTATACCATCTTTATTTATTTTTTACTTTTCATTGTAGTTTGGGTGAAAGTCTACAGAGCAAATTAGTTTTCCATTCAACAATTTACATACATTTTGTTTTGTGACATTGGTTGCAATTCCCTCAATGCAACAGTATTCTTTCCACTTCCTCCCTGGGTTCCCCATTTCCATTTGTCCTTCTTTTTTTCCCCTTCTGAGCTTGGTTTTTGGTCAAATGCTACTCTTTGGTCTCGCATGGTTGATTGTACTGAGGAGTACATTTCTCCCTGGTTTATATATTATTCACTTTATTTGTTGTTGTTGTTTGCCATCGAGTCAAACCCCTGTCTATTTCTTGGGTTCAGTTCCAGGCCTGAAGGATGAATTGACTGACCTGTTCTTGACACTGGTGAGCCAAATTGGGCACAGCATGTGTTGTTTCAAAGAGTGACTTATAAACAATTTAGATACTGCTGTTGTTGTTGTTGTTTGCCGTCGAGTCAGCCCCGACTCATAGCGACCCCTCCTTGGGTTTCCGAGGCAGTATCACTACGGAAGTAGGATTGCCCAACCTAGATACTGCTAGTGTAGTGGATAAGGCATTTGACTGCTAACCAGAAGGTTAGCGGTTTAAACCCACCAGCCACTCCTCAGAAGGAAGGTTGGGCAATCTACTTCCATAGTGATACTGCTTGGGAAACCCAAGGAGGGGTCGCTATGAGTCAGGTCTGACTTGATGGCACATAACAAAAACAACAACAACAGACACTCTGTGGAAGGAAGATGAGGGCAATCCACTTCTATAAAGATTTAAAGCCTCGGGAGCCCAATGGGGCTCACTATGAGTTGGAATCAACTTAAAGACAGTGAATTTGGGTTTTCGGTTTCTGATCAGGTGGCTTCTGCAGGATGTTTCGTTTGTTTAGCCATTCTCCATTACTTCTATTAGCCTGGATACTTATCTGTTTGTTCATTGTAAAAATCTAGAGAATATTGAAATCCAAAGGCATCCTTCCAAATTGAACTTGGGATTCTATATGAGAGCTTAAAATCAGAGGTACTTGGTGTGTGTAAATAGAGCAGTCTGAAAGAAGAAGTTTAACTCCATTTTCAAGTCTTGACATGAGTCTAGAATTCATGTTGAATTTTAAAGCGCTTTTTCAAACAGCAGTTTCCCTAACCTTGATGCTGGCCATATTCTCTAAAGGAGACATTCTTTTTCTCTGAGGTCGGGCAGGTTCAGGATATCACAGTCTATTCTCAGAGGGTCTTGCCACTATGGTCAAAACAGATGCAAGATGTGATAGTTTCTACTCGAAAGGTCTTTTTTTTTTTTTTTTTTTCCTTTTTCTTTCTCTTTATTGTGATTTGGGTGAAATTTTACAAAGCAGATTAATTTTACATTCAACAGTTTATACACTTTTTGTTTGGTGAGACTGGTTACATTCTTCACAGTGTAATATCCCACTTCCCACTTGCTCCCTGTGGTTACCCTGTGTCCTTCTTACCTACGCATTCCTGCCTCCCTACCTTTCACCCTGTGCAAATGTTGTACCTGAAGTTCTTGATGCACAGCAGTATCAATACATCTTTACAATGGACCTCCAGAAACAGACATGAACAACTGTTACTACAGATTACCCAAAAAACCTATCTTGTCACTGGCCTGTGACTGTTGTTGTTAGGTGCTGTCGTCATTTCCGACTCATAATAATCCCATGCACAGCAGGACAAAACACCGCCCAATCCTGCGCCAGCTCCACGATCATTGCTATATTTGAGCCCATTGTCACAGCCACCGTGTCAATCCGTCTCATTGAAGGCCTTCCCTCCTTCTTCGACCCTCCACCTTACCACGCATGACATCCTTCTCCAGGGAATGGTCCCCTCTGACAACATGACCAAAGTAGGTGAGACAAAGTCTGGCCATCCTCACTTCCAAGGAGCATCTCGTCTGCACTTCCTCCAGGACAGATCTGTTAGTTCTTTTGGCAGTCCATGGTACCTTCAACATTCTTCGCCAGCACAGTTTATTACAGGATAATCCTGTGACTATCCTGTAATAAACTGAAGAGCACGTATGCTTGCAATTATGTACCCTTAGCTAATCATGTAATCCTGCATGTATGTTATCCACCACTCTACTCTAACTGTACAAAAATGTTTTCTTCCTCACTGTCCTGCAGAGCAGCCATCTTCATTCTGTGAATTTGGATGTCTTCCAGGTTCAGACAGTCTCTGTCCCTCAATAAACCTTTTTTGCTTTTACTTAAGCAGACTCCATGATGTTGCTCTATGACAGTTTCCAAACGTTCGAAGGAAATGCTACCTTTTCCTCCCCTTATTCTTAGAATCTGTTGGAAAACTGAGATGTAGACTGACACAACCTTTATTCATGTCTGCATTTTAGGATCTGAATGATATACTTTGCATGAGATGTTAGATACACAGGAAGTGACTGACAAAGATTATGAAAATCAATAGTAATAACAACCAGACAAAAATCCTTAACCACCAAAAACCCATCCATCAAAATGGCATACAGCCTTTCAACGATATTAGACAGGCAGTTTTCATTCTTAGAGAAAATTTTTTCTTTTTCTTTTTTGCTAAGTGATAAATAACATGGCTAGGTAGATGCCAATTTAGACATACCAGAAATGCAAATGATTCTTAGTAAGTCATTTGACTTAAAGGTTTTTTTTCTATTTCTGTACTATAGAGTCAGGGGAAAAAAAATCCATGATATAGTGAAAGGTCTCTTTTTAAACATTTTGAGTTGAACATTAACTATGCTGCTATTTGCACTTAATAGAACCAAACCCAAGCAGGGCTGCAGCCCACGTGCTCAGTTTAAAATAGACTTGCTCCTCTTTTGCTCATGCTAAGATCTATTTTTTACCTGCCAGGGCAAATCCTTACCATCTCTGGGTGATGCCTAGTGTAGAATGGAGATTGTTATTGATTGAATTGTGTCTCCTCACAATATGTGCTGAAATCCTGACCCTTATACCTATTGTGATGTCTTTTGGGAATGGGGTTTTGTTTGGGTTAATGGGTCTATATCAGTGTAGGATATGTCCTAAATCTAAACACTTCTGAGTTATAAAAAGAGCAAATTAGACAAAGAAGCAGGCACATGAAGGGGAAGATAGACACCATCTGATGACAATGGAGGCAGAGGAATCGAGAAACTCAGAAACTCTTGGGATTACAGGATACTAGAAGCTGAAACAGACAAACAAGGACCTTCTGTTAGAATGACACTCTGAATTTGGACTTCTAGCTTCCTAAACGGTAAGAAAATACATTTTTGTTCTTTAAAGCCATCTATTTTAGGTATTTCTGCTATGGCAGCACTAAGAATTAAGACAGAGGGTATGAGAAAGAGGGCAAGGAACTTCCTCTTGGGCCAGGAATACAGGATGAGTTAACTTTTCTAGGCCCTAACGGGGTTTGTAAGGAGCTCTGGTAGTGTAGTGCCTAAAGGCATTTGACTGCTAACCAGAAGGCTGGCGGTTCAAACCCACCAGTCACTCCTCAGAAGGAAGGTTGGGCAATCTACTTCTGTTGTGATGCTGCCTCGGAAACCCAAAGAGGGGTTGCCACGAGTCAGGCCTGACTCCACGGCACATAACAACAACAACAACAATGGGGTTTGTAGTTCTGGGCCTATCCTGATGTATGGATTCTAGCCAAAGTGTTTGTCACAGGACAGCCATGAAGGGGAAATAATGAAATGGAGCAGAAGTTTGTGTGTGATAACGGGGAAGTAGAAGGCTGCTGTTAAAAAGAAAAAGCATAGGCAACAATAAAAAGACATAAATTGGGCTTCATCAGATGAAAAATTTTGTACATCAAAGAAGACTATCCAGAGAGTGAAAAGACATACCACAGATTGGGAGAAAATATTTGTAAATTGTATCTCTGGTGGCACAGTGCCTGAGGCATTTGACTGCTAACCAGGAGGCTGGTGATTCAAAACCACCAGCCACTCCATGGAAGGAAGAGGAGGCATTCTACTTCTGTAAATATCTACCATCTTAGTAACCCAATGGGGGTTACTGTGGGTTGGAATCGACTCATGGCAGTACGTTTGGTTTTGGTTTTGGTATGTCTGGTAGGGGTTTAATATTCAGAATGTATAAAGAACTGTTACAACTCAGCCACAAAAAGAAAACCCAATTAAAATATGGACAAAGGACTCAAATTGACATTTGTCCAAAGTAGCCAGTATGCACATAAAAAGATTCTCATCATCATTAGTCATTGTTGTTGTTGTTAGGTGCCGTCCAGTCATCTCCGACTCATAAGGATCCTATGCACAGCAGAACAAAACACTACCAGGTCCTGCACCAGCTTCATGATCCTTGCTACACTTGAGCCCATTGCCACAGCCACTGTCAATCCATCTCATTGAGGGCCTTCCCCTCTTTTGTCGACCTTCCACCTTATCAAGCATGACATTCTTCTCCAGGGAATGGTCACTTCTGACAACATGACAAAAGTAAGTGAGATGAAGTTTGGCCATTCTTACTTCGAAGGAGCATTTTGGCTGCACTTCCTCAAGGGTGGATTTGTTAGATCTTTTAGCAATCCATGGTACTTTTAGCATTCTTTGCCAGCACCACAGCTCAAAAGCATCAGCTCTTCTTCGGTCTTCCTTATTCATTGTGCAGCTCTCACATTCATATGAGGTGATTGGAAATATCATGGCTTGTGTCAGGCACACCGTAGTCCTCAAGGAGACATCTTTGCTCTTCAGCACTTGAAAGAGGTCCTTTGTAGCCAGTTTGCCCAGTGCTATTCATCATCTGTTCTCCTGACTGCTGCTTCCATTGGCGTTGATTGTAGAGCCAAGCAATGTGAAGTCTTTGACAACTTCAATTGTTTCTCCATTTATCATGATGCTGCTTATTTGTCCAGTTGTGAGGAGCTTTGTTTTCTTTATATTGAGATGTAACTGTATTCTTCTATCTTCATCAATAAGTACTTCAAGTTTCCTCACTTTTAGCAAGCAAAGTTGTGTCATCAGCATATCACAGGTTGTTAATGATTCTTCCTCCAATCCTGATGCCATGTTCTTCTTCATATAGTCCAACCTCTCAGATTATTTGCTCAGCATACAGATTGAATAAGTATGGTGTAAGGATACAACCCTGGCACACTCCCTTCTTGATTTTAAACCATGCAGTGTCTCCTTTTTCTGTATGAATGACAGCCTCCTGGTCTATGTACAGGTTCCTCATAAGTACAGTTAAGTGTTCTGGATTTCTCATTCTTCTCAATGTTATCCACAATTTGTTATGAACCACACAATCAAATTTTATTGAGTATGCAAAAGCAAGCATAGTTAATAAAACACAAGTAAACATCTTTCCGCTATTCTTTGCTCTGACCCAAGATTCATCTGATTTCAGCAATGTTATCCCTTGTTCCCCATCCTCTTCTGAATCCAGCTTGCATTTCTGGAAGTTCTCTGTCAATACACTGCTACAATCGTTTTTGAATTATCTTCAGTAAGATTTTACTTGCATGTGATGTTAATGATATTGTTAGATAATTTCCACATTGTGTGGGATCACCTTTCCTTTGAATGGGCACAAATATGGATCTCTTCCACTCAGTTGGCCAGGTAGCTGTCTTCCAAACCTCTTGGCATAACTGAGTGACTGCCTCCAGTGGGGCATCCATTTGTTGAAACATGTCAACGGGTATTCTGCCGATTCCTGGAGCCTTGTTTTTCACCAATTCCTTCAGTGCAGCTTTGACTTCTTCCTTCAATACCATTGGTTCTTGATCATATGCCATCTGCTGAAATGGATGAAGATTGACCTTTTTTTTTGTTCTTTTGGTACAGTGACTCTGTGTATTCCTTCCATGTTCTTTTGATGCTTCTTGCATCATTCAAAATTTTGCCCATAGAATTTTTCAGTATTGCAACTCAAAACTTAAATTTTTTTCCTCAGTTCTTTCAGCTTGAGAAATGCCGCACGTGTTCTTCCCTTCTTGTTTTCTAACTCCAGGTCTTTGCACATTTCATTATAATAATTGGCTTTGTCTGCTCAAGTTGCACTTTGAAATAATCTGTTCAGCTCTTTTATCTTGTTATTTCTTCCACTTGCTGTAGCTACTCTCTGTTCAAGGGCAATTTCAGAGTCTCTTCTGACATCCATTCTGGTCTTTTCTTTCTTTCTCATATTTTTAATGACCTCTTGCTTTCTTCATGGATGATGCTCTTGGTGTCTCACAATTCTTCTGGTTATCGGTCTTTGGTGCTCAATGCATCAAATATATTCTTTAGATGGTTTCTAAATTCAAGGGGGATATATTCTAGATCATATTTTGGCTCTTGTGGACTTGTTTTAATTGTCTTCAACTTCAAGTTGAACTTGCATATGAGCAGTTGATGGTCTGTTCCACAATCAGCTCCTGGCCTGGTTTTGGCTGAAGATACTGGGCTTTTCCATCTCCTCTTGCCACAGTCAATCTGATTGTCAATCTGATTCCTGTGTGTTCCATCTGGCAAAGTCCACATTTATAGCCTCTATTTGTGTTGTTGAAAGAAGGTATTTGTAATCTTGCAAAATTCTATCATGTGATCTCCAGCATTATTTCTGTCACCAAAGCCAAATTTTCCATCTACCGGTGATTCTTCTTTGTTTCCAACTTTTCTATTCCAGTGACCAGTGATAATTAACACATCTTGATTTGCATGTTCAGTCAATTTCAGACTGCAAAAGTTGATAAAATCTTCAATTTCCTGATGTTTAGCTTTGGTGGTTGGTGCATAAATTTGAGTAATTGTAGTATTAACTGGTCTTGCTTGTAGGCATATGGATATTATCCTATCACTGACAGCATTGTACTTCAGGACAGATCTTGAAACATTTTTTGTGATGATGAATGCCACACCATTCCTTTTCAAATTGTCATTCAAGGCATAGTAGATCATGTGGTTGTCTGATTCAAAATGGCCATAATCAGTCCATCTCTGCTCACTAATGCCTAGGATAGCAATCTTTATGTACTCCATCTCATTTTTGACAACTTACAATTTTCCTAGATTCATACTTTGTACATTCCATGTTCTGATTATTAATAGATGTTTGCAGCTTTTTCTCCTCTATTTGAGTCATGCCATGTCAGCACATGGAGGTCTCGATAACTTTACTTTATCTATATCATTAAGGTTGGTTCTTCTCTGATGATGCAGCTGTTGCACAGTCATATTCTGAGAGCTCTGGTGGCATAGCACCTAAGGCATCTGACTACTAACCAGAAGGCTGGTGGTTCAAACCCACCAGCCACTCCTCAAAAGGAAGATTGGGCAATCTACCTCCATAGAGATATCACCTCAGAAACCCAAGGAGGGGTGGCTATGAGTCAAATCTGACTTGGTGGCAGTGAGTTTGGTTTTGGTTTGGTCTAACCTAAGGGGCTTGTTGTCCTGCACTGTATCAGACACTGTTTCTAGGTTATTCATAAAGTTGCCCAGTAATGTATCAGGCAGTGTTTCTCTGCTATTCATAAGGTTTTCTCTGGCCAATTCTTTGAGAAGTGGATGGCCTCTTCTTTCTTCCTAGTCTATCTCAGAGTGTAAGCTGCATTTAAACCTGTGCACCATGTACAATGCTGCTGATGTTTGAAACACCAGTGACACAACCTCCAACCTCACAGCAACACACAAACCACCAGAGTACAACAAACTGACAGATAGGTTTCTCTCCCTTAGCTGTTTGAAGACTCTCCACCCTCCCCTTATCTGGATCCTTCTTCCTTGTTGTCCCTGGCTTTTCCTCCTTCCTACCTTTTGGGTGGGTGCTGTCTCCCTCCCCTTACCTGATCCTGCCACCTTGTTGTCCCTGGCTTTTCCTCCTTCCTACCTTTTGGGTGGGTGCTGTCTCCCTCCCCTTACCTGATCCTGCCACCTTGTTGTCCCTGGCTTTTCCTCCTTCCTACCTTTTGGGTGGGTGCTGTCTCCCTCCCCTTACCTGGATCCTGCCACCTTGTCATCCCCAGCCTTCTGTCCTTCCTGCCTTTTTCCCATTAGTCATTAGGGAAATGCAAATCAAAACAGCAATGAGATGCTACTTCACATCTACTAGGATATACTATCATCCAAAAAGAGGAGGAAAACAATATGTGTTAATGAGGATGTAGAGAAATTGGAATGCTTGTCCACTACTGCTGGAAAAGTAAAATGGTACAACTACCATGGAAAACAGTTTGGTGGTTTCTCACAAAGTTAAAAGAATTACCATATGACCCAGCAACTCTTAGGTATGTACCTAAATGATTGAAAGCAGGGATTCAAATGCATATGTTCATGGAAGCATTATTGACAATAGTCAAAAGGCAAAAATAACCCAAGTATCCATCAACAGGTAATGAATAAATAAAATATGGTATATACATACAATAGAATATTATGCAGCCATAATAGGGAATGAAGTTTTGATACATGCTATAACAAGGATGAATCTTGAAGACATTATGCTGTGTAAAAGAAATTGAACACAAGAGGAAAATATTGTATGATTCCAGTTACATGAGGTATCTATTATAAACAAAGGAACTCTGGTGGCATAGTGCCTAAGGCATTTGACTGCTAACCAGAAAGCCGGTGGTTCAAACCCACCAGCAACTCCTCAGAAGGAAGATTGGGCAATCTACTTCCGTAGTAATACCATCTTGGAAACACAAGGAGGGGTCGCCATGAGTCGGGTCCAACTCCATGGCAGTGAGTTTGGTTTTGGTTTATTGTAAACAAACTCATAGAAACAGAAACTAGAATTGACATTGTAAGGGACTGGGAGAAAGTGATAACGGGAGTCATTATTTAATGAGTGCAGAGTTTCTGTTTAGGGTGATGAAAAAGATGAGAAAATAGATAATAGTGATGGTGGCATAAATCATGAAGGTACTTAATGTCACTGAACTGTACACTCAAAAATTGTTACAATGGTAAATGTTGTTATGTATATTGTATCATAATAAAAAAGGGCAAAAAACACCAAAAAAACAAATTATATTTCAATTCTGATTCACATGCTTACCTGCAGTGTGACCCTGGGCAGGTCAGTTAATCTCTCTGAATCTCAATCTCAACTTCCTCATCTGTAAAATTAACATGTTAATAATGTTTACTGCACAAGATGGCTGTGATGAGCAATGGGGATAATGTCTGTGAAAATGCTTCCCATAGACTGCTGCACAAATAATACTGTGGTAGTTAAGTTTGTGTGTCAACTTGGGGCGGGGCTAGTTGAGTGGCTGGGCAGTTGGATGTAGTATTCCCCATGATGAGACTAGTAATCAACCCTGTGGTGGAATCTATTGGAGCAGCTGAATAGCTGCTTTGGGTCTGTGGTCTGCTTCCCGTACATGAGAAACAGCTTTGGGAATGGTCTCTAGCTTATGGCACACTTGAACCCTGCCTGTAGCTGTGTCATTGTTCAGCAGCCTGCCATGTTTTGCTGACCTTGGGACTTTCAAAGGAATTAAATTAATGGCCTGCCGTGTTGCTTGGTAACATTGGGACTGTGCCTTTTTAATTGTCAACCTTGGGCTTGTCAGCCTCAGCAGCCAGTAGCTATCTCAGTAAAGAAAAGCCTCTAGCTCCAATAAGCCAGGAGCAGCAGAGGCAGAGCTGAACCCCAAGGTTGAGGGTCTTTCATCCAGCCCCTAGAGCTTGGCACTTGAACTCGGACTTAAAGCCTCAAAACTTTAAGAGAATAAACTCCTGTTTGTTCAAGCCATCCCATTTGTGGTATTTTCTTGTCAGAGCAGCACTAGGTAACCAGAACATAGTACTACTGATTTTTGATTTATTTATATTTTGGTAGGTGTCATGGGTTAAACTGTGTCCCCCCAAATTTGTGTCAACTTGACTGGGCCATTATTCTCAGTGATTTAGAAGTTACGTAATAATGTAATGTGGCAGATATGTAGTGATGCCCCATGATGTGATCTGATCTGACAAGCCCATTAGGTATAAAAGGATTAAGATTAAAGGTAGGTTACAATATCCTTAGTCCCATCCTTAGACCTGATTTGGTCTAAGGCTAGCTTCCCTGGGGTATGGTCTGCAACATCTTTTGTCCTACAAGAGATAAAAGGAGAGATAAGGGACCAGAGAAATGGGAACCTACTACCACCAAGAAAGAGGAGCCAGGAGCAGAGCAAATCTTTTGGACCCAGGATCCCTGCACTGGGATCTTCCTAGGAAAGAGACACAGAGAAAGTCTTCCCCTAGAGCTGGCACTCTGAACTCCTGACTTGTAGCCTACTAAAATGTAAGAGAATATACTTCTATTTGTTAAATCCATCCACTTGTAGTATTTCTGTTACAGTAGCATGAGAGAAATAAAACAGTAGAGAAGGGGAAAAGAAGTGAGGAGAGAGATCTGGAGACAGTTTGCTATATATATATATATTTCTCTCTCTCTCTCTGTATATATACCCTTGTTTTCAAAATGCACACCAAAGTATTTAAATGAGATAAATTGTTTTGTAAAATTTTAATTGATAAATTATTAAAATTTCTCACTTCTTTTTAGAATAATTCTTTATTCTCTTCTTTATTTCTGGAAGTTTAGATTGCAGGGCCAGATGTCTGTTCAAATTATGATTAGGAATGTACATTTATTTACAAATTGCCCTTATTCTGGTACCTGGTAGACAATGGAGATTTCTAGGGAAAAGTGTTCATCCAAACCACCACAGAGTAAATAAAAATGTAAGTTGTGGCTTCCATTTTTAGTTCTTACAGCTCATGCATTTCAGTGAATCATTTCACCTAAGTGTAACCCTCTGAAAGTTAGTTGAAGAGTATTTTTGTTATGTTTATAGAATACATAACTAAGTGTTCTTGGAAAATCTTCTCTGGACTGTTGCCCAGCTACATTTTATTTTGCCATCTGAAAGATATATTCCTTTTCCCAGATGATCTGATGAATTCATGGCAACTGAGGAAACAGTGATTTTTTTTTTTTTTTTAGAAGACTTATGGTGCTCCAGTATTCACATACTATAGTTGTTTGTTTCTTACATGTGTCTAATGAATTCAGGAAGTGAAAGGAATTTGTTAATGTTTCAATTTAGCCCTCTCCCCCTGTTCTCATATGAACCCACTGTAATGAGAAAAATTTGCAATATAGATATCGGGGGCACTGGTGGTGTGCTGATGAACCAGTTCTCAAAAAAAAAAAAAAAGAAAGAAAAAATCCTAAATTGTAATTTGTGCAGATATCTGTGTGTAAATACTCCCACCATGACCAATTTCAAGCTACCATTGGGTTAATAATTGACTCTCTTGAGTACATAAAAGCTACCTCCAGCACCATAATATTTAGTTAGAAATCACTTTCTTAGAAGCAAAGGTCAGCTGAAGAGGAGGAGGACCAGTGACAGTCTTTAGTCTGGGCTCTTTGGTGTATATTCTATATACTATGCATGCCCACAATTTGTCTGTCAGTTTTTTGTACTCTGATGGTTTGAGTGTTGCTGGGATGCTGGAAGCTATGCCTCTGGTATTTCAAATGCTAGCAAGATCACCCATGATGGACATGTTTCACCAGAGTTTGCAGACTAGGATGAAGGATGTAGTGATCTACTTCTGAAAAAATCTTATGAATAGCAGTGGAACATTGACTGATATAGTGCCAGAAGCTGAGTCCCTTAGGTTGGAAGGCACTCAAAATATGACTGGGAAAGAGCTGTGTGCTAGGCTGGGTTCTCTAGAGAAGCAAAACCAGTAAAGCTTATACAGAGAGAGAGAGAGAGAGAGAGAGAAATTTATCTTAGGAAAATGGCTCACACACTTATAGAAACTGGCAAGTCCTAAGTTCCTGGATGAAAAACCAAACTGGAAGCTTTTCCCAACTCATGCAGCTATAGGGGCTGACAAGTTCAAGGTTGGCAGGCAATATAACCCTGTTGACTCAGCACTTGACAAATCCAAGATCACCAGGCTGAATGGTGGATTGTTCACTCACGGACAGTTGTAGCAGCACGACAGGATCCAGATCCACAGAAGAGAGTCTTTCATTTACCCAGGATGCCCATATATATATTGGAAGCCGGCCACACCCCTAGGGAAACTCCCTTTCAATGGGTTGGCTGCTCAAAACAATACATCCAATCTCATCATGGGAATAACCACATCACAACTGCTTAAACCATTCAGAATATGGTCCAGTCAAATTGACACACAACTCCAAGTATCACAAGCTGCCTCTTCAAAGTAAAGTTGACCTTAATGATATGGATGGAGTAAAGCTTTTGGGACCTTCATTTGCTAATGTGGAAAAACTTAAAATGTGAAGAAATAGCTAGAAACATCCATTCATAATTGAAATGGGGAATGTATGAGGTATGAATCTAGGAAAATTGGAACCTGTCAAAAAGGAAATGAAACACAAAAGGATGGATATCCTAGGCATTAGAGAACTGAAATGGACTGGTATCGGCCATTTTGAATCAGGCAATCATATGATCTACTATTCTCAGAATGACAAATTGAAGAGGAATGGTGTCAAAAAAGACCATTTCAAAATCTATTCTGAAATACAATGCTGTAAGTGATAGGATCATATTCATACACATACAAGGAAGACCATGAAATACAACTATTCCTCATATTCATGCACCAACAACTAAAGCCAAAGGTGAAGATATTGAAGATTTTACCAACTAAAATTGATAAAACATTCATCAAGATGCATTGATAATTATTCATGATCAGAATGTAAAAGTTGGAAACAATGAAGCATCTGTAGTTTGAAAATATGACCTTGATGATAGAAATGAAGCTGAAGATCACATGATAGAATCTTCTAAGACCAATGACTTATTCATTGCAAATACCTTTTTTTGTCAAGATAAACACTGGAGTATATGAAGAAGACCGTAGCATCAGAATTGGAGTAAGATTCATTAATAACCTGCAATGTGCAGATGACACAACCTTGCTTGCTGAAAGTAGAGAGGACTTGAAGCACTTACTGATGAAGATCAAAGACTACGGCCTTCAGGATGGATTGCATCTCAACATAAAGAAAACAAAAATCCTCACAATTGAACCAATAAAAAATATCATGATAAAAGTGGAATAGATTGAAATTGTCAAGGATTTTATTTTACTTGGATCCATGATCATCACCAATGGAAACAGCAGTCAAGAAATCAAACAATGGGAAAGGCAGAAGATGGTGGAATAGGCAGACAAGCAACACAGACACTCTACATCAAAGAAAGAAGAATCCAGTTGAAACAGATTCAGAGGATAATTCTGGAACCCTGGGCTTTAAAGCAAAAGATAAAAAAGTGGATTAAATGCCAACTAGTGAAAGAGTTGAATGAAAACAGTGAATAAGGAGACAAATGGAGCTGTGGACTGTCAACTGACATGATGCTATGTTATTTTGAATATTTGCAAGCGATGTTTTGATTGGGACAGCAACTTGATAATAAGCTCCAATTATCAACGCAGCATAGGCAACCACACTAGTGGGTGGAGACCAGAAAGTAACTGTGCTCACATGACTGAACCACATTCGTACCTCCTGTAGCTGTACCCACTGGGTAAGGGCCACCACCTGCTTCTGGACCAATAGATCAATGATAGATGGAGGCCAATACCAGCCCAACCTCCCCTTAGCGGCTGTACACAGCAACTAACAGAAATCTGTGCACACATTCTCATCCTCTGACACAGGCACCAGGTGATAGATGGTGAGTGCTTAAGCACTGCCAAAGTAGTGAATAGAGTAGCACATCAGTCCTGCTCACTTGGATATATCAAACCAGAGTAAAAAAAAAAAAGAAAATATTAAGCAAATTGTACCAACATACAATCTCCAATTAAATATAAATACAATGACATCACAATGTGTTGGAGACAACTGCCAATCCCTGTTCACACAAAGAAGCAAGATAAAGTAGTATAAACAAGGGATCAGAATACAGAATAAGAAAATGTCCTTAAGGGAGAAGTGGCATTGGAACAATGTGGTAAGGAAATCAAAAGAATTATATTTTTGTAATTTCATTGAACTGAAAGACAGATCAAGGAAAACACTGACGAAATCAAAGAAAACACTAATAAAATTAAGGAAAATAGACAAAATTCTAGAAGAATTAATTCAGAAAAACAAACTGAGAAAATAAATGGCAAATTAAAAACCATACAAAAACATCAAATAGAAATCCAGAAGAGTAATACTAAGATTTCAGAAATACATAACACATTGAAAGGGCAAAGGAGTAGGATTGAATCAATGGAAGAGAAAATTAGTGAGATTGCAGATAAATACCTGAATACTACTTTGTTAAGGGAATAATCCAAAACAACAACAACAAAAGAAGAAAACTTAAGACTTATGT
Source organism: Orycteropus afer afer (assembly GCF_000298275.1). NCBI lineage: Eukaryota > Metazoa > Chordata > Mammalia > Tubulidentata > Orycteropodidae > Orycteropus > Orycteropus afer. The sequence continues at coordinate 9,507,052 of NW_006921682.1, read as the reverse complement.
GAGACATTATCAAGAGCAATAACTTGCGTGTGATCAGAACTTCAGAACAGGATGAGACAAATAAGACTACACAGAAAACTGATAAAGATTTGTTGGAATAGAACTTCCCAAATATGATGAAAGATAAGAAGATAGGCATTCAAGAAGTTCAACAAACCCCAAACAAGATTGACCCCAAAAGACAATCACCAAGAAATATAATCAAGCTTTCCAAAAGAAAAGATAAAGAAAGAATCCTGAAAACAGCACAGGAAAAATGAAAAGTTACCTACAAAAATCAATCAATAAGACTAAGCTCTAACTTCTGGGCAGACACAAAGCAGGCTGGAAGGCAATGGGATGACATGCATAAAACCCTGACAGAAAATAATTGCCAATCAGGAATTATATACCCAGCAAAAATGTCCCTCAGATTTGATGGTGAAATTAAGACATTTCCAAATAAACAGAAATTAATGAAATTTGAAAGAACCAGACCAACATTACAAGAGGTGATAAAGGGAATCCTTTGGACAAAGAACCAACAGTAGACAACCTGTGATTAACACACATGACAACATAACCCAGAAACCAATCTAGATATAAAAGTATCAAAAGTAAAATTCCCAGACACTTAATTATGCTCATAAAGAACCTGTACATAGATCAGGAGGCTGTTGATTGAAGAGAACAAGGGGATATGCATGGTTTAAAATCAGGAAAGGAATGTGTCAGGGTTGTATCCTTTTGCCATACTTATTCAATCTGTATGCTGAGCAGATAATACGAGAAGCTGGACTATATGAAGAAGAATGTGGCATCAGGATTGGAGGAAGACTCATTATCAGACTGCAATATGCAGATGACACAACTTTGCTTGCTGAAAGTGAAGATGACTTGAAGCACTTATTGATGAAGATTAAAGACAGCAGTCTGCAGCATGGATTACATCTCGACATAAATAAAATGAAGATCCTCACAACTGGACCAATAAGCACTATCAACATAAATGGAGAAAAGATTGAAGTTGTCAAAGACTTCATATTACTTGATTCCACAATCAACACCAACAGAAGCAGCAGTCAAGACATCAGATGACATATTGCATTGGGAAAATCTGCTGCAGAAGACTTCTTTCAAGTGCTGAAGAGCAAAGATATCTCTTTGAAGTCTAAGTTACACCTAATCCAAGCTGTGGTATTTTCAATCACCTTATATGCCTGTGAAAGCTGAACAATGAATAAGGAAGAACAAAGAAGAGCTGATGCTTTTCAGTTGTGGTGTTAGTGAAATACACTGAAAGTACCATGGGCTGTCAGAAGAACTAACAAATCCATATTGGAAGAAGTGCAGCCAGAATGCTTCTTGGAAGCAAGAATGACCAGACTTCATCTCACCTACTTTGGTTATGTTGTCAGAAGGGACTGTTCCCTGGAGAAGAATATTATGCTTGGTAAAGTGGAGGGTCAACGAAAAAGGGGAAAACCTTCAATGAGATGGATTGACACAGTGGCTGCAGTGATGGGCTCAGGTATAGCAAGGATTGTGAGGCTGGCACAGGACTGGGCAGTATTTCATTCTGTTGTACACAGGATTGCTATGAGTCTGAGGCAACTCGATGACACCTAACAATGACAAGAACAAAAACTAAAATAAAGTTAGAAAACTAAAAGCAGGGTACCAGAGACATCTATTTGTAAATGAGGACAATTATAAACCAAAAAAAAAAAAAAAAAGGAAATAAATAGTTGTCATAGAACTTCCAAATGGAGTTGAAGTGAAGGCAATTTCAAGGTAGAGTGGACTGTTTTAAACTAGAGAAGAAAATAATAAACCACAGAGTAACCTCAAGAAGAGTAATAAACCTTCTCATCAAAATATAAAGGAGGAAAGGCACAAATATTTAGCTAATACTAAAATAATTGCAATGAAGGAAGTGGTAAAAAAAATTCATAAACAAAATGAGTTCAGCACAGAAATTGTATGGAACACAGAAATCAGCAACATCATGAAAAAACACATAGCAAAATGATAAAAACTTGTAATTAAATGTTGAAAAAATATATTAAGCAAATGGCAATCAAAAAAGAGCAGGAGTGGCGATAATAATTTCTGATAAAATAGACTTCAAGACAAAAACCACCATAAGAGACAAGGAAGGACATTATATAATGATTAAAGTATCAATCGAACAAAGGGACATACCATAATAAATATTTTTGCATCTAATGAAGGAGCCCCAAAATACATAAATCAAACTTTAGCAAGATTGAAAACAGAGATAGACAACTCCATAATAATAGAGGCAGACTTTAATACACCATTTTTAGCAAAGAATAGAGCAACTAGAAAGAAACTCAGTATAGGCAGAAGAACTAAACAATAGTCAACCAACTTGACTTTATAGACATACACAGAATACTCCACTCAACAATAGCAAAGTATACATTCTTTTCCAGTGCATATAAAATGTTCTCAAGCATAAACTATATGTTAGACCACAAAACAAGCCTCAACAAATTTAAAAACGTTAACATACTACAAAGCATCTTCTCAGATCGTAATGCTATAAAATTAGAAATCAACAATAAGAAGATCCAAGGAAAAAAAGCAAACACAAGGTAGCTGAATAACCCTCTTCTTTAAAACTACTGAGTAATAGAAGAAATAAGAAATGAAATAAAAAAAATCCTTAAATCAAATGAGAATGAAAAAACAACATACTAAAATCTTTGGGACACAGCAAAAGCAGTGCTCAGAGAGCTATTTATAGCAATAAATGCACACATCAAAAAAAGAGGAAAGACCCAAAATCAACATCTTAATTTAATGTCACCAACAATTAGAAAAAAAGCACCAAAAAAAGTATCTAATCACTAGAAGAAATGAAATAAAAAATAGAGAATCAAGCAGAATAAATGAAACAAAAAACAGTAGAATCATGAACACTAGAAGTTGGTTCTTTGAAAAGATTAATAAAATTGACAAACTAATGGCATGCTTAACAAAGGAAAAGAAGGAGAAGATGCAAATAACACAAATAATAAATAGGTGGCAATGCAACAGAACCAACAGAAATAAAAAAGGGTACTATAAAGTTTAGTACTCCAATAAATTTCAAAACCTAGGTTGGGCAATCTACTTCTGTAGTGATACTGCTTTGGAAACCCAAGGAGGGGTCGTTATGAATTCCTGGCCTAGACAGACTTACTAGATAGTTCTACCAAACATTCAAAGAAGAGCTGACACCTATCCCACTCAAACTGTTTCAGAATATATAAAAGGAGGAAATACTTCCAAATTCTTTTTATGAAGCAAGTATAACCCTGATACCAAACCAGGCAAAGACACCACTAAAAAGGAACATTGTAGACCAATATCCCTCATGAATCTAGATGCAAAAATCTTCCTCAAAATCCTAGCCAATGAAATCCAACACTATATCAAAAAAATAATACATTATGATAAAGTAGGATTCATACCAGGTATGCAAGGATGGTTCAACACTAGAAAAACAATCAATGTAATCCATTACATAAATAAAACAAAGGAAAAGAACTACACTATGTTATCAATGAGGAGCTCTGGTGGCTTAGTGCCTAAGGCACTTGACTGTTAACCAGAAGGCTGGTGGTTCAAACCCACCAGCCACTCCTTGGAAGGAAGGTTGGGCAATCTACTTCTGTAGTGATACCGCCTCAGAAATCCAAGGAGGGGTCGCTATGAGTCAGGTCCAACTCAACGGCACATGTTATCAATCAATGCAGAAAAGGCATTTGATAAAATTTAACATGCATTTTTGATAAAAACTGTCAGCAAAATAGGAATAGAAGGGAAATTCATCAACATAATAAAGGTCATATATGGAAACCCAGCAGCCAACATATTTTCAGTGGAGAGAAGCTGAAAGCATTCCCCTTGGGAATGGAAACCAGACACAAATGTCCTCTATCACCAGTACTATTAAACATTGTGTTGGAAGTCCTAGCAAGGGCAATAAGGCAAGACAGAAAAATAAAAGGCATTGGAATTGGTAAGGAAGAAGTAAAACTATCCCTATTTGCAGATGATACAATCCTATGCATAGAAAACCCCAGAGACTCAGCAAGAAAACTACTTGAACTGACACCTATCCTACTCAATCTAGGTGATTCAGCAAAGTGGTCATATACAATATCAACATACAAAAATCAGTTGGATTCTGTGATAGTTGAGATTGTGTGTCAACTTGGCTGGAACATGATTCTGAGTGGTTTAAGCCGTTGTGATGTGGTTATTTCCATGATGAGATTGGATGTATATGTTTTGAGCAGCCAACCTATTGAAAGGGAGTTTCCCTAGGGCTCTGGCCTGCTTCCAATATATATTTGGACATCCTGGGAAAAAGACAGACTCTTCTGTGGATTTTGGATCCTGTTGTGCTGCCTATAACTGTCTGTGAATGAGCAATCTGCCATTCGGTCTCATCAGAGTAGAACCAACCTTAATGATATGGATAAAGTAAGTCTTTCAGGATCTCCATGTGCTGATGTGGCATGACTCAAATTGAGTAGAAACAGCTGCAAACATTCATTAATAACCAGAACATGGAATGTACGAAGTATCAATCTAGGAAACTGGAACTTGTCAAAAATGAAATGGAATGCATAAAGATTGATGTCCTAGGCATTAGTGAGCTGAACTGGACCAATTTTGCGCATTTTGAATCAGACAAGCATATGATCTCTACTATGCCAGGAATGACAAATCGAAGAGAAATGGCATGGCATTCATCATCACAAAGGATGTTTCAAGATCTGTCCTGAAGTACAATGCTGTCAGTGATAGTATAATACCCATACGTCTACAAGGAAGACCTGTTAATACAACTATTATTCAAATTTACACACCAACCACCAAAACCAAAGATGAGGAAATTGAAGACTTTTTATCAATTTCTGCAGTCTGAAATTGACCAAACACGCAAGCAAGATGTGTTGCTTATCACTGGTGATTGGAATGCAAAAGTTGGAAACAAAGAAGAATCACTGGTAGTTGGAAGATTTGGCCTTGGTGACAGAAATAATGCTGGAGATCGCATGATAGAATTTTGGAAGACCAAGCAAATACAGTTTTTCAACAACACAAATGGTGGCTATACACGTGGACTTTGCCAGATGGAACACCCAGGAATCAGATTGACTACATCTGTGGCAAGAGGACATGGAAAAGCCCGATATCTTCAACCAAAACCAGGCCAGGAGCTGATTGTGGAACAGACCATTGACAGCTCATACATAAGTCCAACTTGAAGTTGAAGACAATTAAATAAGTCCATGAGAGCCAAAATATGACCTTGAATATATGGCTCCTGAATTTAGAGACCATCTCATGAATAGATTTGATGCATTGAACACCAATGACCGAAAACCAGAATTGTGGGATGACATCAAGAGCATCATCCATGAAGAAAGCAAGAGGTCATTAA
>NW_006921682.1:9498188-9500751 GCF_000298275.1 Orycteropus afer afer | reverse complement strand
AGCAAAGAATACCAGAAAGATGTTTACTTGTGTTTTATTGACTATGCAAAAGCATTTGATTGTGTGGATCATAACAAATTGTGGATAACATTGAGAAAAATGGGAATTCCAGAACACTTAGTTGTATTCATGAGGAACCTGTACATAGACCAGGAGGCTGTTCGAACAGAAAAAGGGGATACTGCATGGTTTAATATCAAGAAGGGAGTGAGTCAGGGTTATATCCTTTCACCATACTTATTCAATCTACATGCTGAGCAAATAATCTGAGAGGCTGGACTACATGAAGAAGAATGTGGCATCAGGATTGGAGGAAGAATCATTAACAACCTGTGATATGCTGATGACACAACTTTGCTTATTAAAAGTGAGGAAACTTGAAGTACTTATTGACGAAGATTGCAGAATACAGTTATATCTCAATATAAAGAAAACAAAAATCCTCATAACTGGACCAATAAGCAGAATTATGATAAATGGAGAAAAGTTTGAAATTGTCAAAGACTTCACATTGCTTAGTTCTACAATCATCGCCAATGGAAGCAGCAGTCAGGAAATCAGACGATGTATAGCACTGTGCAAATCAACTGCAATGAACCTCTTTCAAGTGCTGAAGAGCAAAGATGTCTCCTTGAGGACTAAGGTACACCTGACACAAGCCATGGTATTTTCAATCACCTCATATGCATGTGAGAACTGGATAATGAATAAACAAGACAGAAAAAGAATTGACACTTTTGAGTTGTGGTGCTGGTGAAGAATGCTGAAAGTACTGTGGACTGCTAAAAGAACTAACAGTTCTGTCCTGGAGGAAGTGTAGCCAGACTGCTCCTTGGAAGCAAGAATGGCCAGACTTTGTCTCACCTACTTTGGTCATGTAGTCAGAAGGGACCATTCCCTGGAGAAGGTGTCATGCTTGGTAAGTTGGATGGTTGACAAAAATTGGGAAGGCCTTTAACAAGATGGGTTGACATGGTGGGAGCAGCGCTGAGCTTAAGTATAGCAAGAATCATGGAGCTGCCTCTTGACTGGGCAGTGTTTTGTTCTACTGTGCATAGGGTCACTATGAGTCGGAGAAGACTTGATGGCAACTAACAACAACAACAACAACATTTATGTCTTTTTTTTTTCTTTAAAAAACAAACAAACAAATCTAAAAGTACTTCCCCAAAAGAACCATTCATTGCCTTGTATTTGAAAATGGTCCCTGGGTGGGTCATACAGTTAACATACTCAGTTGCTAACTAAAAAGTTGAATGTTTGAGTCTATCCAGAGGCACCTCAGAGGAAGATCTGGCAATCTACCTCGGAAAAATTAGCCAAATCAACCCTATGGAGAACAGTTCTACTCTGACACACATTAGGTCACCTTTAGTAGGAATTGGCTAAGTGGCAACTGATACGGTATGATATTGGAAGATGATAATATAGATGTAGTTTACTTTTTTCTTTTTTTAAGCAGACTGTTCAACACAGAAGAGTGTATTTTTTCTCCTAAAGGAGGAGTCAGTAAGCATTCCTTGTAAATAGTCAGACAGTAAATATTTTAGGCTTTGTGGGACACATTGTTATTGTTGTTGTTATGCACCGTCGAGTCGGATCTGACTCTTAGTGACCCCTCCTTGGGTTTCCGAGGCAGTATCACTACGGAAGTAGATTGCCCCATCTTCTGTGGGACACATAGGTCTCTGTTATTTCCTCTCCTCCTCCTCTTTCCTCGTCTTCTTAAACAATCCTTGAAAAAATGTAAAAAATGGTTTACAATGTGGATGTGGCTTGTGGGTCATAATTTATTGACCATTGCTCTAGACCATTTTAGGAGCTCTGGCTCTGGTGGCATAGTGCCTAAGGTATTTGACCGCTTACCAGAAGGCTGGCAGTTCAAACCCACCAGCCACTCCTCAGAAAGAAAGTTGGGCAATCTATTTCTGTAGTGATACCACCTATGAAACTCAAGGAGGAGTCATTGTGAGTTGGATCTGACTTGACTGCAGTGAGTTTGGTTTTCGTTCTAGAGTATTTTATCCTTTACCTCTGCTTTACTGAGTTTTTTTTTTTTATACTCTTTAATATTTCAAAAAATTTTATTATTGTAAAATATATATAACACAAAATTTGCCTTTTTACCCACTTTTAAGTATACAGTTCAGTGGCATTAAGTACATTCACAATGTTGTATAATCATCACTACAATATTTTCAAATTTTTAAAATCATCCTAAATAGTTCTTTTCTTTTCTTTCTTTCTTTCTATTTTTTTTTTCCTTTATCATTCTACCCACATTAAAGGGAGTAGTGGTGAAGGCATTTGGATGCTAACCAAATGGTGGTTTGAACCACCAGCCACTCTGTGGAAGAAAGATGATGTTTGCTTCTGTAAAGATTTATAGCCTTGAAATCCAATGGGAGTCACTATGAATTACTATCAACCCAATGACAGTGAATTTGAGTTTGGTATGCACATTAACGGATTCAGAAGAGGACGTGGAACAAGGGATATCATAGCTGTTGTCAGATGGATCTTGGCTCAAGGCAAAGAATACCAGAAAGATGTTTACTTGTGT
>NW_006921682.1:9472476-9497058 GCF_000298275.1 Orycteropus afer afer | reverse complement strand
GGTGGCTTGTGTTGCTGTGATGCTGGAAGTTATGTCACTAGTATTTTAAATACCAGCAAGATCACACACTGTGGACAGCTTTCAACAGATCTTCTAGACTAAGACAGAGAAGGAGGAAGGACATGGTAGTCTACTTCTAAAACAATTGACCTGAGAATACCTTGTGTATAACAGTGGAAAGTTGTCTGATATAGTGCCAGAGGATGAACCTCACAGGTTGGAAGCACTCAAAATGTGACTATAGAAGAACTGCCTCTCAAAGTAGAGTTGACTTTAATGATGTGGATGGAGTAAAGCTTTCAAGGCCTTCATTTGCTTATAGGGTAAGACTTAAAATGGGAAGAAACAGTTGCAAACATCCATTTGTAATCAGAATGTGGAATGAGCAAAATATTAACCTAGGAAAATTGGAAGTTGTCAGAAATGAAATGGAACACATTAAGATAGATATTCTTGACATTAGTGAGCTGAAATGGACTAGTATTGGCTGTTTTGAATCTAATAATCATATGGTCTACTATGCTAGGAATAATGAATTGAAGAACAGCATCATTCATTATCAAAAATAATATTTCAAGATCTACTCTGAAGTACAACATAGTCAGTGATAGGATAATATCCATATGATTATAAGGAAGACCAGTTAATACTATTATTCAAATTTACTCACCAAATACCAAAGCCAAAGATGAAGATATTGAAGATTTTAACTAACTTCTGCTGTCTGAAATTGATCAAACATGCAGTCAAGGTGCAGTGATAATTACTGGTGATTGGAACATGAAAGGTGGAAACAAAGACATAGTTGGGAAATGTGGCCTTGGTGACAGAAATGACATTGGAGACCACAAGACAGAATTTTGAAAGACCAATGACTGTTCATTGGAAATACCTTTTTTTCAACAACATAAATGGCAACTATACACATGGACCTTGCCAGATGGAATACACAGGAATCCAATTGACTACATCTGTGGAAAGAGTTGATGGAGAAGTTCAGTAACATCAGGGGCTGACTGTGGAAAAGACCATGAATTGCTTGTATGAAAGTTTAAGTTGAGGCTGGAGAAAAGCAAAACAAACCTACAAGAGCCAAAGTAAGATCTTAAGTATATCCCACCTGAATTTTGAGACCATGTGAAAAACAGATTAGACACATTGAACACTAATAAGCAAGGACCAGATGAGTTGCGGGATGACATCAAAGACATCATATGTGAAGAAAGCAAAAGGACATTGAAAAGAGAGGAAAGAAAGAAAAGGCCAAAATAGATGTCAGAAGAGACTCTGAAACTTACTCTCTCTCTCTCTCTCTTTTTTTTTAATTGTAAGAGCTTGTTTTACATTCAACGTAACGTGTACATTTAGTTTCATTTCCTATTCGTCATGTCCAACCCTCACCCAGTCTCCTCCCCTCCCTACCTTGTAACTCTCCTCCTGTGCCCCTCATATTTATGCACTCCTGTTTGTCCTGCATTTCCTCAGTTTGAATGTTGGTCGTCTGGTGTCTCATGGTCTATTGCTGTAAGGGATGTATTACCATAGAATATGTGGGTACGCCATCCTGAGTTGAGTGGTCTGTGTGTACATCTTGTTAGCTATTGGGCTGAGAGCCCACCTTTGGGGATGAGTATTATTCCAGGCACAGAATGTATTCCAGGGCCATAATATTGGGAGTCTCACCAGATTTCATCTGACCAGTAATTCTGGTCATTATTGAGCTTTTGGATTTTGTACCTCGTTTTCCCTCCCACTCTATTCAGTATCTTCATATTTGATCCTTTCCCGAGTGGTTGGCATTGGTAGCCAGGCACCGTCTAGTTCTTCTGGTCTCGAGGGCCATCGTGCCCTAGGGCTGATTGCTTCTAAATGCTCCCCCCTCTTTTTTTTTTTTTTGAGTTCTTCTTCACTTCTGACGCTAGGAGACCGTTAGCTGCATCTTAGACGGCCGCTTGAAAGCTTTTAAAACCCCAGTCGCTACTCACCAATGTAGGATGTGGAGCAATGCTTTTATGTATTTTGTTGTGCCAGTTGAGTCTGGTGTTCCCCAGTACTATGGTCCTGAGGCAGTAGATCTATTGGATCTCTCTCTCGTAGTGTCTGGTTGTCTGTGAGGGATTACTCTGTGTCTGTCTTCTGTTGTTTCTGTAAGGACTGCAGGTATTTTGTATCACTGGTGTCTGTGCAAGATTAGCCTTAGATGAATCTATCATTGGTCTAGAGTATACTTCTGTTCACTGACCCCTGTCTGATCATCTCAGGTGTTTATGTGTTTATCTGTATAGCTTAGTGTTTGGTGTTAATGGCAATGCAGTGTTGTGGAACCATTGGTTGGTATTAGCATCTGCCATCTATCTCTTCTGTGCACAATTTGGTGTCCTCCCATTTCCTAATGTTATTATGGTGGTCATATATCCTTCCCATCTTGAATATAGTGAATGGGAGAAATGATGATGTGAAAGAACTGAACAAAAGATTTCAAAGGGTGGCTAACAGAGACAATGTACAGTATTAAATTGAAATTTGCAAATACTTGGAGTCAGAAATCCCAAAGGGAAGAACACACTTGACATTTCTCAGGCTGAAAGAACTGAAGAAAAATTCAAGCCTTGAGGTGCAGTATCGAAGGATTCTAAGGACAAAATATTGAATGATGCAGGAAGCATGAAAGATGGTAGAGAAGGAATATACAAAGTCACTGTACCAAAAAGAATTGGATGACCTTCAATCACTTCAGGAGGTAGCATATGATCAAGAACTGATGGTATTGAAGAAGTCCAAGTTGCACTGAAGGCATTGGCAAAAAACAAGTCTCCAGGTATTGACAGAATATCATTTGAGATATTTCAACAGATACAATGCTGGAAGTGCTTGCTCATCTATGCCAAAAAATTTGGAAGACCAGTGAACAGGAAGAGATCCATATATATGCCCATTACAAAGAAAAGTGATCCAATGGACTGTGGAACTTATCAAACAGTATCATTAGTATCCCATGTGAGTCAATTTTGCTGGAGATAATAAAAAAAAAAACTGCAACAATACACTGACAGGTAACTGTCAGAAATTCAAGCTGGATTCAGAAGAGGATGTGGAATGAGAGACAGCCTTACTATCAAATGGATCTTGGCTGAAAGAATACTAGAAATATACCAGAAAAATGCTCACATGTCCCCAACCCCCCCCACCCCAAATATTTTATTGTGGTTTGGGTGAAAGTTTACAGAGAAAATTAGTCTCCTATTCAGCAACTTATACACAGATTGTTCTGTGACATTGGTTACAATCCCTGCAATGTTTCAGCACTTTCCTCATTTCCATTTTGGATTCTCCATTTCCATTTGCTCAGTTTTCCTGCCTTCTTGACTTTGCTTTTGGGAAAATGCTGACTTTTGGTCTCATATGATTGATTGTTCTAAGGAGATTGTTCCTCCCAGGTGTTATTGTTTATAGGCCTGTCTTTTATAGGTGTCTGAAGGTAATCTTTGGGAGTGGCTTCAGTTCTAAATTAGAAGGGTGTCTAGGGCCATAGTCTCAGGAATTCTATCAATCTCTATCAGAGCAGTAAGTCTTTTTTTTTTTTTTTTCCCCTTTTATGAATTTGTATTTTGTTCTGCCTCCCCTATCTACTACCTTCTATTTTGACCCCAGTCAGAGTGGTTGTTGGTGGTATCTGGGTACCATCTAGTTCTTGTTTTCTAGTTAGTGGAGGCTGTGGTTCTTGTGGCCCATTAGTCCTAATTGTTTCCTTGAGTCTTTGGTTTTCTTCACTTTTCTTTTCTCTGGACAGAAAGAGACCAATAGTTATAACTTAGATGGTCATTTGTAAGCTTCTAAGACCCTAGTTGTTACTCATCCAAGTAGGAGGTAGAACATTGTCTTTATGGACCATGTTATGGCAGTTGACCTTGATGTCCCCAAGACTATGGTCCCTAGCCCTCAAGCCCAATATCTCTGTCCTGGGAGGTGTTTGATTATGCCTAGGTTTTTCATTACTATACCCCCTGTGTACTCTATTATTACCCATGTTTTACTGACTATGCAAAAGTGTTTGACTGTATGAGTCATAAAAAACTATGGATAATATTTCAAAGAATAAGAATTCCAAAACACTTCATTGTGCTCATGTGGAACCTGTACATAAACTAAGAGGCAGTCTTTCAAACAGAACAAGGGGATCCTGTGTGCTTTAAAATCAGAAAAAGTGGGTGTCAGGGTTATATCATTTCACCATGCTTGTTCAATCTGAGCAAATAACCCAAGAAACTGGACTATATGAAGAAGAACACAGTAACAGGATTGGAGGAAGACTCATTAATAACCTGTGATATGAAGAAGATACAACCTTACTTGCTGAAAATTAAGAGGACTTGAAGCACTTACTGATGAAGATTAGATATTACAGCCTTCAATATAGATTATACCTCAACGTAAAGGAAACAAGAATCCTCACAGCTGGGCCAATAAGCAGCATCATGATATACAGAGAAAAGACTGTAGTTGTTGAGGATTTCATTTTACTCGGATCTACAATCTTTGCCCATGGAAGCAGCATAAAGAAATCAAATAACGTATTGCCTTGGGCAAATCTGCTGCAATAAACCTCTTTAAAGGGTCCAAAAGCAAAGATGTCACGTGGAGGACTGAAGTGTGCCTGATCTAAGCCATGGTATTTTCAAGTGCCACATATACATGTGAAAGCTGGACATTGAGTAAGGAAGACCAAAGAAAAATTGATGTCTTTCAATTGTGGTGTTGGCAAAGAGTAGTATACCATGGCCTGCCAGAAGAACAGGCAAATGTGCCTTGGACGAAGTACAACCAGAATGCTCTTTAGAAGGGAGGATGGCGAGACTTCATTTCACATACTTTGGAGGACATGATGCTTGGTAAAGCAGAGAAAAAGAGGAAGACCTTCAACGAGATGGATTGACACAGTGGCTGCAGCAATTCCTCAAACAGCAGCAATTATGAGAATTATGAGAATAAACACTGCAGGACTGAGCAGTGTTTATTCTCTTGTACACAGGGTTGCTATGTGTTGGAACTGACTGGATAGCATGTAAGAGGAAGAAAACCTCATTAATCCTTAGTTTCTTACTGCTGCTGTGACAGAAATATCACAAGTGCAAGACTTTAACAAACAGAAATGTATTTTCTCACAGTTTAGGAGGCTAGACATGTGAATTCCAGGCACTAGCTCTAGAGGAAGATTTTCTCTTCCACTCGAGGGGGTAATGTCGTTTCAGCTTCTCTAACATTCTTCTCTGCGCTCCTTGGCTATCTCCACATAGCATCTATCTTCTCCATTTCTGCTTGCTTGCTTTTATGTCTAATCTGCTCTTTTTATATCCCAAAATTATTTTAGGTTAAGACACACCCACAATGATATGGCCTCATTAACTTATTGAACAAAAACATTTCATTTTGTTGAAATATAGGGGTTAGGACTCCATCACATACTTTTGGGGGTGGTACACAATTCAATCTGTAACAACCCTCTTCCACCAGACTCTGGTAACCTCTATTCTACTTTCTGTTTCAATGAGTTTGCCTCTTCTACAGGAGCTCTTGTAGCACAGTGCCTACGGCATTTGACTGCTAACCAGAAGGCTGGCGGTTCAAACCCACCAGCCACTGCTCAGAAGGAAGATGGGGCAATCTACTTCCATAGTGATACTGCCTCGGAAACCCAAGGAGGGGTTACTATGAGTTGGGGCTGACTCAACAACACATAACAACAACAACATATACTGCATATAAATGGAATCATACAATGTTTTTCCTTTTGTATCTGACATTTCACTTAGCATAACACCTTTAAGATTCATTCATTTTGTAATATGCATCAGAACTTCATTCCTTTTTATGCCTGCTTAATATTCCATTACATATGTATATTACATTTTACTTATCCATTCATCTGTTGATGGACACTAGGGTTGTTCCCACCACTGGCTATTGTGAACGATGCTGCAATGCACACTGATGTACATGTATGTCTTTCAGGCCCCACCTTCAAGTCTTTTGGGTATATACGTAGGACTGGAATTGTTGTCATATGGTAATTCTATTTTTAACTTTTTGAAGAACTGCCAAACTGTTTTGTTGTCATTTTACATTCACACTAGCAATGGGTGAGGATTCTAATTTCTTCACATTCTTATCAACTCTTACCATTTTTCATTTTTTCAGATGATAGCCGTACTGATGGGTGTGAAGTGGTATCTCTCTGTGCTTTTGATTTGCATTTCCCTGACGACTAATGATATTGAGAATCTTTTCATGTGCTTAGTGGTTATTCATGTATCTTCTTTGCGGAAGTAGTTATTCAAGCCCTTTGTCCAGTTTTTAATTGGGTTGTTTTTGGTTATTGAGTGGTAGGTGCTTTTATATAATCTAGAAATTATGCCATTATCAGACATGATTTGAAAATATTTTCTCCTATTCTGTAGATTGTTTGCCACTTTCTTGATAGTGTCCTTTAACGTACAAAAAATTTCATTTTGATGAAGTGCAATTTATCTACTTTTGCTTTTGTTGCTCAATTTTTGGTGTCATTTCTAAGAATCTATTGTAGAAAAACAAGGTTTTAAAGTTTTACTTCTAAGTTTTCTTCTAAGAGTTTTATGATCTTGTTCTTATATTTAGGTCATTGATCCATTTTAAGTTAATTTTTGTATATAGTGGGAGGTATGGGTCCAGCTTCATTCGTTTAACTTTAGAAGTTCAGTTGTCCAGCACCATTTATTGCAGAGACTATTCTTTCCTCATTGAGTGGACTTGGCACCCTTTTCAAAAATCAATTGCCCATAGACATAAGGGTTTATTTCTGAACTCTCAAAGCTATTCCATTGATCTGTATAGTTGTCCTTGTACCAGTATTACACTGTTTTGGTTACTGTAGCTTTATGATATTTTAAAAAACTGAGAAATATGAGTCCTCTTCCCCTTTACATTTTGAAGTGGAAATTTGTGATTTTAAAACCCTTGGTATGTAATTTCTTCTAGTATTTTTATGCCTATAAATAGAATCACTTTGAGAGTTTAACCAAAAAAATTAAAACATGCAAGAATGAACTCATTTTCTGGAAGTAAAAGAAAAAATGTTTATTATTTTCAGGTCTTCAACTCCTTTTACCAAGATTTAGGAAATTCATTTGGAGAGAATGTACACTGCAGATACTAGACTCATCCTGTGCATGTGGAGAAGACGTTATTCAAATAAATTTTCCATTAAAATTATTTTAGTAAAAGCACTATGAACAAGATTAAATTATAATTTAGTAAATATTGTGAAAATATAATTCCATAGCCTTAAATGAGATTGTTTTGCATTTTAATTTCTAATTTTATACATATGCTTATTTTTCTATAATGTTACATATTTCTTCGTATTTTGTTCATTTTTACTTATTATTTTACTGTACAAAATATTTCAAAATTTTACATGGCTTCTTAAAAAATATTTTCTTCAGTTAACATGTAATATATGTCCTACCGATATATCATAATATATTGTGCAATTCACCTAGCTTTGGCTTTATTTAATGATATCATAAACACCTTTATATCTTTATCTTTTTGTTTAGTTGAATTACTTGCTTAGGATAAATTTCTACAAGTTGAATAATCATATTAAAAGGATAATTTTATTTATGGTTCATATATTTCTTTTTTCCATGGGGACAATTTTTAAATACTAGTAAGTTAATGATTAGAAGCTTTGGTGGCATAGTGCCTAAAGTATCTGTTATCAGAAGGTTGGTGGTTCAAACCCACCAGCCACTCCTTGGAAGGAAGGTTGGGCAATCTACTTCCCTAGTGATAAAACCATATACATACAGATAGACAGATAGACATATATATCAAAACCAAACTCAGTGCAGTGGAGTCCAATCCAACTCATAGTGACCCCTCCTTGGGTATGTATATGTATGGGAGCTCTGGTAGCATAGTGGCTAAGGCACTTGACTGCTAACCAGAAGGCTGGCGGTTCAAACCCACCAGCCACTCCTCGGAAGGAAGATGGGGCAATCTACTTCTGTAGTGATACTGCCTCGGAAACCCAAGGAGGGGTCGCTATGAGTCTCATCTGACTCGATGGCACATAACAACAACAACAACATGTATATGTATCTTGTTTTTCCAACCTACCTAGGAATTTTCCCTTCTCTCCCCTCCCATCCCTGGTAACCAACAAAGAGAGTTTGCTTTTCTGTATAAATCTTTCTTTGACTTTTTACAGTAGTGGAGTAGCACAATATTTGTCCTTCTGGAGAGTCACTTATTTTCTATTGCAGCATAATAAACATTGAGTGCCTTTTTTTTTTGTATCGAAGATAAATAACACTTGGTCTCTGCCCTCACAGAATTTATTGTCCAGTGGATAAACAGGGCCAGAACTAGAGTGCAAAATTTAAGAGGGTGTCAAAAAACTCAGTAATGAAGGCAACTAATACTTTAATGCAATGTTAAAAAAAAAAAAAATTGGCAAACTACAGCTCACTGGCCAGCTATCTATTTTTTTTCTTTAATAATTTTTTAAAAAAAATTTTTGCAGTGTTCCCTTCCCTCCCCTCCCACCCTGGTAACCAACAAAGAATTTCCTTCTATACATAAACCTTTCCTTGACTTTTTGCAATAATGAACTTATACAATATAGCTACCTGTTTTTGTAAATAAATTTTATTGGAGCCAAAATAAAGATTGTGGTGGAGTGACTGAGGCAAGGTTGTGCAAATAGCAGATAGGATCTTGTTATTTAAAATGTTGATGTTTTCCTCATCATGAAATTTTTTATATTAAATGTGATTTTTTTAAAATATAGCATTAAAATGCTATTTACCTTGATTTCTGAATTTTTGGTACTCTCAGATTTTGTGCATAAGTGAGTGCCCCACTGGTTTTATCCTACTTCTTCTCCTATAGGGGAGATAAACTATGAACAGATAATTGGACATGCTGTAAAAGAGTTGGTAGTGGGTATTATGAAATGTGGATATTATTTTTCTTTTTTAGTGATGATGGTTTGTATTTCACCATCCCACAAGGACCACAATGCTAAGCAACATGTAATGTGAGATGCCCTCAGGCAAGGATGCTGTGCCTACTAGAGTCATTGAAGACAGGGCTCCCGTTCACTCTGAGCATAGTTAACTGCAACCATGCTTGCATCTGTGTAGGATCAATGATGTACATTGAACATCTAGGCCAACCATTGCCATTTAGCAAGGCCCATTTGTACTTTTTGATTGACTGGTTTGTATAATCTTTATTGTTCTTTAATGCATTAAACATATTATTATGTTCTTTTAAAAGAACCATAATAGTGAAAACGATTCATGCTGAGTGTGTTTTAAAAGCTGGGTCAATAAAGTACTTGTAAGCCTTATTCTGTCCGAGATTACTGCCTGCCAAAGCATAATCAGAAAATCCTTTCTCTTGTCTGAAAATTGGTCTAAGAAATGGTTTCCAAATTTGCTAGAAAATGAACAATTTTTCTTAAAGCCCAAATATAGCTGACTCTAGGTTGAGTGATATATACATATCTATTCTTCCTTGAAATATTTCCCCCATTCTAAATCTCAATTTATAGTAAAATCAGCCAGGAAATGAAAAATAAATCATAAGTACAGCTGGTATTCCATTTTTTAAAAAAAACATTAATTGAGGCACATAACTATTAATAAGTAGGATGTTTATAGAAAGACCTAGGCATTAGCACATATACCTTTAGGTCAGTGTTCTGTAAATAAAAAGATACTTAGCAATATTTGTACTTAGAAATTGATGATACAATACAACCTGTGAAAGCTGGAACCTGTGTAAGGTGGAAACATTTCAGAGAAGGCAAACCAAAATATTTTCCACTAATAGAGAGCTGTAGAAAAAAGTAGTAAGACTACTCCTTGTCAAAGGAGGAAAACTAGCAAGGCCCCAAAACAAGGCAGTCCCGTAGAGTTTCAGCTCTTACAGGTTTCATTGTATTATTATTTCTCTGGTACACATGACCGGGTTCCTGAAGTTGAACAATTTCAATGAATGTATGAAATCCGGGCCACAGATAAACTGTCTGAGAAATGGCAATTAACTTAGAAAGGCAAAATATTCTGATAGTCATTATAACAAATCTTTATGAAGAAGAATTGATGCATTTGAATTGTAGTGTTGGTGAAGAATATTGACTGCTGAAAGAATGAAGTCTTAGAAGAAATACAGTCATAATGCTCCTTAGAAGCGAGGATGGGGAGACTTCAGCTTGCTTACTTTAGGCATGTCGTCAGGAAAGACCAATTGCTAGAAAAAGATATCATCTGTGATAGAGGGTCAGTGAAACTGAGGGAAACCCTCACTA
This sequence comes from Orycteropus afer afer, assembly GCF_000298275.1. Lineage (NCBI taxonomy): Eukaryota > Metazoa > Chordata > Mammalia > Tubulidentata > Orycteropodidae > Orycteropus > Orycteropus afer. Next base: position 9,486,701 of record NW_006921682.1, on the reverse strand, counting down.
AGATGGATTGACACAACAGCCACAGCAATGGGCTCAAACAGTGATCACAAAAATGGCACAGGATTGGGCAACATCTTGTCCTGTTGTACATAAGGTCACTGTGCGTTGGAGCTGACTCCACAGCAACTAATAGCAACAATAACAATGAAAGAAGAAAGAAGGGGAAAAAAAAAAAAAAGAAAGAAGAAGGAAGAAAAGATTGGAGCCCTACTTGTGAAAATCACCAATGAACAATCTGAGCTCCGGCCGATCATGGGCATAGTGTAGGACAGGACAGTTTAGTTTTGTTGTGCATATGATTGCCATGAGTCAGAGAGGTGGATCTGATGGCAGCTAGCAACAACAATGAAAAAAAAAAAAAAAAAAAAAATCCTAAGTGCTTGCACGGATGGAGGAGAAAGTCATTTCAGAATCTTAAAGATTTTGTTGTATTTTTGTATTACACTAATACCACTCCTGACTAGGAAGACGAGTTCCCCCATTATGTTTCAGATTCCTGTGTACTTTTTGCTGGCTCATAGCAGCTTGAATTGAATGGCTATGGTTGATTTAGAAAGTCTGTGGAGGGAGATTCAGCCTTCCCCTCCCCCGGACAGGAAACGGCAAGAGATTAAAGATGTGGTGGTGTCTGTTGCCGGGCTTCCCCCTAGGCTATGAAAACAAATAGAATACATAATTAATATTCTTCTTGCCGTTCGTGGAGGGCCAGTAGGCAGAACTTCAGTGCTCATTTTACCATCTATTTTCAGGCTGCATTTTAAGGCATGGTATTTTGGTAAAGAAGGGAGCATTGTGTAACCTGGGATCATCTGTAAGCAAGCATGAGTTTTCCAAGCAGAGAACACTGCATTTGGGGTTATTCTGTAGTCAGTGTCAACCTGCTAACCCATGGGGATGTGAAGAAAGGAAAAGGAGTGGGGATTAGTGGAGAGCAGTGAGAGGGTGTTGTTTCGAAAGGGAAGGTACTGTCATGGGTGGTAGCCTGTCAATTTGTCTGCACTGTTCACTTTCAGATGCTCTTAATAAGTATCATCTGAGCACTTACTGCATGCCAAGTTTTTTGCTCGTACTAGGGTGCTGATACACAATGGCTGCTCAGTTTATAGTCTAATGTATGCGGACAAGAGGAAGGAGGTTTTTCAAAGATTCATCATAGCAAAATTCTGAAACATCTGCATAGCCACCAAACTCAGACTTGCAAAGTCCTTTCCTACTTGCCTGTGGCAATTCTGACTGTTAGCCCATAGGACTCAAGGAGTTTGTATGCGACAGTCAAGTCCTGCTCTTTCTTATTGTGTATGGTTTATAAATGCAACTGGGAAACCCACAAGATTTGACTTACCCCAAAGTCACAGTTAGGAAGGAACCAGCTTCCTGGTTCTAACTGTGTTCCCTAATGAATAAGTAATGAGATTTGGCCTACTTTCGAGGGTTTATGTCTACCTACCAACTGGCCTCAGCTAGCAATTCTTTTTTCTTATAAAATGGTGAAACATTACCCTAGGATGAATATGTAACACTATTTATATTTTATGAAGGCAGTAGATTAACATAAAAGGTATAAAGTTATGCATAGAGTCTTCTCATAAATGTGACTAATAGGATTAAGTGACATGTTAACACAGTGCTTTGCAGTTAGAACTAGAAAATTGGTTTCCATGGTTTATTGTTACAGACTTTAGTCAAACCTTGTTGCTTCCCTTTGCATTTGAAAGGCAAAAGCAAGAGAAAAAGAACATCTAGAACATCACAAGTACGATCTTAGCAGATGGGGAAATATCTTATAGGTCTTCTTTGGTTAATCAAGGATGTCTGGTGGTGCAGTGATTAAAGTGCTTGGCTGCTAACCAAAATATCAGCTGTTCAAATCCATCAGCCACTTTGTAGTCTGCTCCCATAAAGATTTATAGCCTTGGAAACCTTGTGGGCAGTTGCATTCTGTCCTGTATGGTCTCTATGAATTGGAATTGACTTGATGGCAGGGAATTGGGTTTTTGGTTTTGGCTGATCAGCAGTAGCTTCAGAATTCTACTGTGTCTGCTTGGTAGACAGGGCCCATTTGATTTCTGAGTGCACCTGGGTATGTAGGTATATTAAGAATTCGTGTGTGTGTGTGTGTGTGTGTGTGGTCTTTATTGGCAGTTTACATAGTTTACATAAAATAGATCCCTAGCTGCTGAAGCCTGATCAGGTCCCTAATTCATGAAATGAGTCCCTTCATAGATTCAAGTTTCTTCTACCTCTAAAATTATGTCAGTCTATGGTTCTATCCATGACTTTTCTGTCAATTTGTCATACTGTGGTGGCTTGCATGTTGCTATGATCTGGAAACTATGCCACCAGTATTCAAATACCAGTAGGGTCACCCACGTGTGGTAGACAGATTTTAGCAAAGTTTTCAGACTAAGATAGACTGAGAAGAACGACCTGGTGATCTACTTAAAAATAAAAATAAAAATAATAGCCAGTAAAAAACTTATGAATAGAAGCAGAATATTGCCTGATATAGTGCTGGAAGATGAGCTCTTCAGATTGGAAGGCACTGGAAAAATGATTGGGGTAGAACTACCTCCAAAATAATGTCAGCCTTAATGACATAAATGGAATAAAGCTTTAGGAACTTTCATTGCTGAAGTGACATGACTCAAAATGAGAAGAAACAGTTGTAAATATTTATCAGTAATTGAAATGTATAATATATGAAGTATGAATCAAAGAAAATCAGAAGTCGAAAATGAAATGGAATGCTTGAAGATTGATATCCTAAGCATTAGTGAGCTGAAATGGACTGATATTGCCCATTTTGAATTGGACAGTCATATGGTCTACTGTGCAGGGAATGACAAATTGAAGAGGAACAGCATCCCATTCATCTTCAAAGTGGACATTTTAATATCTATCCTGAAGTGCAACACTGCCATAGTGTCATACTATTGTTAAGATAATATTCATATGCATACAAGAAAGGCCAGGTAATATGACTATTATTCAGATTTACTCACAAATGCCAAAGATGAAGACATTAAAGATTTTTACCAACTTCTTCCTTCTGAAATTGATAAAAAATGCAGTTAAGATGCATTAAAATTTATTGGGGATTGGAATGTGAGAGTTGGAAACAAACAAAGATCGGTAGTTTGAAAATAAGGCCTTGGTGACAGAAATGATGCTGGGGATAGCATGATAGACTTCTGCAAGATCAAAGATTTATTTATTTATTCAAGTGTGCCATAAATGGTGACTATACTCATGGATCTCACCAAATGAGGAATCAAATTGACAACATTTATGGAAAGAGACGACAGAGAGGCTCAATACCATCAGTCAGAACAATTCCACAGTTTGACTGTGGAAAAGACCAGGAATTGTTCATATGCAAGTTTAAGTTGAAGCTGGAGAAAATTAAAACAAGTCTATGAGAGCCAAAGTAAGACCTTGAGTATATTCCACCTGAATTTAGAGACCATCTGAAGAATAGATTGAAGAAAGCAAAGGTCATTAAAAAGATAGGAAAGAAAGAAAATACCAGAATGGATGTCAGAAGAGATTCTGAAACTTGCTCTTGAACAAGCTAAAGTGAACAGAAGGAATGAAAATATAAAAGAGCTGAACAGAAGATTTCAAAGGGCAGCTCTAGAAAACAAAGTAAATTATTATAATGAAATGTGCAAATACTTAGAGTTAGAAAACCAAGAGGGAAGAACACACTTGACATTTCTCAAGCTAAAAGAACTGAAGAAAAAATTCAAACTTTGAGTTAGAATTCTGAAGGATTCCGTAGCCAAAAACATTGGACAACAAAGGAAGTATCATAAGAAGCTGACACAATGGCCATAGCCATGGGTTAAAACATACTGTTCTGGTTACCTAGTGCGCCTCTGATGGGATATACCACAAATGGGATGCTTTAACAAACAGGAGTTTATTCTTACAATTAGGAGGCTTTAAGTCTGAGTTCAAAGTGCCAGGCTCTAGGGGCTAGATGAAAGCCCCTCAACCTTGGGCTTCACCTCTGCCTCCTGCTCCCAACCCACTGAAGCTGGAGGCATTTCTTCACTCAAATGCTGGCTGCTGAGGCTGACAAACCCAAGGTCGACTAGTAGCAAGGCATTGTCCCGATGTTACCAAACCACATGGCAGGCCATTATTCAAGTCCATTAAAAGTCTCAAGAGCAGCAGAGCATGGCAGGCTGCTGAACAATGACTCAGTTACTTGCAGGGTTCAAGTGTGCCATAAGCTGGAGACCATTCCCAAAGCTGCTTCTTATATACAGGAAGCAGACCACATCCTTAAAGCAGCTATACAACTGCTTGTGGTAGATTCCAACATGGAGTTGATTGCCAGTTTCATCATGGAAAATAACTACCACCAGCTGCCTAGCCACTCAACCAGGCCCAGACAAGTTGACACACAACCTTAACTACCACACATAGCAATGATTGTGAGGACAGCCCAGGCCTGGGGAGTGTTTTGTTCTGTTGTACATAAGGTCACTCTAAATTGAAAGTGGCTCAGCAACACCTAACCACTATAGCAACAACTAACAACAATCAGGAATTGACAGAATACTAATGGAAATGCCTCAACAAATGGATGCAATACTGAAAGTGCTCACTTACCTATGACAAGAAATTTGGAAGACAGCTACCTGGACAATCAACAGGAAGAGATCCATATTTGTTCCCATTCCAAAGAAAGGTGATCCAATGGAATGTGGAAATTACCTAACAATATCACTAATATCACATGCAAGTAAAAATTTCCTGAAGATAATTCAATAACAGTTGCAGCTGTCCATTGAATAGGAACTGCCAGAAATTTAAGCCAGTTTCAGAAGAGGACATGAAATGAGGGCTGTCATTGCTGATGAGAGATGGATGGATCTTGGCTAAAACAGAGAATACCAGAAAGATGTTAACCCATGTTTTATTGACTATGTCAAGACATTTGACTGTGTGGATCATAACAAATTATGGAAAACATTGAGAAGGATAGAAATTCCAGAGCACTTAATTGTCCTCATTGAGAACCTGTACATAGATCAAGAGGTAGCCATTCAAACAGAGCAAGGGGTTATTACATGTTTTAAAATCAGGGAAGCTGGGCATGAGGGTATTCAATGTGGATATGGAGCAAATAATCCGAGAAGATTATATGAAGAAGAATGTGGCATAGCATTGAAGGAAGAGTAATTAACAAACTGCAATCTGGAGGTGACAGCGTTGGTTACTGAAAGTGCAGAGGACTTGAAGCACTTAGTGAAGAAAATTAAAGATTATAGCCTTCAATATGGATTACACCTCAACATAAAGAAAACAAAAATCCTCACAACTGGACTAATAAGCAACATCATGATAAACAGGAAAATATGAAAGTTGTCAAGATTTTTTTTACTTGTATCCACAATCAATGCTCATGGAAGCAGCAGTCAACAAATCAAACAATGTATTGCATCAGACAAATCTGCTGCATTAGACCTCTTTAAAGTGTTAAAGAGCAAATATGTCACTTTGAGGACTAAGGTGCACCTGGTCCAAGTCATAGTACTTTCAATTGCCTCATATACATGCTAAAGATAGACAATGAACAAAGAAAACTGAAGAAGAACTGACATATTTGAATTAGGGTGCTGCCAAAAAATGTTGAATATACCATGGACTGCCAGAAGAATGAACAAGTCTATCTTGGAAGAAGTACAGTCAGAATACCCCTTAGAAGCAAGAATGTCAAGACTTTGTCTCACTTACTTTGGACATGTTATCAGGAGGGACTAGTTCCTAGAGAAGGACATCATACTTGGTAAAGTTGAGAGTCAACAAAAAAGAGGAAGACTCCCAATGAGACAGACTGACACAGTGGCTGCAACAACCAATTCAAACATAGCAATGATTGCGAGTGTGGCACAGGACTGGGCAATGTTTTGTTCTGTTATACATAGGGGAGCTCTGAGTGGAACAGACTCAGTGGCACCTAACAATAACAACAACATGATTCTATATTCATTTTCATAGTATGATCAACTTTTTTTGTGGGGAAGGGGACTCAAGTAAATATCCCACCACCTGTCTGTCAATTTGTCATACTGTCATGATAGCTTTTGTGTTGCTATGATGCTGGAAGCTATGTGACCAGTATTTCAAATACTGTTAGTGTCACTTATGGTAGACAAGTTTCAGTGGTGTTTCCAGACCAAAACAGCAGGAAGAAAGGCATGGTGATCTACCCCTGAAAATTAGCCAATGAAAACCCTATGGATCATAACAAAACATGATCTGATTTAATGCTGGGAAATGAGCCCCTATGTGATACAGAACTCAATTTGGCCTTTGTCTTTGGTCTCTGAAAAATTGTGCTTGGTATTGCCTGAGTAATAAAAGTATATTTGTTACCTAAAATTGCCAGCGGCGACACTTAAAATTTGTGCAAGTGAATAGGGGTTTCACAGACCACACCTGCTCAGCTAACTTAATCAATTATGCCCATGTGTTGATTCCATCAATCATGACTATGCAATTAGGCCCCAGTCATGACTATTTAATGAAGCCAATACAAGGCACTAAACATGGAAGTAGCTTGAGCTTCCTGGTTGATAAGAATATCTGCTCTTCGCGGGGAGGGACACAACAGAAGACTATCTGCTCTTGGCAGGGTTGCATGTCCCTGGGGTGTGTCCCTAGGAACATGGAAGTCTTGCGTTTGGACCCCTCCTGAACCTCACCCTAAGTATCTCTTCATTTGTATTCTTTCTGGTTATAATAAATCAATAGCTTTAATTACAGTTGCTCTACATGAATTCTAAAAGTTGTTCCAGGGAATAAAATGCACAGGGGCAGTGAGAGCCAGCAGGGGATAGTGTCTGCCTATTTGGCAGTCTGATGGAATGTGTCTTTAAACTTGTGTGCTTTGACTTGGCTTAGGGTGACTGGGATCAGAAACTGGTCCAGCTAAGTGCAAAGTGAAGAGAATCATGTGGGTTTCTGAGCTTGTGGCTGATGCCCGTTAACCTGGCCCCAGCTCTCTGGTAATGAGATAATGCCTTTTGGAACATCTGACAACAAGGTTAGAGAAGTGGGAGTGAGGACTGAACATATTTCTGGTGGGAACTGGATTCATGATGATTCTTACTACTCTATTATCCATGAAAGTGGGATTTGTTCATTGTGCACCTTGCTAAGTGCAGCAGCCTAGGTCAGAAGGCATTCAGAATACACCATGGCTGTATCAATGGACTGGAGCATCCTAGTGATTGTGATGATGGTGTAGCAGTAGGCAGTGTTTTGCTCTGTTGTACGTGGGTTTGCCAAGAGTCAAAGTCAGCTTGACATCAACTAACAACAAAAAAGAGATTAAAAAAAAACGTTTAAGACTTTGCACCATTTATCTTCAAGATGAGAGGGGTAAACCCATGTGAAACACCTATAACAATACAAGTTAGTGTATAATTAATTTAAAAATTATTTAGAAGCTTTAAGAATTCTGAAAAGTAGGGATCCATGAGATCTGGGAGTGAGCAGGGGACAGTTTGTGGAAGACATGGTCATGTGGCACTTTATCTGGGCAGAGAGCACTTGATGGATGAGGACTTAACCATTCCAAATAAATAAATATAGAGTACATACAAATATATGTGGAAACTACTTACATATACTCATTTATTTGTGCAGATATTGCCATTTTTCTGAATATTTATACAAAGAGATACAAATAGCATACCATTTATAGAATTTTCTCTTTGGCCCACTTAGGTTCACAGCATGAATGAAACAACATATGATGTGATGAATGCAAGAAACACACAGATCATATCCTGAAAAATAATGAATGGTTCAGACCTGGTTAGTCATCTTTAGCGGTTGAATTAGTGCAAAAATTTCTTTAATCTGCTAGGGAAAATTCCAAGTCTTTGGGGTACAATGTTCCATGTTAAGAATGTCTTTTGTCTCTACCACCCATCCTGCTGAATACCATCTCCATGGGATCTAGAGGCTTTCAAAACAAAGCCTGCATGGGAGCACCAATGTGGGAAAGGCTTTCTGAAGCTCAAAAACACAGGCTCTGTTCTTTACTCGACACACAAAGTTTTAAACCCCATGATCCATCCTCAGAAGAGACTGACATGTTTTCCAGCAGTGCCACTTTGACCTTAGTGTTCAACCTACCTGCGGAGGCAGAAGCAGGGCCATAGAAGTCTGCGCGATTTCAAAATTGATATAAAAAAATGTCTCCTGTTAAATAAAAGTAGCAAACATTGTTGGCTGATATGTGAGAGCTGAAATGGCTGGAGCTGTGATACTGCTTGTGATATCAGACCAAACGCGGGTCCCTGCCTGGTGCTCAGTCAGGCCAAAACAGTTTACACACCGAAATTGAGAGGAGAGAAAATTATTTATTGCAAAGAGGCAATGCAAGGAGTTCTGTTGCTGTTGTTAAGTGCCATTGAGTCATTTCCAACTCATAGCGACCCCATGCACAGCAGAACGAAACAATGCACGATCCCGCTCCAGCCCCACAATCCCTGCTATACTCGAGCCCATCATCGCAGCCACTGTATCAATCCATCTCCTTGAAGGCCTCCCCCTCTTTCGTCCACCCTTCACCCTACCAAGTATGACATCCTTCTCCAGGGAATGGTCCCTTCTTACAACATGACCAAAATAGGTGAGACAAAGTCTGGCCATTCTTGCTTCCAAGGAGCATTCTGGCTGCACTTCCTCCAGGACAGATCTGTTAGTTCTTTTAGCAGTCCACGGTACTTTCAGCATTCTTCGCCAGCACCACAACTCAAAAGCATCAACTCTTCTTTGGTCTTCCTTATTCATTGTCCAGCTCTCACATGCATGCGAGGCGATTGGAAATATCATGGCTTGTGTCAGGCGCACCTTAGTCCTCAAGGAGATATCCTTGCTCCTCAGCACTTGAAACAGTTCCTTCGCAAGGAGTAGGGGTAGTTCAAATACCCAGATCTGACTCTCCGAGATGCCAGCGAAATATAGTTTTTGTAGGTTTCAGGAGAGGGGGTTATGCATATTCACAAAAGGTTGAGGAATTTGGGCAAGATTGGCATGTGAATGTGAAATGGGTGACACCAGGATAAGTCACACTAGCTTCCTGTTATCATCTGATAGGGGCTTGGGCAAAGGGGAGAGGGTTGCAATTAACTTTTGTTCCTTTTTGCTCTATTGCATGTCCCCAGGCCAGAATTAATTTACTTTCTAAAATACTTTTAGCAGTCTATCATCTGCAGGAATGAATGTTTTCCATTCAGTTCTTTAAGGAACTGAATACTCATCTGTCTGGGGTGGGAAAATAGTTGGGAGTAATTTAGTTTACTTATCTATTCCCATCCAGGTGCCAGGGTGGGGGATATAGTTTTTACTTTACTTGATTTCACTTGGTTTTACACTGAGATACAGCAATAGGAGTCTAGTAAGATGAAATATGGCTCATCCACTAAAGGAGTACTATGCAACTGTGGCACAGAGTGAAGGAGCACTATAAAGCTGGTGTGGTAAGATATCTACAGTCCATTGTTGAGTGAAAAAATGTGTTGGTATCTGCATAAAATCAAGATGGACATATAATAAATTGCAGATGATAGTTACCTCTAGGTAATGGGATTGTATTGCTTGATACATTTTAATATTGTTTGCATTTGTAAAGATGAAAATTTATTTTTAAAAAGGAATATACTACTGGATGTTTTTCTTTTGATCAGTAGGAACTTAAATTACATTTAAAAAGTGAGTCAATTAGAGAAATGCAGTTTATCCACAAGTCTTCAAGATTGAATAAAGTGAAGCTTCGTGCATTTCTGAGGCAGGTGCCTGGGATGTGCAGAAACAAATGGCTAAGGTTCAGGCTTCATCTGGCCACTTGGTTGGACAGACAGAGAGCACTGGTGGTTTGGACTCAGGTACTAACCTCATGTATCTTGGGAAATAGTTAAGCAAGGACACCAAAACCAGCTTCTCCTTTGATTCCAACAGAAAAACAAACTCACTGCCATGGAGTCAGATCTGACTCATAGCGACCCTCCTTTGGTTTCCAAGGAAGTATCACTATGGAAGTAGATTGCCCAACTTTCCTTCCAAGGAGTGGCTGGTGGGTTTTGAACTGCTAGCCTTCTGGTTGGCAGTCAAATGCCTTAGGCACTATGCCACCAGGGCTCCTTCCCCTTTGAATAATTCACAGATTAAATTGGAGTAAATCCCAAGGGAATCTTGGTGCATGGTAGAAATATTTTAGATGATGTGGTAGTAGCAGGGTAAGGCAGACACAGATAGATTACAAGTTAGACAGATTTGGATTTGAATCCCAGTTCTGCCCACTGACTACATATGAACCACAGCAAATTACTTAATTTCCCTAAATCTCAATTTCCCTTACTATGAGGTTTAAAATACTTAGCTGGTAGTTCTAATAAGAATCAATGCCTAATTGTGGCTGGTATATAGTAAGTGTTCAATAAATTGTGCAACAGTTAAGTGTTTTGCTGCTAACTAACATGTTGATGGTTGGAATCCATCCAGCAGCTCTGTGGGAGAAAAACCTGGTGATCTGCTTCTGTAAAGATTACAGTTTAGAAAACCCTATGGGGGAGGAATGTCAACTATTCAACATGGAGGCAGAGGTCGATAAACTGGAACTGATGTTCCAGAAAGCTGATTCTGATCTGGATTGTATTCTGCACAGGTTGGAATATGAAATCAAAAACAATCATCCTGATGCAGCTGGCACGAAAAATCCAGTTATACTCTTGAAGGAATTGTCAGAGATAAAGTCTCGATATCAGACTTTGCACAAACGCATTAAACCAACTGCTGTTGAACAAAAAGAGACTGCCGCATTTGTGTTACTTTGGATAAGACTATGACAATGATATAAGAACTTCAAAAGCTAACAGACCTAGAGCTGTCACCACTGACTGAAGAAGAGAAAACTGTGGAAAAGCAATTAAAATCTTACATGCCAGACTTGTGAAGAAATGGGCTTGCAAAAGGGAACTCTAATGGAGAAGAGATCAGTTCTAGAGAAATTTAGGAAGCTGTCTTGTTAACGCTTGCTGACTAGAGGTGGGGGCTGGTAAGGTTTGGGGCGGATGACTGGATGCCTTTCACAAGTGAGGGGAATGTAAGAAGAAAGGCAGATTTATGAATAAAGTTCAGCTAGAAGAATGGAAGAAGGAATAAAGGGATTTTTTTTTAAAAAAAAGAAAACCCTATGGGGCATTTCTACTCTGTTATGTGAGATTGCTATGAGTAGAAACAGACTCTCAGGATTTAATAACAATGAACTGTAATAACTTTTTGCAAAAAGGCATCTCCCTATGACCTCCTCTGTCTTCACAAGGGGAAGACAGAATCACCAATAGCCCAAGGCTATTGATTCCTATGAGGCCAGACATGCTACCATCCTCCAGCCTCTTTACCAATCTGCCACCAGTCCCTTCCGTGGCACCCACTACTTCTCTGCTGGGTTCGGTAATTCATTGCAAGTACCACACAGAACTCACAGACAATATTCACAATATTGGGGTTTATTAAGGAAGTAATATGTTATAACTCAAGTTCAGGAAGGTGCTCAGGACACAATTCTTCATTCAGGACAGTCTCCCCTCTGCTATGCCCTCAGGCATGTCTCTCTGGCCCTTGGCTTCTTGGCCTGGCCTCTGCCCTGTTTGGGTGATTGTTACAAAGCTCTTTTAGCTCTGCTGATAGGTGTGCCTAGGTGCACCCCACTCCACCATCAAGCCTCCTACCCAAAGGCACTCAGTTTTCTTCCTCTGTGGCCAGCAAGCCCACTACTCTGTCTCGTGCCTCTTGGTTCTTCTGCCAGTGATCTCTGCCAAGGAGATCCAGTGCAGGGAGCTTGAATCCAAGGATGCGCTCCACTCCACCTCTGGCCCTTCCTTCTTGATGGCAGTGAGATCTCCCCTTTGCCTCTAGGAGGGCTCATTTTAAGCCTAGCAGAATGACAAAACTAACCAATCCCTGCATTGTTCTTGTTGTTGTTATGTGCCGTCGAGTCAGACCCAACTCATAGCAACCCCTCCTTGGGTTTCCAAGGCAATATCACTACGGAAGTAGATTGCCCAACCTTCCTTCCGCAGAGTGGCTGGTTAGTCAGGCTCCTATCCCTGCATTAGAGTTCCATATGCTTTATTGGCGTGATGCTACCCAGTAATCTGGTGAGAGTCACAAAGACTGGCTAGAAAAGCTATCCCAAGTAATTCACTGCACCACACTATTAAAAGAACAATTCAAAAAAAAAAAACTCACTGCCGTTCATTGCGACCCTTCCTTGGGTTTCCCAGGCAGTATCACTATGGAAATAGATCGCCCAATATTTCTCCTGAAAACAATGATTACAAATCAAGTATTAATGCCATTATTTTATACTTGTATAGTGCTACATTCAAAACACTGTTTTGAATTTTAACTCATTGCTTCTTCGTAATTCTGTGAGGCATAGGCTATCATTATTCCCATTTTACAGATGAAAAAATTGAGGTATGGAGAGATTTAGAAGCTGTACATGATCCAGATTGTACAACTGGGATTTGAATCCTGGCAGTTTGGCTCCAAAGTCTGTATTCTAAATCACTCTAGTTAAAGAAAGCAGTTTAATGTTTATGCCTGACTTCTTAATCTAGAGATTGTTGGCTCAGACTCACCTAGTGGAACCAAAGAAGACTGACGTGAAGATCTGCCTCCATTAAGATCAACCAAGGAAGCCTTGTGGAGCAGTTCTATTCTGTAACATATGGAGTTGCTATGAGAAGGAATTGACTTGACAGCACCAGTTTTTTTTTAGTTCCTAACTTCTATTGAGAACTCTGATGGTATAGTGCCTCAGGCACTTGACTGCTAACCAGAAGGTTGGTGGTTCAAACCCACCAGCCACTCCTCAGAAGGAAGGTTGGGCAATCTACTTCCATAGTGATACTGCCTCAGAAACCCAAGGAGGGGTCCCTATGAATAGATTCAACTCGACAGCAGTGAGTGAGTGTAACTTCTGTTGATTTTGGTGGACTCCTTTTCTGTCTTTAATAAAGTTCTTTGTAGCTGCTGGCTGCTGAGGCTGATGAACCCAAAAGCTACAGGTAAAATGGCACAGTTCCAAGATCAGCAGGTAACACAGTAGGCCATCTGCTAAAAGGACTTGGGGGTGGTATCTTCTGACCTCCTCTAACTTAACACCAGTAAGACAGAATTACCATTAGGAACCAAAGGCTTATTCTTATGAGGCCAGACATGCTGCCACCCTCTTGCCTTTTATGAATTCTGATACCAACTGTCCCTCCCACGTACTTCTCTGCTGGATTTGATAATTCATTGCAATGGCCACACAGAACTCACAGATAATACTCATGATTATGGGCTTTATTAGGGAAGTAGCAGGCTAAAATTCAGATCCAGGAACATGTTGAGGATACAGTTCTTCAATCAGGACAGTCTCCCCTCTACTGTGCCCTCAGACATGCCTCTCTGGCCTTTGGCCTCTGACCTGTTTGGGTAAATGTTACAAAGCTGTTTTAGCTCTGCTGATAGGTCCACCTACGTGCACCCTACTCCACCAGCAATCCTCCTGTCCAAGTGCACTCAACTTTCTCGCTCCATGGTCCAGGTAAGCCCTCCTGTCTCCTGTGTCTTGGTTCTATTGCTGCCTTCTCTCTGCCAGGCATCTCTGCCAAGAAGGTCTAGCACAGGGATCTTGGGTCCAAGGACTACTTCACCATCAGGTCTTCTCTCTTGATGGCAGAGAGATCCCCTCTCTTCCTCTAGGAGGGCTCATTTTAAGCTTGGCAGAGTGACAAAACTAACCAATCCCAACATCAGAGTTCTCCACACCTTATTTGCATGGTTCCACCTAGTAATCCAGTGGGAGTTACAAAGACTATGGCTAGAAAAGCCATACCAAGTAATTCACTGCACCACATGATCTCAAGATTGGCAGGTAACATGGCAGGCCACTGAGATGAAGACTTGGCCAAATAGAGATAAAAATGTGCCAAAAACTAGAGACCTTTCTCAAAGCTTCTTCTTATATACTGGAAGCTGGCCACACCCCAAAGGCAGCTAATTAGCTGCTCACAGTTACTTCTGCCATAGAGGTGATTATAATCTCATCATGGGGAATAACTACATCTAGCTTCCCAACTACTCAAAACCATGGCCTGGCCAAGTTGACACACAACCTTAACTGCCACAGGCTGGTAGCTCCC
>NW_006921682.1:9456827-9457430 GCF_000298275.1 Orycteropus afer afer | reverse complement strand
AACTTGAAGATTAGAAAGGAACCTTAGAGGGTAGTGAGTTTATGTTAATGAAAGAGGAACAACTCAGAAAAGGAGGGTGAGAATGGTTGCACAACTCAAAGAATATAATCTATTTCAATAAATTGTGCATGTAGTAACTTGAATTAGTGTATGCTTTGCTGTGTATATTCTTAACAGAAACAACAAAATAAACAAAATTTAGGAAAAAAGAGCTGTACCAAGACATAGAAAGTAAAATTAAATCATTTCCTTTGGTACCCTCGCCAATCCCACCTCCTTGAGCTACCAATCCTAATACCTGCTATGCACTTTCCATGTTTTTCTCCTTGCTCATTCAAACAGATGCAAATGAACATTTACATATAGATAGATTCTTTTTTTGGTTTGTTTTCACTCAAATATAATTAAAGTAAACACATTAGTCTACAACTTGTTTTTCAATGTTCTCCCTTGACAATATATGAGATATCTTCCTTACAATTCAATAGATATGGCTCAGTTATATTTTTCTTCTCTTTCTCTCTATCTCTATTAGCTACCTACTTGTCTGTTCATCTGGTCCCATAATTCTTATTTATAGTCTAACTTTGCTGGCACATCACT
>NW_006921682.1:9452196-9455942 GCF_000298275.1 Orycteropus afer afer | reverse complement strand
CTGCGTCTCCAACAGCACATTTTTCTTTCTGATGTTTCATTGGGAAGACCCAGAAGTTCTTGATGACTGATGCACACCCACACATCTCACAGAAGGTTGGGTACAGACAGGGTGATGCATGCCCAGAGTACCATCCACCCACAGCTCCATTTGCTCGTCTGACAAATGAGGAGGTCGAATTAAGTCATAATCTCTCTAAGAACCCTATTGTGCCAACCTTCTGTGATTCTGAAATACCATCTCCCCAGTAACTGCTGAAGACCACCTTGTCCATAAATAAAACTAGTGGAACTGTGTAAGCCTGCTGAATTTCCAACAGCTGAGAGCACCAGAGAGTTCTGTTAAACACAATTAAAGCCCAAGAATTTAATTCTAAAACTATCTTTTTTTTTAATTACAAAGCATAGTAGGCAAGATTGGAAATCTTACACCCTCTATATCTGTCAAAGTTACCTCACTGGGAATCTAAATTGATATAACCTTTTGAACATATTCAACAAAATAAAATACACATACACTTTGATTCAGCAATCTTACTTCAGAGAATTTATAGAATCAAATCTTACAAACGTTCAAAGATATTATACAAAGATTTCTGTTGCTGCATTCTTCGTAATAGCAAAAAATTAGAAATAATGTAATTGTGTACTAATGAAGTATGGGTTAAATAAATTACTGTTTATATATATTATATATTGGAGTAACTATGCAACTGCTTGAAAAAAATGTAAGTGCTAACATAGAAAATTGTCCAAGACATGGTATTGATTGAAAACAGCAAGATGCCTATACAGATAGTCTCTGACTACGACAGAGTTCCCTTACAATGACCTTGTCATAAGCTGTTCTGACCTAAGTTGAATACCTCATTTTTTAAAAAAAGTTTTCCTCATTATTGACTTTTATTATCAGCATCTATAAATCTGTAACAGCATCTATAACATTGAACATGTGTGAGTGACCATTTGAGAATGGTAATACCAGCAAATTATATGCGGTAATGTTATACATAGTGCATATTACTAACGCTAAGATGTATAAAAAAAGACCACAACAGACAGTTGTAAGTGCAGTTCGTCATAATTCAAATGTCATAAGTCAGGGACTACCTGTCCTATATTTGGTGTGATTATATTTGTGTCTGTGTCTGTGTGGATGTTTTAGTATATGCTTAGAAAATGGGAGCACATACATCAAACTCTTAACAGTATGTACCTTGAGGAATATGGATTAGAGTAGAGGCTGCTGGAAAAGAGAGGACTTTCATTTTTTTGCTTTTATACATTTCTATACTTTAATTACAATCTACTTCCGTAGTGATACCGTCTCGGAAATCCAAGGAGGGGTCGCTGTGAGTCGGATCCGACTGGACGGCACATAACAACAACAACACGAAGCCTACTCTAGCCAAGTGACCTTCTTTACAGTCACCTCTTAGAGCATATGGATCCATGTCTCAAAGTTACAAATAAGTATGCCATGGACTTTGGGGTCATGTGTTGATATCTAAAGCTGAGTATGTTAAGTAAGAAAAGGTCATCTGTGCAAGACGTTGTGTTGCACCATGCCTAAGAGCTTCTCCAAATCTACATTTTCCATCAAACTTCATTGACCTAACTGTTTTACTCACAAAAGGCCAACAGTTTAGTCTCCATTTTGTTTGTCAACTTGGGAATACTCTGGGGAAGGCTATTTTTTTGAAACTGTTCTCAGCCTTCTCTTGGGCTTTGATCTGGCTTTGATAATCAGGTAATGAATGATTCTACATTTTTCTATATATGTAATCTACAGTTTCTTCCCAGATTTTTTTTTCTTTTTCTTTTTTAAATGCAGGATTATTAGGGAAATTATTATATAATTATATTATAATATAATAATTGTAATAATGCAATTAAATTATTATTATATTGTTATTAAAAGAAGTTAGGGAAAACAGTCTGGCAAATGAGAATCAAGTTATTCAGTTGTACTCCTGAGGGGAAATCTGGCTAGGTTGTACTGTTAGCTTAAAGGTGAAAGGACAAATTAATTCCCAGGAGAGAAGAGGGAGGAGTTAACATTTGTCTAGGAGACATCCCTTAGCAGCAAGTGGGAAGTCTCTAGGCCAGAGAACTCCAAAGGGCAGCAGCAGAGGTAGCAGCTTGGAGTCTTTTTAAATAAACCAAAAACCAAATTCATTGCTATCAAGTTGATTCCAACTCATAGCTACCCCCTTTGGGTTTCCGAGGTGGTAAATCTTTATGGAAGTAGATTACCCAATCTTCCTTCCACGGAGTGGCTGTTGGGTTTGAAACGCCAACCTTTTGGTTAGCAGTCAAGTGCCTTAGGCATTATGCCACCAGAGCTCCTACTCTTTATAAATATAGTTGCTTATTTATGGCTAACAGAGATTGGGTGCAATTTCACAGATAGACAAAGCAGGCAGATTCTAAATGGCTAAAAATCTGCTTTTTTGGGCTATAGATATAAAAAAATAGGATGTGTAAAAATTCGAGTTTGGCACCAGTGGGCTTTTTGGGTTAACGTTAGTGCCTAAGGCACCTGACTGCTAACCAGAAGACTGGTGGTTCAAACCCACCAGCCATTCCTCGGAAGGAAAGTTGGGTAATCTACTTTCGTAGTGATACAACCTTGGAAACTCAACGAGGCGGTCGCTATGAGTTGGGTCCGACTGGCCGGCACATAACAACAACAACAACAACCTATTACGAAGAAATAAACAACCTGAGGCCAATGCAAAGGAGCTATCTTAGGCTTATATGTGTAATACTCAAGCTAACCCCTCTGGTGTTCTGAGTTAGGGACCACCTCATGTTCTGCTGCCCAAAACTGTGACTTTCTTTCTTGAGACAACAACTTATTTTATTCCACCAAATTGATGTACATGAAGACATTTAAGAATAATGAAAATGCTTTTACTTTTCTTATGAAAGAATTACATGGACAAGATGAAAATTGCATAGAATAAAACTTGGTGTAAAGTAAGCACTCAGTAATTTTTTTTTTCTTATTATTATTAGTGTTAGTAATGTTATCATAGACTATTTAGCATCAATGACCTGCAAGTTGCAAAGTGATTGACTCTAAAGAGAGGACACAGATATCATTTAGTCTGAAATCCCAGTTAACTAATAGGTAAACACAGCTCCAGAGAGGAGACAAGACTTTCCTGAGGTCACAGAATTCACTAGTAACATAAATGGAATTCCATCACTTATCTGCCAGTTTGTCATACTGTGGTGGCTTGAGTGTTGCTGTGATGCTGGAAGCTATGCCACTGGTATTTCAAAGGGTCACCTTTAGTGAACAAGTTTCAGCAGAGCTTTCAAACTAAGATAGATAAGAGAGAAAAACCTGGCAATCTATTTCTAAAAATATTTGCCAGAGAAACCTTTGTGAATAGCAGTGGTACGTTGTCTGATATAGTGCCAGAAGATGAGCCCCTCAGGTTGGAAAGCACTCAAAATAAGACTAGGGAAAAGCTGCCTCCTCAAATTAGAGTCAACCTTGACAACATGGATGGAGCCAAGCTTTCGAGACCTTCACTTGCTGATATGGCATGCCTCAAATTGAGGAGAAACAGCTTCAACCATCCATTAATAATCTGAACATGAAATGTACAAAGTATGAATCTAGGAAAACAGGAAGTTGTCAAAAAAGAAATGGAACACACAAAGATCAATATCCTAGGCATTGGTGAGATGAAATGGACTGGTATTGGCCATTTTGAATCAAACAATCACATG
>NW_006921682.1:9450117-9451596 GCF_000298275.1 Orycteropus afer afer | reverse complement strand
GAGCCATTTCCTTGGCAGTTTGTGAGTTCTGTGAGATGTTACAGTGAAATATGTAACCCTTAGATAGGAGGGAGAGTACTGAGGGGAGGAGGAGGAGTTGATGTTAGAGACAATGGAGTGGTACAGCACTTTGGAAAAGTTGAACATTTGGGACATCTTTAACCTATGCCTCATGAGAACAAGCATTGTGCTGATTCTTCTAAAAGAAATTATTCAAGCAACTACCATTATTCAGATTTACCCACCAACCATTAAAGCCAAAGCTGAAGAAATTGAAGACTTTTACCAACTTCTGCAGTCTCAAATTGATCAAACATGCAATCAACATATATTGATAATTACTGGAGATTGGAAAATAAAGGACAGAAAAACAGCACTGGTAGTTGGAAAATATGGCCTTGGTGATAGAAATGATGCTGGAGGTTGCATGATAGAATTTTGTATGACCAAGTTATTGCAAATACCTTTCTCAAACAATGTAAATGGCAACTATGCACATGGGCCTCACCTGATTGAATGTACAGGAATAAAATTAATTGTACCTGGGGAAAAAGTTGATGGAGAAGCTCAATATCATCAGTCAGAACAAGGCCAGGGGCCAACTATGGAACAAACCATCAACTGCTCATATGTAAGTTTAAGTTGAAGCTGAAGAAAATTTAAAGAAATCCACTAGAGCCAAAATATGACCTTGAGTGCATCCCACCTGAATTTAGATATCATCTGAAGAATAGATCAGATGCATAGAACAGCAGTTATCAAAGACCAGATGAGTTGTGAGATGACATAAAGGAAATCATATATGAAGAAAGTAAAAGGTCATTAAAAAGATAGGAAAGGAAGAAAAGACCATACATGTCAGAAGATACCCTGAAAGTTGTTCTTGACTAGAGAGTCCAAATCCCAACCCTCTGCCATAGAGTCGGATCCATCTCATAAGACCCTTTCTTGGGTTTCTGAGGCAGTATCACTATGGAAGTAGATTGCCCAACCTTCCTTCCAAGGAGTGGCTGGTGGGTTTGAACCACCAGACTCCTGGTTAGCAGTCAAATGCCTTAAGCACTACACCACCAAAGAAGAGAGTAGCTAAAGCAAATGGAAGAAATAGTGAAATAGAAGATCTGGACAGAAGATTTCAAAGGGCAGCTGGACAGGAAAAAGTATTACAATGAAATGTGTGAAACCTGGAGTTGGAAAAATCAAAGGGAAGAACATGTTCATCATTTATCAGGTTGAAAGAACTGAGGAAAAAAATTCAAGCCTTGAGTCCCAAAGAATGATATTATGTTGAGTAAAATACAGGGTCAGGGAAAAATGGAAGGTCCTCAAGGAGGTGAATTAACAGTGGGTGCATCAATGAACTCAAGCATGGCAACCATTGTGAGGATGGCACAAGATTAGGTAGTGTTTCATTCTGTTATACACAGGGTTGTTGTGAGTGGAAACCAACTGAATGGCTCCTAACAACAACATAAATGG
>NW_006921682.1:9443794-9449067 GCF_000298275.1 Orycteropus afer afer | reverse complement strand
TAAGCTAGAGACCATTCCCCAAGGGTTCTCCTTGTATACAGGAGGCGGACCACATCCCTAAGGCAGCTACTCAGCTGCTCACAGTAGATCCCACCATGGAGTTGATTAGCAGTCTCATCATGGGGAATACTACATCCAGCTGCCCAGCCACTCAACCAGGCCCAGCCAAGTTGACCCATAAACGCAACCACCACATGGTTTGGTTTAGAAATGCTTATTGGCTTGGGAGAGAGAGAGAGAGATAGACAGGGAGAGATAGAGTAGAAATAAGGAAAGTTTTCTCGTTTTTCATGAATTCTTCCCTTTTAAAGTGGCTGTTTCATAGAAGGCGATGACTCATTTAGACAAACAGGAACCTTTCTGTTTCATTTATCATGGAATGTGTGGGTGCCCAGCACAATGCATGGCACATAGTGGACCGCAACTATTTGTTGAACTGGTGAAAACACTGAGTTATCTCATTATACTAGAGGTTTTCAGATTGGCTTTTTGCGAGGTGTTAATTTCCCCTTAAAGATGTTGATTACCCTTGGTGATGTGGGAATTGGAAGATTGTACAGCCAGTAATCCCCAGTCCTCAGTGTTGCCAATTTTATGTCAATGTCTTCTCACAGGAGCACCAAGTGGTAAAACTGTCTGACATTGACTTTTGTCTGTCCTATGTGGAGCCTGGTGAAGGGTATGCTGAGCAATGAATTGCCCTGACAGCAGTGGCAATAGAAAGAGGAAAAGCTTCTGAATAAGAGTTGGCAGCTCTTGGTTCCTGCTTTGGAAATCCTATTCTACCTTTGACTTCAGATGATACCAGAGTGGGTTGACACATGAGCATCTGTGTGGTGCTGGCCTTGGGAACACTGCCAGGACAGACAGGAAGATTCTTAAAAATGCCTTGGTGATGAGGGAAAGCCAGTACTTGGATATCCAGGTCCCATCTGCAGGCATAGTAACTCCTTACAAATTAAACCTGGAGTCAGAGGCCCAAGTAGTAAATCCCGTGTCAGACCTTTATATTTCTCATCAGAATTGTTCACGCACATAGGCAACAGATGGGAGAGATTCAAATAAAATAAATTGGTCTGAAATGGGGCGGTAGTGCAGAGTGTACTATATGCTCAAAAGGAAGATTATAGCATGCTTCGAGGCTGCCTGGGTATTTGTGGCAAAGCTTCTAGAGTCAGAAATTGAAGGATCAAAGTCAGGAAGAAAACTCATTTTAAACACCTGTACACTTTTCATAAAATGCTGGAGCCTCCTTATTATCCTTCAAGTTGTTTCAAAAATAGACAACTATTTTAAAAAAGAAAAAGCAAAAGAGCACATGACACAGGCTCTAGTCACTTGTTTATTTTTATATGTTTTGCTGTGGTGTATTTTGAAGTGGGTGAATTGGCCTGCGAGTGTGTGCCTACATGGCCATCTGGGCAAAAACTAGAGAACAGATTTCGGGCCCCTTGGTTCTTCTGTTAGATTGGAAATTAGCTTCCTCCTTGGACTCTAATTTGCAATGTTTAATGGGATAGAAATGATTGGGAACTTGTTGTTGGCTGTTCATGTTAGAGAAGCTCTATTTTGTGTCATGAATGAGCTTTTTGCCTATTTATTGGCTAACTCCAGAGAGTGTAAATGGATTATTGCAGCTAGGTACTTAGTCACAGTACTCAGGGGCTCAGACCAACACCAAGACTGGGTTGCTTCTGAGCTACCTCAACACTGTCCAAGTTAGCTACTCAGCTTCTTTACCTTCCATACCCTGATCAGTCAGCCGAAGGCCAGCTCCATCAGGGGAGATGGCTTAGGACTCAGAGTGGAGCCTGGGGAGCTGAGTTTTTCTTGGCTGGGCCTGGAAGCCTTGGCCCTGTGCTTATCTAGGTCACTGTCCACCTCAGGGAACAGAGCAGTTGTCCTTTTCATGATGAATCTGTTTTGTCAGGGCTGTCCTGTAACTAGAGTGAGGCTGAGAACTGGACAGCACTGGTCTCTGATCTGCTCTTATAACCTTTATGGAATACAGTGGGCACTAGCAGGTGGCCACATTCCAGGGTGCTCCCTTGGCTGCTGGCCTGCCCCACTGCTTGTAAGATTTCAGAAAGTCTTTAAATCCAGGAGGAACATCCCGGATGCTTTCTTGTTTCTTTTCTAAATGAGTTTGTGTCCACTAATAGGTCCTTGTCACTATTCACTTCTCCAACACCTCCGTATTTGTGGTCCAAATATGAATGTAGTTCTTCACATGGAATCTGCTTAATATGGCTTAAAACGGGAATCTTATTTCTACCATATCTGGTGCCATATTTCCATTATTACCTTTTAAGATCTTATTTGATTTAACACTTTTTATTGTGAAATATTTTAAACATACAGAAAAGTACAAAGAATAATTTAACAAGGCCTTGTGTACCCACTCTCCAATGCTATAAAATATATATATATTTTTTAAACCATAAAAGATTAGAGATACACTTGATATCTCCTGGGCACCCTCTCTCCATTTTATGTCTTCCTCTCTTTCTCCCTTTCTCTCTCCTTCCTGTCAGAAGTAACCATTATCCTAAATTGGGTATTTTTCTATTCCTGCATGTTTCTTATACTATTACTCTATGTGAATAGAATCCCTGAGTGGTGCAAATGGTGAACAAGCTTGTCTGGTGAGAGGTTAGAGGCTCAAGTCCATCCAGAAAAATCTCAGAAGAAAGGCCTGGAAATCTACTTATGAAAAAGCAGCCATTAAAACCCTATGGAACACAATTCTACTCTGACACACATGGGTTGCCATGAGTTGGACTGGACTCCAGGGCATTTGGTAACTGGTAAATATGTGCATATATTCTTTAAAAATATAGCATTGTTTTTGCTCATTTTAAAACTTGTGAGATGCTATCATTTCATAATATCCTTTTGTAACTTGCTTTTTATTTAATATCTTTTTTTGAGATTTATCCACCTTGTTTTAGTTTTTACTAACTGGTGTATAATGTTCCATTTCATGAATGTACCACAGTTATTACTCTCTGATTGATATTATGCTATTTCTATTTTCTTTGTTTGGCTTTTACAAAATATCACAATAAATATTCTAGGACATGTCTTCTAGTGAGTGCATTAAAGATTTTTTTTTTCCTAGGGTGTTGTTCTGGTTACCTAGTGCTGCTCTGACAGGAATATCTACCATAAATGGGATGGCTTGAACAAACAGGAGTTTATTCTCTTACAGTTCGAGAGTCTAGAAGTCCGAGTTCAAAGTGCCAGGCTCTAGGGGCTGTGTGAAAGCCCCTTAGCCTTGGGGTTCAGCTCTGCCTCTTGCTCCCGGCTCAATGAAGTTAGAGGCATCTCTTCGCTCAGGCAGCTGCTGGCTGCTGAGGCTAACAAGCCCAAGGTCAACAAATAAAATGGCACAGTCCCAATGTTACCAAATCAATGACAGTCCATTGATAGTCCCAAGGTTGGCAGAGCTTGGCAGGCTGCTGAACAATGACAAGCATGCCATAACCCAAAGATCATTTCCCAAGGCTTCTTAAATACAGGAAGCAGACCACATCCCTAGGGCAGCTACTCAGCTGCTCCAATAGATTCTACCATGGAGTTGATTACCAGTCTCATCATGAGGAATACTACATCCAGCTGCCCAGCCACTCAACCAGGCCCAGCCAAGTTGACACACAAACTGAACCACCACAGGTGTATACCTAGAAGGAGAATTGATAAGTCTACTAATACTGTCAGATTGCTGCCCAATATATACCCCTATCAGCAGTATATGCAAGAGGCTCCCTTCACATCATCAGCAACCCTCAATGTTGTCACATTAACATTTTTCACTATCTGAGGGTATCTCACTGTTGCTTTAATCTGCATTTTCCTAATTCTGAGTGCCATTGAATATGTTTTCCATATGCTTAGTGTTAGTTTTCCACTTCTGTGGTTTGCCTCTTGCAATACTTTGCCTCTTTTTCTATGATTATATTTGTCTTTTCCTAATTTTTAGGAATTCTTTATATATTTTTGGACATAATTCCTTGTCAGTTTTAAGTGTTACAAATCTTTTCTTTGTCTATGTATTGTCTTATAACTTTGTTTATATATCTTTTGGTGAACAAAAGATTTATGTTTTAACATAATAAAATATAGTTTTATGTCTTTTTTTTTTCACTCCCCACCAGAGGTCATAAATACATTATTCAACATTTTCTTCTATAGTAAGTTTTACACACACACCCCATTCTCATTTAGATTTTGAATTGGCCTGGTATAATATAGAGATCTAGTTTTATTATATTTTTCATAAAGATCATCAATTATCCCAGAACATTTTTTTTTTTTTGCAATATTCCACATTCCAAAGCAGGAGAGAATGGAGGAATAAATTCTTATTTTGTCTTCCTTTCTTTTGTTGTTACTTCCAAATGCTTGAACTTAAAAAGAAACCATTGGGTAAAGTCCCTGGTGCTGTAGTCTGTGGGGGGTCAGCCTCACCAGGGCTCAGGGCAGGGCAGTGAAGGGCAAAGAGAGGATTCATGCTGAGTGCTGTGGTAGTCAGTTTTGTGTGTCAGCTTGGCTGGGCCTGTTTGAGTGGCTGGGCAGCTGGATGTAATGTTCCCCATGATGAAACTGATAATCAACTCCATGATGGAATCTATTATGACCAGCTGAATAGCTGTCTTTGGGTATGAGGTCTGCTTCCTATATATAAGAAACAGATTTGGGAATGGTCTTTAGCTTTTGGCACACTTGGACCCACCCTGCATATAGCCATGTCATGGTTCAGCAGCCTGCCATGCTCTGCCGACCTTGGGACTTACAATGGACTTGAATTAATGGCCTGCTGTGTGGTTTGGTTAAATCGGGACTGTGCCATTTTATTTGTTGACCTTGGGCTTGTTAGCCTCAGCAGCCAGCAGCTGTCTGAGTGAAGAGATACCTCTAGCCTTAGTGGGTGGGGAGCAAGAGGCAGAGCTGAAGCCCAAGGTTGAGGGGCTTTAACCCAGTGCTTAGAGCCTGGCACTTTGAACTTGGACTTAAAGTCTCCAAATTATAAGAATAAACTCCTGTTTGTTAAAGCGATTCCATTTGTGGTATATTCCTGTCAGAGCAGCACTAGGTAACCAGAATAAGTGCAAATGACCAGTTTCCAGTACAGCTGTCCATGGTGAGCACTTACTTCATTTTATCTGCTCTTCTCCCAAAGATACATCACTGTGGTAGATAAATTTGTGTGTCAACTTGGCTGGGCCTGGTTGAGCGGCTGGTGGTAGTTATTCCCCATGATGAGACTGGCA
>NW_006921682.1:9416514-9440914 GCF_000298275.1 Orycteropus afer afer | reverse complement strand
AGGCAAATGAATTGTTACTTAGTTCCATTCTCACCTTTCTATCCATATTCAGCTCCCACACAACAATAACTTTATGCTTCTGTTTGACAGAATACAACTATCTTTTGTACAAATTCAGACATTTAAACCCTTTTCCCCACACGGGGGCACATAATGTCTCATCACTCGCCCCATGTGTCTCAGTCTGGGGTGATGTGAGATCCTCTGTTTCAGGTCTGGATGTGGTTCTTCTGATTGTTAACTTTAGTATCATCAACATTCCTCATACAAAATAAGTCAGTAAGTGAGAAAGAAAAAGAAATCACTCACACACACACACACACACACAAATAGGCATAACTTTGATTTCATGTTTATAACAGCCATGCAGCTGTAGTAGAAATTTATCACTTTCTTTTTCCATTACTCATCCACATTTTCCTTGCCCTCTGCAGTACTTGGCTGTTTGGGATTTGTTACCTGCTGTGGTGATTAAAATTTTTATTCCTAAAAGGTTTGATTCCTTAATAGTCCTGCCTTCCTTGAGTACAGCATCTTCCATTAGCTTTGAATTTTGGTCGTGAAATACAAAGAGGCATCCCAGAGAACTGCTTCAGTTCCAAATATAGACTTCCAAGCACCATTATATATCAGAAACCCAATTTCCCCTGAACAATTGAGATTATCCTCCTAAGTCAATATGATAACTTTTTCTCTGTCCATTGATTCAGTGACATGATGACCCCAAAGTAGCCAGATGGCAGTCTCAACTTTCCAATTCTGTGAAACCATTGTGTGTCCTTGGCAGAAGCATTCCTCTCCTGGGAATCAATACTTCTAATACAGTAGAGCTCAAAGTTGCGGTGCAAGGAAGCAAAAATTCTGTGAACGGGTCATTACGCATAGTGAGAGGAGTCACTCTTTTATCTCTTTGTTTCTGAACACATCCTGACTATGGGAGACAAAGCATCATATATTGGTTCCTGTTCAAAGGATGTAATGCATTCTGTTAGGACATCATCCCAACCTCACAAGGCATGGAGTCTGAGCTGGAGAACAACTAGCCTTCAGGAGGCCATTCTGGCAAATGCTTCTTGGTGATAAACCAAAAAAACCAAACTCACTGCCATCAAGTTGATTCCAACTCACAGTGACCCACTTTGGGTTTCTGAGGTGGTAAATCTTTACGGAAGTAGATTGCCCAGTCTTTCTTCCTCAGAGTGGCTGGTGGGCTTGAACTGCCAACCTTCTGGTTAGCAGTCAAATGCCTTAGGCACTATGCCACCAGAGATCCTTTCTTGGTGATAGGGTACATGGTAAAACCAGCAGAGCAGAAAAGATCCGGAGATTTGAGTGCAAATGACTGGCAAACTCACCACCGTGGTGTGTCACCCAATTCATTGATTTTTTGCTATCTAGTAGATAAAAAAAGTATCTCCATATATGTTTCTTTTAAATATCTTTTCACATATTTAAGCGCCACTTGGATTTGCTTTTCTCTGAGCTATTGATATTGCCAACCTATTTTTTCTTTGGTATCTCTTTACGTTTTAGTGAAGTTAGCTTCTGTCTATGATTGAATTGCAAATATTTCCTTCCTGAGGTTTGAAATGCCCATTTGTCATAAACTAAATAAAAAAGAAAAAGTTTAGGTCTATTTCTGGATTTCAGGCTTGTTGTCATGATCAGTGTATTTATTTATGTGTTAACATTACATTGTTTTATTTCTTGTGGCTCTACATTTAGGGCTATTCTCTCCCTTTATAATAAAAATATTCCTGGGTAACTGGCCTTAAAATTTTAATATTAATTAACATCAGAGTCAACTTGTCTAGTTCCCTTTTTCCCACTGTAAACTACCCTCCCCACCCCAAATTCCAATTGTTGCTTTGTCGAGGTCACAATCCAAGACACCACTGTCTAGCTAGTCCTGCATGACGTGACCCTGGCTCCTCTCAGTTACATCTCCTGTCACGCACCCTGTGTTTTCTCTGCTCCCTTTATTCTGGCTCCCTTGATGTGGCTTAAGCACTCCAACCCAACCCAACCCAACCCAACCCAAATCATAGTGACTCCTTTGGGCAGAGTAGAACTAACTACCCTATAGCGTTTTCTAGGCTGTAAATCTTTACCAATGCAGACTGCCTCATCATTCTCCTGCAAAGTGGCTTGTGAGTTCACCAATTTGTTGGTTAGCAGCTGAATGCTTTAATGACTATGCTACAGAGCTTCTCAAGCACTCCAGGCCCCCTTATTTGCTGTTGTCTCTTCATCTCAGTTTAGCAGATTTGAGAGGCCTTCATCTATGGCCTCCATCATGCTCCCATTTGCAGTTATTTGGGTGAGATTTCCCTCCTGCTCTGGGATTCAGGGTGTGGCAGACACAGTTTCCCAGGCAGCTGGTTCAGTTGCTGGGCCCAAGCCTGGGTTTTATCCTCCCTATGCACAAAAGCCTCAGGTTTCATAAAGTCACAGCCCCAAGCAGTGGTAGCTGCCTTTCATGCGTGGCATCAAGGGATAAGCCTGGCTCTACCTCTGCCTTGAGCTAGAATTTCTGAGTCCATGTTATTCAAAACAGTTGACCTCTTGGCCACCACTGCCTGATTCTGCCGCAAAGCCCAGCAGGCTCAAGGCTTCAGTTCTACCCATTGCTTTGGTGTCCATCTGCTTCTGGTCTTTGACTTGTTTCTGGGAGCAGCTGTGTTTTATTGAGTTTCTCGTCTGACATTTTCTCTCTCATTTTTATGTTTGAAACAGAGGGGATGTGATAAAGCATAAACTTTTAGCCCCATCTTGACCAGACCATTCCTTAGATTGGCAGACACTCAAGTTAGAAACTCAAATCTATTTCTCCCAGGCTAATACTGTATTAACCATCTGGTACTTGTGTGGTGGTTTTTGGGTGCAAACGGTGGACTCTGCAACAATTCCTTCTTGCAGTAGCCCAGCTGAAGGAAATGCAAGTGGGAGTGGCTGCAAATCTGTGGTCTCTGACCTCAGCAGGGCCTTCTGCAGTTTTGCACATGAGCCTGGCAGGCTCCCTCTCCTGTTTGCCTCAGGACATGATGTGGCCCCTATCTTACAAGGAAAACTGATAATAGAGGGTCTTATCATTATGATCTAGAACATCAGGTTAAATTCCTGCAATTTCCTTAACACTTTTAAACTGTGCTCATTCTTCCTTCTTCCCTTTTGTCTCAATGGAATCACTACCCCTCCTTTTTGTCCTCAAACTGTCTGCATTCTTATCCCTGGCCACCTCCTCAAGCTTCTTGCCTCATCAATTTCCATTTCATCTACATGTATTTTACTCTTTTGCATTTTTATTCTAGCATATTACTATGGTTAAAAAAAAAAAACAACAACAACTCACTGCCATCGAGTCGATTTTGACTCATAGCGATGCCCATTTGGGTTTCCAAGGCTGTAAATCTTTATGGAAGTAGATTGCTCCATCTCCCCTACTGTGGAGTAGCTGGTGGGTTTGAACCACTGACCTTCTGGTTAGCAGCCAAATGTCTTACTCACTGTCTTTAATCCTAAAAAAAAAAGAAAGAAAGAAAGAAGAAGAAGAAGAGAAGAGAAATATAAAATCTCCCTAGCCTGGCACCCCTTCTATCTATTACCCTACTTTTTGCCACACCATTATAAAACAAACTTCTGGAAAGAACACTATTTGCTCACTGCTCCCACATTGCTCCACCCTTTTCTTCTTCAACTCACTGCAACAGGCCTCTGTCCCCATTGCTCCACTGAAACATTGCCATGAGGTCTTTAATGAACTTTTAATTGCCAAATCCAATGGTGCCTGCTTAGTTTTTATTGCTTGGCTTTTCTGCAACTCTTACCGCTTCCTCTCTTTTGAAATTCCACACTTCCTTGGCTTCCATGGCCCTCTCATGTTTTCAGGATTTGTCTCAGATGGTTCCGTTTTGCCTTCTTTATTGCTGTTCAGCTTCTGCCCTCCCCTTGCTCACCACTTGCCCTGCTTCTTTCCTCATCCTGCACACTCTCTCTGGCTTTCTCATATGTACGACAAGCTTCCCTTAACCTTCACCTGCAGATGACACCCATAGCCGATCTCTGGGTCTCATTACTACTTCCTTTGTAGTTAGCTACCCACAAGGTACCTAAAGGGACAGCTCCCATGAACATACAGCATGCCCCTTCAAATGAGGTTGCCTGGTCTCCTCCCCAAGTCTCCACATCTTCCTGTTTCCTAATTAATGTTACCCACTACTACTCTAGCCATCCAAGTAAGAAACTTCAAAGACAGTTTGGATTCTCCCTCCCCTTCATTCCTTGCTACCAATTAATCATGAAATCTGGCCAATTCTACCTCCATTACCTCTCCTGCATTCTTTACTCCTCTACATCCTCACTTCTACTGCTTTAGCTCAGGCTTGGACTACAGCTGTGGTTTTCTAACTGTTCACCCTCCCAGCCTCACCTTTTACCACAGGGAAATCGAAGGTGGGATTGGAGGCCTAGATACCCATTAGGAGGGAGACTGTGAAGAAGAGATGATGAGGCAAAAAACTGGTGATAGGGAAAAGGGGAATCCTAAAATAGATATGGAGTCCTGGGTGGCACAAATAGTTAAGCATTCAACTACTAACCTAAAGATTGATAGTTTGAACCCACCCAGAGATGCCTCACAAGAAAGGCTTGGAGATCTGATTTCCAAAGTTCACAGCCTTGAAAACCCTCTGGAGCGCAGTTCTGCTCTGTAACCCCTTGTGTCACCAAGAGTTGGAATCTACTTGATGACACTTTTTGTTTTGTTTTTAGGACAAATGTTAATGTAGTTGAGTGACATTAGTTCATAGAGTAGCATTTGGGAAGTCTGGTTATTCAGTTAGTTATGTCCTCTTCTTGAGTAATAGTATCCAGCCCAAGGCAATTAACAGTTTCTTACGATCTACTTAAGGGCAAGATGGTATCCTAAACATAAATCTAATGAATTTCCCTATATGATGGGTTTTGTAAATAGCAGACCCTTGTTGGGACTCAAAGCAATAATGAATGATGCAATATGTAAGAAAGAGAATTATTTTAGATCCTATATTGGGGAGCTCTGGTAGCATAGTGGCTAAGGTACTTGACTGCTAACCAGAGGGCTGGCGGTTCAAACCCACCAGCCACTCCTCGGAAGGAAGATGGGGCAATCTACTTCCACAGCGATACTGCCTCGGAAACCCAAGGAGGGATCTCTATGAATCGGGTCCAACTCAATGGCACATAACAACAACAATAATTGTGATTTTTTTAAATTGTAGTGAATTTTTGATGAAAATTTACACAGCAAATTAGGTTCCCTTTAACAATTTCTACACATATTGGTAATGACAGTAGTTACATTTTCCAGATTGTGTTAATATTCTCATTATTTCCATTTTGGTTGTTCCATTCCCCGTATTCTGTGACCCCTCCCAACCTTCTCTTCTTTGCTTTAGGGTAAATGTGACCATTTGTTCTCAAATAGATTATTTAAATATTATTTAAATATTAAATGTTTTATTAAATATAAAAATATTTTCATATATATAGTGATAAACCAAAAAAACCAAACTCACTGCCGTCAAGTTGGATCCAACTCATAGTGACCTCTCCTTGAGTTTCTGAGGCGATATCTCTATGAAAGTAGAGTGCCCAACCTTCCTTCCGAGGAGTGGTTGGTGAGTTTGAACCACCAGACTTTTGGTTAGCAGTCAAATGCCTTAGACACTATGTCACCAGAGCTCCCATATATGGTAATACTGGTGCTTATTTTATGAGCCAGTCTGTTATTTAGTTGAAAGGCAACCTCTGGTAGTACTTTCAGTTCAAAATTTAAAGGGTATCTCAGGGCGATAGTCTCAAGGGTTCCCCAGATTTCTGCTGGTCCAGTAAATCTGGACATTTTTTAAAAAAGATTTTGAATTTTGTTCTACAGTTTTCTCCCATTCTATTAGGGACCATCTGTTGTGGCCTTGTTCAGAACAGTTGGTAGTGGTGGTCTGGCACTTTTGGTTTCTGGATTGGTGAGATTGTATTTCTTGTAGGCAATTGGTGCTGTAGACTGGCTTCCTCTTTGAGTCTTTGGTTTACCTTCTTTCTCTTTTGCTTCAAACAAATGGAGACAAATAGTTCTATCTCAGATGGCCACTCAAGAAACTTTTAAGACTTCAGATACTACTTACCAAACTAAGATAAAAACACAAAATTTATACACTATGCTGTGACAATTAATCAAGGTGTCCCATGAAAGGATGGTCTTAAGACTTCAAACTCAATAAAGCAATCCTGCAAGGAGTTTGATTATGTCTGGGATGTATCCATGATTGTACACCCTCCCCATGTGCTTTACTCACTGGCATCGAGTCATTTCTGACTCATAGTGACCCCCATTAGGTTTCCGAGGCTGTACATCTTTATGGCAGTAAATCTCCCAGTCTTCCTTCCACAGCTGGTGGGTTTGAACTACTGACCTTCCAGTTAGCAGTCAAGTCCCTTATCCACTACACTACCAGAGCTCCTATACATCTATATATGCTCAAATATATACATATGCATATATACCTTCCTACACACATTTATGCATACACATCTATCTATATAACCACTCACATATTCTCTGGTTGTTACTGCTTTTGTTGTCAACTTGTGTATGTTATAGTATTTATTAATAATGTCCCTCATTCTTGTGTATTTATTAATGTCAGCCTTTACCATAAGTGGAGCTCACTTCACTGACAGCTGGTGTTTTCTTTCCCATCACCAAAACTAACAAGTGTCTACTGCCTAGAGAGTGATTTCCTCTTCCTTCCCTTCTTGTCCCTAGTAACCACCAAAGAACATTGATTTCTGTGTGTTTATCTATTTTTATCTTTTATGAAAATGGTATCATAGAATATTTGTCCTTGATTCATCATATTATGAATATGAACTCATTATTCTTTATAGTTATGTCTGTGTGATCTTGAACAAAGTATCATTTCTAAGCCTTCATTGTTTTCCATCTATAAAATGAGCCTAATGATGCTTACCTGGTTTATCTGAGAAGCTTGTAGGAATTAAATAAAGCAACATATGTGAAAGCATGTTGAGGCATGTTGTTGTTAGGTGCTGTTGAGTCAGTTGAGACTCATAGCTGCTCCATGTTCAACAAATAAAAACATTTCCTGATCCTAGGTTATTCTCACAATCCTTGTTATGTTTGAGTCCATTGTTACAGCCACTGTATCAATTCTTCTCATTGAGAATCTTCCCTTAGAGAGGTACATGGGAGGTACAGACAACAAAGATGAACCCTTTTGCACATACAATACTGCGTTGTCAGTGAACGCAAACATGGGTATATGGGTGGATAGATGGGTGGACAGACTGAGCTATTAGGTATGTCTACGAAGCAGGGAGTGTACCCAAGTCCATGTATAGGGCTGGCAGACAATGGTCCTATAAGTTTATGTATATGATCTGAATTCCCAGGTGTATAGTAGAGCTGACAAGGGGCAAGGTTGTGGTCACTGCTTACTCACAGCCAGCTACCCAGAGGGATTTAGTAGCTGAACTTGTGGGCTCAGGACCATAGTCACAGGGGACATCAAGCTCAATTGGCATAACATACTACACAAACCATAGTTCTACCTCCTACTTTGGTGAGTAGTGACTGGGATCTTAAAAGCTTACAAGCAGCTATTTAGGTGCAACAATGGGTCTCTCCTCATCCAGAGCAGAGAAGAATGAAGAAAACCAAAGATTCATGGAAAGAATTAGTCCTAGAGACTGGTAAACCATGCGATCCACAACCTATATGACTATGAGACCAGAAGAACTAGATGGTGCCTGGCTACCACTGTCAACCACTCGAAGGGGGATCTATGTAGGAGATCCTGGATAGAGAGGGAGAACAATAAGGAACAAAACTCAAAATCATTTGGTAAAAACAACAAAAAAGAAAGGGGGAACCAGGTTTGCTGGTCTGATAGAGCCTGGTGGAACCACTGAGACTATGGCCCTATGGGCCCTAGCTGCCCTTCAGGTCTGGAATTGAACCCACACCTGTGGCTTCCAGCCAAACAAAAGATAAGCACAGGAGTTGAACATTTACTTCAGGTAGATACACTCCTTGGAGAGAACAATCATGGGAGAAAGAAGGGCTGTTTATGCACAGGGAGACAGCTCAGGGATGCAAGGAGAGATGGACACAGGGAAGAGGTAACTATTGGGAGGAAGTGAGAGGGGAGCTGTTGCATTGTGGTAAATTGTAGTCAATGTCATGAGACAAAGTGTATGTGAACTGCTGTATGGAAAGTGAATTTTCTCTGTAAATTTTCACCCAAATCACAATTAAAAAAAAAGAGAGAGAGAGAGAGAGAGTCTTCCTCATTTTTTGCTGACCTTCTGTCAAGCAAGATATCATTCACCAGGGACTGATCCCTCCTTGTAAAGTGCCCAAAGTAATTGAGGCAAATTCTCACTATCCTCACTTCTAAGAACCATTCTGGCCATACTTCTTCTAAGATAGATGTGTTAATTCTAGCAGTAGTCCACTGTTCATTTAATATTCTTCACCAACACCATATTTCAAAGGCATCAATTCTTTTTCAGTCTTCCTTATTCACTGTCCAACTTTCACATGCATATGAGACAATTGAAAATACCATGGCTTGGGTCAGGCCAATTTTGAGGACACTATATCCTTTGCCTTTTAATACTTTAAAGTGGCCTTTGTGTTGTTTGATTTATTGACTGCTGCTTCCGTGAGTGTTGATTATGGATTCAAGTAAAATGAAACCCTTGATAACTATAATCTTTTCTCTGTTTATCATGATTTTGCTTATTAGTCCAATTGTGAGTATTTTTATTTTCTTTATGTTAAGGCGCTCTGGTGACATAGTGCCAAAGGCATTTGACTACTAACCAGAAAGTTGGTGGTTCAAACCCACCAGCTACTCCATGGAAGGAAGACTGGGTGATTTATTTCCATAAAGATTTACCACCTCGAAAACCCAAAGAGGGTTGCTATGAGTCAGAATTGACTCGATGAAAGTGAGTATTTATTTATTTATTTTTTATTATGATGTGTAACCCACACTGAAGGCTGTAGTGCTTCAAGTCTTCTTCACTTTCAGCAAGCCAAGTTGTGTCCTCTGAATATTGCAGGTTTTTAATGAGTCTTCCTCCAGTCTTGATGCTGTGTTCTTCTTCATATAGTCCAGCTTCTTGGATTATTTGATCAGTATACAGTATAGTGAAACTATGTAATAACCCTGACATACACCTTTCCTGAATTTAAACCATGCAATATCCTCTTATTCTGTTTGAATGACTGCTTCTTGGTCTATGGACAGGTTCCACATGAGCACAATTAAGAATTCTGGAATTCTCATTCTTCCAATGCTATCCATCATTTGTTATGATCCACATAGTTGAATGCCTTTGCATAGTCAATAAAACACAGGTAAATGTTTTTCTGCTATTCTCTGCTTTCACCTAAGATTCATCTGATATTAGTAATGATATCCCTTTTTGCACATCCTCTTTTGAATCTGGTTTGAATTTCTGGCAGCTTCCTGTAAAAGTACTGCTGCAAGCGTTTTTGAATGATCTTTAGCAAAATTTTACTTGTGTACAATATTAATGATATTGCTCCATACTTTTTGTATTCTATTGGACCACCTTTCTTTGGAATGGGCTCATATACAGATCTCATCCAGTCGGTTGGCCAGGTAGCTCTTCCAAATTTCTTGTCGTAAACAAGTGAGTGCCCCCTCCATTGCATCCATTTGTTGAAACATCTCAGCTGGTATCCAGTCAATTCCTGGAGCTTTGTTTTTTGCCAGTGCCTTCAGTGCAGCTTGGATTTCTTCCTTCATTAACATCAGTTCTCAATCTTATGCTGCCTCCTGAAATGGTTGAATGTCAACTGAGTGTTTTTGGTACAGTGACTTTGTTCTTCCATGTTCTTTTGATTCTTCCTGTGTTGTTCCATATTTTGCCCATGGAATCCTTCAATATTGCATCTAAAGACTTGATTTTTTTTTTTCTTTTTCTCTTTCACCTTGAGAAATGATGAATATGTTCTTCCCTTTTGATTTCCTAACTCCAAGTCTTCTCACATTCCATTGTACTTTACTTTGTCTTCTCAAGCTGCCCTTTGAAATCTGTTCAGCTCTTTTCCATCATCACTACTTCCATTTGCTTTAGCTATTCTATGTTTAAGAGCAACTTTGAGTCTCTTCTGACATCCATTTCTTTCTTTTTTTATTTTTATTGTAATTTGGGTGAAAGTTTACAGAGCAAATTCATTTTCCATACAGCAGTTCACATACACTTAGTCTCATGACATGACACTCATTTTTCAAAAAATGACCTTTTGCTTTCTTTGTGTATGATGTCCTTGATGCCATCCTACAACTCCTCTGGTGTTCAGTTATTTGTGTTTAGTGCCTCAAATCTATTCTTGAGGCATATCAGGGGTAGTTGTTAAATCATTGTTTCCTTCATTTATCTGTTCCCATAGTAATTTGTCCTTGAAAAGTAGAGTGATGGTAGTGGTAGTGACAAGAATCTAAAAAACAGCACTGAAGGAAGAGTCCCAAAGAGCACTGACACTTTCTCCCCTTCGTTCGGTAAAAGACACAAAAAGTCATGTTTATTCATGATTTTCCATCATTTCTCTATAAAAATTATTGGAAAATGTAGTAGTTTTCCCAGCTCCAATTCAAAATTAAGCTTATCTCACTAGCTCCAGGAAAAGAAGCAGGAAAATGGTGAGTTTCCAGGACAAGAGGACCTGCTTGGTGTGGTTCTTGCATAGGAAGCTGATATGCTATTGGGCTCTTCCTTCCTCATCCATGAAGCGGGTTAGGAAAGAAAGAGATAGAATAGAACCTGTTTCTTGTTTTTGAGGCACAGATGTCCACCCACTGGTAACTCAGTTCAGTGTGGTTTTATTTGCCTGTCTTCTCCGTACTTTGGGAGTCAGGAGGCTGTACTCAGGCAACTAACACTCCTTCACAGCCTCTTCACTTATGCTACTCAGCCTTAGATCTCTAAATATGTCCAGTTTTGGACCAGAAATCTTTTTATTTGATCAACATACTAGGTATGGTCTAGAAGAAAAAAAGACAAGACTTTAGTTCTGATTGTCACTGTTACTATGTGTCCTCAGTGAAGTGTAATCCTTCTTGGTGTCTGAGTTTCTCCAATTTTTTCCCATGTTGTTGTTAGGTGCCATCCAGTTGGTACCCAGCTCATGGCAATCCCATGTACAACATAATGAAGTGCTGCCTGGTCCTGCATCATCCCCATGAGTGACTACAGATCAGATCACTATGGCATTTTGAGTTTTCATTGACTGATTTTTGGAAGTGGATCACCAGGCCTTTCTTCCTACTCTGTTATAGTCTGGAAGCTCCTCTGAAACCTTATAACAACCTTATAGCAACATGCAAGCCTCCACTGACAAAAGGGTAGTGTCAGGGCATGAAGTGCATTGGTGAGAAATCAAACCCAGATCTCCTGCGTGGAAGATGAGAATTCTACTGTTGAACCAACACTGCCCTCCTGAACTACTCTTCAAAGGAGGGTGTTTGTTTCTGCCGTCCTGGATTTGGAGATTAAAGGAACTGATGTGGAAAGTTTTTAGCATATTGTCAAGCCTATCTCTGTTCTTTCCTTCAGAAAGCAGAAGCAGTTCAGTAGTGGTTAGATTTCTGCTTTTTGTTCCTCATTCATTAACTTGACATCATCGGCTTCAGGCTTCGGTTGTTTTCTATTTTCTCTCATACAGCTTTAGAAAAATCCTTTCTGAATCTGACACTTTAATCAAGTCCTTTCTCTGGGTTAAAACTCCAGGGCACCTTTCAGGTCTATATCCCTTAGGGATTTATTTTAGGTCAAATGCCCTGTTCTCTTCCTCCAGCTCTTCTTCCCCCAACAATGGTTACATTTTCTTAACAATTCTGAAAGAATTGTTGTCAGAGGGCTCCTGCTTGTGTAGTCACATCATTTTCTTTAGGTGCTTGCTGGTCGCCTTAAAGCTGTCTACAGCTGGTGATTTGCAATCCCTGGGAGCTCTGGTAGCATAGTGTCTAAGGCATTCGACTGCTAACCAAAAGGCTGGTGGTTCAAACCCACCAGCCACTCCTCGGAAGGAAGGTTGGGCAATCTACTTCCGTAGAGATAACGCAAAACAACGCAACCATTGCCATGGAGTCGGATCTGACTCATAGCGACCCCTCCTTGGGTTTCCAAGGCAGTATCACTATGGAAGTAGATTGCCCAACCTTCCTTCTGGGGAGTGGCTGGTGGGTTTGAACTGCCAGCCGTCTGGTTAGCAGCCAAATGCCTTGGCATTATGCCACCAAAGCTCCCTCCATAGAGATACCACCTTGGAAACCCCAGGAGGGGTTGCTATGAGTTGGGTTCAAGTTGAGGGCACATAACAACAACAGAGACAGAATCTACACGATGGCAGCGGGTTTGGGTTTATTTATTTATTTATTTATTTTTTATTTAGAACTTTTTAGGTAAAGTTGGAGCTCTGGTGGCATAGTGCCAGAGGCATATGACTGATAACCAGAAGGCTAGTGGTTCAAATCCATCAGCCACTCCTCAGAAAGAAGATGGAGCAATTGACTTTAGTAGTGATACTGCCTCAGAAACCCAAGGAGGGGTTGCTATGAGTTGGATCCAACTCAATGGCAGTGATTTGGTTTTTTTGGTTTTAAGTAAAGTCTTTTTTCTCTCATAGTTGCATGACAACAGCAACGAAGACAATGACAATGACACACAGCATATGCTGTCTACTAGCACTGTTCTAATAGCTTTAATATGTTAGCTTATTTTACCTTCTCAGTAGTACCTTGAGCCAGGTACTACTATCTACCTTGCTACAAATGATGAAATTAAGGCACAGAGAGATTAAGTAACTTGGGTAAATTTACACAGCCAGAAAACTGTCAGAGCTAGGATTTGAATCTCTGGTGGTGTAGTGCCTAAGGCATTTGACTGCTAACCAGAAGGCTGGTGGTTCAAACCCACCAGCCACTCCTTAGAAGAAAGATTGGGCAATCTACTTCCACAGTGATACAGCCACAGAAACTCAAGGAGGGGTTGCTATGAGTCACATCCGACTCCACAGCAGTGGGTTTGGTTTGATTCAGTTTGAGGCTGGCTTTATAGTCTGTGACTAACCACTAAACTATGCTGCCTCTGCATGGTTAATTGTACTCATTTAAAAAAAAAATCTTCTTGAAAGAGATTATCCAGTCTTCTCCATCCCTGCCTATCATGAAGTCCATTTCCTTTCCTCAGTCTGGCTTTGCAATTCACAACCTAAAATACACTGCTTCAATCAATCTGGAATTGCAGCTATTCCTCCAATAGGCTTCTAGTGAAAACCTTCCACTTTTAACATCAAGGATCTGCTACAAGTCACTAGAGATGAATTGGTTTTGGAGTCATACCTATTATAGATCTTCTACAGACTTGAAATGTGGGTGCATTCAACAAGATGTTTTTGGCAGCAAACAACAAAATACACAACTAAAAGTGGTTTAAATAATAAGAGTTAAAATTATACATAAAAGGTTACATATAAAATTTGTATATGTATTTTTATGTATACTACATATATATAAAAAATTGAATCAAGGCATTCCAAAATTTCTTCAGTCATTCAACAATATCACTAAAGACTTAGATGTTCTTTATCTTCTTCCTCTACTTTTCCTTTGTATTCTTTGGATACTTAGCTTTGTGTCCCCATGATTGAGATAGAGACACAGTTCCAGACATTATCTCTAGACATAACAGTAGTTGACTGAAGAGGAAGCCTCTGTAGATTGGATTAAATGCTCATGCTCATGAACTTACTGTTGAGGAGATTGTGAAGGTAAGTATCTGACATTTTAGCTCTTTAAAAAGAGGTCTGTCTGTACCAAAATAGAAGAAGGGGATGAAAGGGGAAGTCGAGGCTGATGTCACCATGAGTTCTGTAGGCTTGTATTTCTCTTAGATGCTCTGCTGCAGGGATGGTGTACTGGGTGGGTATTTATCTGTTGGCCACACTCAGCATCTTGCTGGTTGAGCATGGGGTACAGGAAAAACAATATCTCCACTGTTCCTCCTGCCCTATGACTCCCCAGCAGTTCCTGGTAAGGTGATGTCATTTTATATCACTTTGAAGGGTTGGCAATGTGTTTGAATAATTTCTTCTTGTATGTAAGGAGAAAGGAGCTCTGGTTATGCAGTGCCTAAGGCATTTGACTGCTAACCAGAAGGTTGGTGCTTGAAACCCACCAGCCACTCCTCAGAAGGAAGACTGGGCAATCTACATCCGTAAAGATTTACCACCTTGGAAACCCAATAGGGGTCACTGTGAGTCAGAATCTACTCGATGGTGCTGGATTTGGTTGTTTTGGTTTTGATGTAAGGGGAGGATTTCCTTTTGTTTTATTCAACGATAACAACCTAAAATTAAGAAAAATAAGGCCTATAGTCCAATCCAAATCAAACAGGAGTTCTGGTGGCATAGTGCCTAAGGCATTTGACTGCTAACCAGAAGGCTGGCCAGTAGTCAGAGTTTTAATATTTGTTTATTCATTCAATCATGTTCTCATTGTCCATTATGTGCATGCATTGTGCCAGGTATTGGAGGAATCAAAGAAACACCAGCTCTCAGAGGCTCATAGGCTCAGTGCTTGGCTGTGTTAATTTTCTCAGAAACTCATTACTCTGTGATTCTAAAATCATGTTTCTTCTAAGCCCCAGGCAAGGCCTGATGATCCTTACACAGTACTCCAGGAAGTTACCACTAGTCAATTAGACCACTAGCTCATAGGATGAAGAATATTTCCACTCTTTGTCCAACCTCTTGATCTTTTAGATGGAGAAACTAAAGCTCTTGCTGAATAAATAGATCTTACTGTACAGGTCTCCTTGGAATCTTTAGCAGTTTATAAGATGGGGGTAGTTTAAAAGGAAAAGAACATAGTACACAACATTACTGGTATTTCTCTCAGAAGGTTACCTGAGAGAGGCATCAAATGTCCTGTGCCTTAGCTCAGAAGACGGCAGTGTATGCTACATTGGGGTGTGAGTGGTACTGAGACAACATGCCTTCTGAGGTTACATCCAGAATATCTGTGCCAAACATTTAACAGTAGAGCAGGTACTAATTAATACTCTCTGCCTTGTATAGCAGGCCAATCTTGGAATCTGATTTTCTTTCCTGAAGCCAAGAACTATGTGAGTTTGGACCAGGAAGAGAAAAGCACCTGAGACTGGTGAGAGAAGAGACTCCTTTGCCTGTTTCTTCCCTGGCCTCTTCCTCTCCCCACAGTGCTCACAGAAGAACATAAAGTGATGCCATAAAGACCCCTTTGACACCTTAGAACAGAAACTTCTGCCAAGGAAGGAGCTGCTTTGTTCTTTGCTTCGGCAGAAAAGAAAAATTAAAGGGACAGCTTGAACTCACACGTTTCTGAATGTCAGTGGATGCGTAATATACAGTCAATAAAAACTGTTCAACCAAGTGTGGGTAATGCAGGAACTCACAACACAAAGATTCCATTAGAAAAAGACATTTGTTGCTTGAGTTTGGATTTGGATCACCTACTCTGCTTTTCTTGAATTTGAAGTCACTTTCCTGGTAGAACATGTACTTTAAAATTGTTTTGGGTAGAAGGGCACTTTATTATTTATTTTTCTTTAGTGTTATGGCTAAGAGTTGTTGTTGTTGTTGTTATGTGCCGTCGAGTCGGCCCCTACTCATAGCGACCCCTCCTTGGGTTTCTGAGGCAGTATCACTACGGAAGTAGGATTGCCCAACCTTCCTTCCGAGGAGTGGCTGGTGGGTTTGAACCGCCAGCCTTCTGGTTAGCAGTCAAGTGCTTTAGCCACTATGCTACCAGAACTCCTATGGCTAAGAGTAAGAGTGATCAAATCAACTCTAAAATACCCTTTTGTTTCAATATCTTTATCTCAATCACATAGGAGATCTTCTTCATGTAAGACACATCTGAAATAAAATCGTATTGATAATCTAATTCCTGCCCTCAGAGATTGGCAGTTCTAATCTGAGGCTTGTGAATCAGTAGGGGAAGCTGAGTCAAAATGATGTCCTATTCAGGGCTGATAAGATGACTTACTATCACTTTATTACACAGACTTCTCCAATTCCCCCACAAACTGATTCACACTGAAAGTCATGTCCAGAGATACTTATCATAGTACTGTTGGTAATTCAAAGTTATTTGGAAACAATATCTATGTATTGAAAGTGGATAAATAAATTATAGTTGAACCAAAAAATAGACTATTATGGAGCTATGAAAATATGGTCATAAGAGAATATTAAATGACTTAGGAAAATATTTATGATAAAATGATAAATGGAAAAAAAAGACACCAAGTGAACTATAAATAATAAGATGACTTCAATTTTTAAAATTATATAAGGCTGTACACATGCACATTTAATATATAATC
Source organism: Orycteropus afer afer (assembly GCF_000298275.1). Classification (NCBI taxonomy): domain Eukaryota; kingdom Metazoa; phylum Chordata; class Mammalia; order Tubulidentata; family Orycteropodidae; genus Orycteropus; species Orycteropus afer. The sequence continues at coordinate 9,424,453 of NW_006921682.1, read as the reverse complement.
CATTTATGCTCATTTGTATGTAGTCATTTATTCAGTAAATGTGGATTGAGTGTCTTTTATGTGCCAGGCACTGTGCTGGGGGCTAAGGGTAAATAAATTAATGAAATGAATTCAAACTCTGGAATTTGTAATTTAGTTTTTGTTCTTATTAGTTGCCACTGAGTTAATTCTGACTCATGATGAAGCCATGTATGCAGAGAAGAACTGCTCCACAGTATTTCCAAAGTGGTGATCTTTTGGAAGCAGATCACATGACTTGTCTTCTGAGATGCCTTTGGGTGGGTTCAGACTGCCAACCTTTCAGTTAATAGTTGAGAGCTTAATGTTTGTGCCACCCAGAAAATCCTAATAGTTTAGAGTGAATAGGAAAAGACATGGCAACAAATACATCAAATATTAATAATGGTTTTCTCTGGTTGGTTGGTTGGTGCATGAATATTCTTTTGAAAGGATCAGCACAAGGCTGGTCCCTATGAGGCACAGGTTAAAGCTATCCTAAATGTCCAACTTTTCCAAACTGCTGTACCAGTCTGTCATCTCTAACATCAACTCCTCCTCCTCCCTTCAGTACTCCCCTTCCTGTCTCAGGGTTCTATAATTTGCTGCACTGTCTCACAGAACTCACAAACAGCCAAGGAAAGGCTCATGCATTTGTGGAGAATGGCAAGTTCCAAATCCATGGGTCAGGTGTCAGTCTAGAGGATTCTCCTCACTTACATAGTTGCAGGGGCTAAAAAACCCAAATAGGCAGGTCAGATGACAGGCTGCTGGCTCACAAAGCTGCAGAAGCTGGTGAGTCAGGTCAGACAATGAGTTGCTGGCTCACATCTCAAGAACTGGAGGTCAGATGATGATGAGAACCAGATGTTGGATTCAGAGCAATAGAGAAAACTTTGTCAGAGCATTTATGTATGTATATATAAATATATATATATATGTATGTGTATGTGTGTGTGTATATACATATTCCTCAAGGAAACTAAGAGTGGTGATGTGAGTCATACCCTCTGGTAAGGCAATTATTCAAGATGCATCCCACTCTAATCCTGCCTTGTTAACATAATGGACAACTCACTCCAAAATGTTAGGATTTACAATACATTAAAAATCAAGGACTACGGCTATAAGGGCCGTATTAAATAATTCACTATAATACAATTGGTAACTTAAATTTTCTTCTTTATCTTCCAGATTTCCTTTTTTAGATAGAGAAAGATAACTCCCCCCTGCCACCACCACCAAATGAGTAGAGCTGACAACCTGCCCCTGGCAGGGACTCCAACCCTGATATAGAGGGATAGTCAGGAGAACAGAGAGAGGCTTGGCCTGGGGACCAGCAGACTGTCACTCACCCACCATATGATGTGGACAAGTGATTTTCTTCTCTAGGTTTCAATTACTGCATAATGATAGTTTGGCCCAGGTGATGTCTAAGATCCTTATAACTCAGGAAATAGAACAGTATTTTCAGAGAATGCAGGTGGAGAGAATTTACATAGAAGCAAATCTGTGGGTCAGTATACCACCTGCTTTTATAATTTCCTCAATGTATAATTTGGTTATGGCATTTTATGTCACACACAAATATTTCATTTATGTACAAATCATTTTTGAGCATTCTAGGCTCTTCCTATTCCATCTTTTGCCTTTTTTCATACTTGAGAGAAACTTTGGAGAAAATGATATCATGATAATCTTGTCAGCTTCTCTGTGTGTCTCCATACTAATAATTTTCCAACAGTTATCGAGAAGCTGCTTTTGCCTAGACCTGTGCTAGATGCAGCAGAGAATAAAAAGTGAGAGTTAGACATGGTTTTGACTCAAGTGGCTTGAAATATTGATGGAGAGAGGCTAGTAAAGTAATTTGAGGATGACACAGTAGTGTACCTCAGGCTGGTTCATATTATTCCATCAGTATATGTCTTAGGTGTTCACAAAAAAGGAGATAATGACATGGCTGAGAGTAATCAGGAGAAGACTTCAGGAGTTGGCAAGGTGTTACCTAAGCTTTGAAGAATGGGCATGATTCAAATAGTTGCAAGGAGAGAGGGTAATAATTCCAGGAGGAGGATCAGAAAGAACAGGGTGGAAAGTTCAATTGGTGGCCAGATTTAGAAAATATAAATACAGTATGTCTGGTTAAATTTGAATTTAAGATAAATAATAAGTAATTGTTTATAATATTTTATAAGTATGCTCCCATGAAATATTTGGCATACACTTAAACTAAACAATTATTCATTAATTAGCTGAATTTCAAATTTTTCTAGGTGTCCTGTATTTTATGTGGCAACCCTAATTGTAGTATGCTCATGTGAATGTGTATAAACACCCGAGAAACTCACCTGTCCACAGAACATGATTCAAATTACTATCCCACTGACTTGGGTATCTCTGGGTTGTGCAGACAATTAAGCCTGCATGTTCTCTATCAATATGCTGCTGCAACTGTTTTGAGTGATCTTCAGTAAGATCTTACTTGTGTGCTATATTAATGTGTGCTATACCAATCAAGAGATTGGTAGTTTGAACCACCACAAATTCTCCAAAAGAGAGGGCTGGTGATCTGCTTCTGAAAATAGCCCGAGTTCTACTCTGAAACATAAGTCAGAATCAACTCTATGGCAAATAGGTTGGTTGGTTTGGTTTGGTCTTGGATATTTAGAAGCGTGTACTGACTCTGTCAACAAGTGTCTACTGAGTTATCTTGAGTTTGTAATTCACTCAAATGGATGGTGCAAATGGTTAATGTGCTCAACTGCTAACCAAAAGATTGGTGGTTTGCATTCATCCAGAGATGCCATAGAAGAAAGGCTTGGTGAACTGTTGTTGTTAGGTACCATCGAGTCGTTTCCAACTCATAGCGACCCCATGCACAGCAGAACGAAACACCACCCAATCCTGCTTTGGCTCCTTGATCCTTGCTGTACTTGAGCCCATCCTTGCAGCCACCATGTCAATCCATCTCTTTGAAGGCATTCTCCTCTTTCGTTGACCCTCCACCTTACCAAGCATGACATCCTTTTCCAGGGAATGGTCCCTACTGACAACATGACCAAAGTAGGTCAAACACTGTATGGCCATTCTCACTTCCAAGGAGCATTTTGGCTGCATTTCCTCCAGGACAGATCTGTTAGTTCTTTTAGCAGTCTATGGTACTTTCAACATTCTTCACCCACCACAACTCAAAAGCATCAGCTCTTCTTCAGTCCTTCCTATTCATTCTCCAGCTCTCACATGCATGCGAGGTGATTGAAAATATCATGGCTGCTGTCATGAGCACCTTAGTCCTCAAGGAGACATCTTTGCTCCTCAGCACTTGAAAGAGGTCTTTTGCCGCCAACTTGCCCAGTGCTATGCGTCGTCTACTGTCATGATTGCTGCTTTCATTGGTGTCAATTGTGATTAGAACCAAGCAATGTGAATTCTTTGACAACCTCAATCTTTTCTCCATTTATTGTGTGAGTCTGAGAGCTCTAGTAACCTCCAGGAAAATCTTTAACCAGAAACTTTTTTGTGTCAGCATTACTAACAGAACTTTTGGACTCCTTAGGGCCTTTATCTGCCCTCCAGTCTCAGCAGGTATCAAGGAACTTCCTCCGAACTCAGCACGCATCACAAAAGCCATCCAGATTCAGCACGTATCGAAGATTTACTCGGCTCCTGAAAGTCTCCCACATACCTGAGCCTCGCACCCCCCCTAGATAATATTTTCCCAAGTGAACTTTGGAGCCGGGGGGTTTCTTTACGTCCCCCAACATCTTAGATCACTGCCTTAAATCCCTTAGCAACAACCAATCATCTGTACCCTCTCGCCCTGGTGCTGCTCCTCCCCATATTGTTCCATAAATTTGTGAGAATACCGGGGCAGGGGGTCTTTTGCTTAAGCCACTGACCTGGTAAGGGCAAAGACCCTAACTTAAGTTAGCTAATAAACTTTCCTATTGCATTTGCATTGTCGTGTGTTGGCATATTCCTCTCCGAGCATCTCCTTCATAACCTAGGCACAACAATTGTGATGCTGCTTATTGGTCCAGCTGTGAGGATTTTTGTTTTCTTTATATTGAGATGTAATCCATACTGCAGACTGTATTCTTCAATCTTCATCAGTAAGTGCCTCAAGTCATCCTCACTTTCAGCAAGCAAAGTTGTGTCATCAGCATATCTCAGGTTGTTAATGATTCTTCCTCCAATCCTGATGCCACGTTTTTCTTCATATAGTCCAGCTTCTCGAATTATTTGCTCAGTATATAGATTGAATAAGTATGGTGAAAGGATACAACCCTGACACACTCCCTTCCTGATTTTAAACCATACAGTGTCCCCTTGTTCTGTTTGAATGACAGCATCCTGGTCAAGGTACAGGTTCCTCATGAGTACATTCAAGTAAGTGTTCGGGAATTCCCATTCTTCTCAATGTTATCCATAATTTGTCATGATCCACAAAATCAAATGCCTTTGCATAGTCAATAAAGCACAAGTAAACATCTTTCTGGTATTCTTTGCCTTGAGTCAAGATCCATCTGACAGCAGCTATGATATCCCTTGTTTCATGTCCTCTTCTGAATCCAGCTTGCACCTCTGCATGTTCTCTATCTATTGATACTGCTGCAACCATTTTTGAGTGATCTTCAGTAAGATCTTACTTGTGTGTGATATTAATGATATTGTTAGATAATTTCCACATTCTGTGGCATCACCTTTCTTTGGAATGGGTACAAATATGGATCTCTTCCAGTCAGTTGGCCAGGTAGCTGTCTTCCAAATCTCTGGCATCACCGAGTGAGTGCCTCCAGTGTGGCATCCATTTGTTGAAATATCTCAATGGGTATTCTGTCAATTCCTGGAACCTTGTTCTTCGCCAATTCCTTTATTGCAGCTTTGATTTCCTCCTTCAATACCATTGGTTCTAGATCATATGCATGGTGATCTATTTCCAAAAAATCAGCCATTGAAAGCCCTATGGAGCAAGGTTCTATTTTGACACACACATAGAGTCACCATGAATTGGAGTCAACTTGATTGCAACTGGTACACTATTGCAACTGGTGCAACTCATTGTACCATTTGTAAAATTGAGGTTTTCTTTTTGATGCATGAATGTCCTAAGGTATTACAATGAGAAAATTTGATTATGAATATGAAAATGGTCCAGGCCACTCTTGTTATACCTCATGTTGGAAAAGCTGACCCTCCCTTTTTAATTCTAGCCCAGGAGATTCACTACTACTTGCTAGTACTTTGTATCCTTTCTCCCTGGAGTCATTCATTTTGGAGTTATTCATTTCACTTGTCTTCTCAGAATGTCTTTGCATGTTACACATAGTGATGTGATTACCTTTCTCTTCTGACCATTATTCAGATCTTTTCAGCTTTCTTCCCAAATGCAAATGACCCTATAATTCCAGTGGAATGGTTGCTGGAGATGGGAAAGAGGAAATATTAGATCCCTAATCCACCCTGCTCCAAAACAAAATAAAACAATGTACAAAAACCTGGAACAGGGGAAAAAGGGAAGGCAGTAGGGACAGACATGCTTCTGTCTCATAATGGAAGATAGTCAGCTAGACTTTCACTTCAGGGAATCACATATTTTCCAAATGAAGGGAATATTTTAATTTTTCTTACTGTTTAAAGGGAGCTGTGGTGGTGTAATGCCTAAGACATTTGGCTGCTAACCAGAAGTTTGACCCACCAGCCACTCCTGGGAAGGAAGGTTGGGCAATCTACTTCCATAGTGATACTGCCTCAGAAACCCAAGGAGGGGTTGCTGTGAGTCGGGTCCGACTCAATGGCAAATAACAACAATATATAGCATAAGAGCTCTGGTGACATAGTGCCTAAGACATTTGACTGCTAACCAGGAGGCTGGCTGTTCAAATCCATCAGCTACTCCATGGAAGGAAGATAGGGAAATCTACTTCCGTAGAGATACTGCCATGGAAACCCAAAGAGGGTCACTGTGAGTCTCATCCGACTTGATGGCAGTGAGTTTGGTTTTTGGTTTTTTAATATATGGCTTAAATAGACTATCAACCATAACCCAAAATGCACAAATAGTAGAAGATAAACCATATGAATGAGATCTTCTAAAAATTAAATTTTTGTGTGCTTCCAAAGACTTCCCCAAAAGAGTCAAAAGAGAATCTACCGATTGGGAAAAATATTCAGCAACGAGATATCTGACAAGGGACTTGTCTCTAGAATTTATAGAAAACTCCAGACCAGCAACAAAAAAAGACAAATAATTCAATTAAAAAATGGGCAGAAGACATGAATAGACACCTCACCAAAGAGGATATGCAGGCAACCATCAAACATATGAAGAAATGCTAACAATCATTAGCCATTGTTGTTGTTGTTGTTATGTGCCGTCGAGTCAAACCCGACTCATAGCGACCCCTCCTTGGGTTTCCGAGGCAGTATCACTATGGAAGTAGGTTTGTCCAACCTTCCTTTTTTTGGAGAGATGCAAATCAAAACAGCAATGAGATACCATCTTGCCCCAGCACTAGTAGCTAAGTTCAACAAGACAGAAAACAACAAATGCCGGTGAGGATGTGGAGAGATTGGGACTCTCACACACTGCTGGTTTGACTAAAATTGTACAACCACTGTGGAAAGCTGTATGGCGATTCCATAAAGCTTAAAAATACAATTTGACCCAGCAATTCCATTACTAGATATATCCTAAAGAAGAGAGCCAGGTCAAGAACAGATATATGAACTTCCATGTTCATCACAGCACTATTTACAACAGCCAAAAGATAGAAACAACCTATGTGCCCATCAACAGAAGAATGGATAACCAAACTATGATCCATACACATAATGGAATACTATGCAACCCTAAAGAATAATGTAGAATCTGCAAAACACCACATAGCAAGGATGAATTTGGAGAACATTATGCTGAGTAAAATAAGTAAATCACAGAAGGACAAATATCATATTGTAAAAAGTCAAAGAAGTGTTTATATATGGAAGGAAATTTTCTTTGTTGGTTACCAGGGCTGGGAGTGGAGGGGAGGAAATACTGCTAGATAGGTAGGGACAAGGATTGATTTGGGTGAACAGAAGGGCAATATACCAAATGTGAGTGATCAACAGGGTGGCATTGAAGAAAAGGAAGACATAGAGAGGTGCATGGGAGGCACAGACAACAAAGATGAACCCTTTTGGACATACCGTACTGTGTTGTCAGTGAAGGCAAACATGGATATACAGGTGGATAGATAGGTGGATGTTGTTGTTGTTGTTATGTGCCATCGAGTTGGACCCAACTCATAGTGACCCCTTCTTGGGTTTCCGAGGCAGTATCACTGCAGAAGTAGATTGCCTAATCTTCCTTCCGAGCAGTGGCTGGTGGGTTTGAACCGCCAGCCTTCTGGTTAGCAGTCAAGTGTCTTAGGCACTATGCTACCAGAGCTCCTAGATAGGTGGATAGGGTGAACTATTAGGTGTGTCTATGCAGGGGGTAGTGTTCCCAAGACCATGTATAGAGTTGGCAGACAATATACAGTTGGGATCCAGATGATCCTATTTCAATCTGCAACTCTTTCTGATCACAAGCTCTTTAAGAGTGTTCACAGACTATGTTTCTACAAGTGTATTTGTATGTTCTGTAAGAATTTCCAGGTATATAGTAGAGCTGACAAGGGACAAGTTTGTAGTCATTTCTTGGCCACAGCCAGCTACCCAGAGGGAGTGAGTAGTTGGACCTGTGGGATCGGCACCATAGTGACAGGGGACATCAAGCTCAACTGGCATAACATATTAAACAAAAATGTTGTTTCATATCCTACTTTGGTGAGTAGCGACTGGGATCTTAAAAGTTGCTAGTGGGAGGCGGGGCAAGATGGCGGACTAGGCAGAAGGATTGCACAGACCCTCTTCAACAAAGAAAAGGGAAACCAATTAACACAGACACAGAAGATAA
>NW_006921682.1:9408328-9413324 GCF_000298275.1 Orycteropus afer afer | reverse complement strand
CACTCCTTGGAGAGATCAATCATGGGAGAATAGAAAGGCTGTGTATGCACAAGGAGACAGCTCAGGGGGCAGGAGTGCATGGGAGGGAAGGGCACAGGGAAGAGGTAACTATGGGGAGGAAGTGAAAGGGGATCTGTCGCATTGTGGGAAATTGCAGTTAATGTCATGAGATAAAAGTGTATGTGAACTGCTGTATGGAAAGAGAATTTGCTCCGTAAACTTTCACCTAAATCACACTAAAAATTAAAACAACAACAACAAAAAGATATTGATAAGAAAAGGCTATAGTAATGGAGTCACTCCCATGGATTAGTTCTCCTCCCAACAGTAGAAAGACCTACATGCAGAACACCTAACACAGGACGATGTACTCACCTGCTCTAGGGAGATGCACCCCTTAGAGCAATCAGCCATGATATACTAGGTGGGCAGCATTCACATAGAGGGAAAATTGGACAGACAGGAATGCATAGTTAAAGAATGCATAAGGAGGGGGTACTTACAAGTACTGGAGGGGAGGAGCGTTTGTTATGGTCGGGGATGGTAATCGGGGTGTGGAATCAAATGTGCATGAACTGTAGAATGTGAAACAAATTTGCTCTGTAAATTTGCACCCAAAGCACAATAAATTAAAAAAAGAAAGAAAGATTTACCACCTTGGAAAACCAAAGGGGATTGTTATGAGTCGGAATTGACTTGATGGCAGTGAGTTTGTTTTGTTTTGTTTTATTCAGTTACTAATAATGTTGTAATTTAATGTGGAAAGACTTTACAAAACAATTGTGTTGTTAATATTCATGTAATCTAAGAAATATTACATTTAAGCAATTTATAACTTTATCACATATCATTCTATGATTAAAATAGATAATAAACATTACTAAGGTATCTAACTAGTGATACCACTGTGTTGTCACATGATCAATTTTACACAATAATGATGGAGGATTTAGAAATGTGTTTCTCTTGTCAATCAAGCGCTCATTTATACGAAGTGAATTTCTTTTTTCAAGAATACTGAAGGTTCAGAAGAGACAATTTGCTTCTACTAGTTGCTCACCCACTTAAATGATTGAGTTTTGCACCAAACTCTCCTGGCCCTCCAGGGCTTAAGTGACTTGGTGGGACTGAGTCTGAGTCACTGAGGTAACCAAAGGACACCCAGGCATAGGACTCAGCACAGCAGTGACTTTGATGTGATTTAGGCAGTTGGCTGCTGTGATAGTTGGAGCTGTGTGTCAACTTGGCTGGACCCCAGTTCTGTGTGGTTGTTCCCATGATGGGATCAGATGACTGTGTTCTGAGTGGCCAGTCTGCCCAAGGGGAGTTTCCCTAGGGGTGTGGCCTGCTTCCAAGATATCCAGGGACATCCTGGGAAGAGCCACATTCTTTGAGGAATTGGAACCCTGGTGTGCGGACTACAGACTTCCATGAGTGAGCAGCCCACCACTCGGCCTGGAGATCTTGGATTCATCTTTGGTTGGAGTCAACAACCAGTGTACTGCCTGCCAGCCTTGAATCTCTCGGCCCCCCTGTGCTTGCAGAAGCCAAAGCGGCCTCCAGCCCATCTCCTCCAGAGACTTGGACTTGTAGGCTTGGACTTGTTGACTTGGACTTGTCGGCTTATATACGCTTGTGAGCTATTTTCCTAAGATAAATTTTTTTCTCTCTCTCTCTAGAAATATATATATATATATATACTTGCTGGTTCTTGTGTTTCTCTAGAGAATCCAATCTAACACAGCTGCTAACCAAAATGTTGGTGGTTTGAACCCATCCAGTGATTCTACAGGAGCAAAACCTATCAATGTGTTCTTATAAAGATTTTCATTGCTTCCCATTGCTGTTGAGTCAATTCTGACTCATAGCAACCCTATAGGACAGAGTTGAACTGCCCCATAAGGTTTCCAAAGCTGTCAGTCTTTGAGGAAGCAGAGTGTCACATCTGTCTCTCATGGAAGGGCTTGTGGATTCAAACCGCCAACCTTCTGGTTGGCAGCTGAGCTCTTAGTCACTGCCCCACCAGGGTTCCTTCTTGTAAAGATTACAGCCTAGAACATTATTGGACGTTCTCTTCTATCACATGGGGTTATCATGAGTTGAAAATCTATTTAACAGCATCTAACAACAATAACATTCAAAATCATCTCTGGACATATAAGCATATCATCTGTATGTTTCCTGCTTCAGCATCAAGGCTACTTTCCGCTGGATCCAGATGATCCCATTTCAATCTGCAACTCTTTCTGATCACAAGCTCTTTAAGAGTGCTCACAGGGTTCTAATTTGCTGACTACTATTCCCATCTTCAGAAGTGCATTAGAGCTGATGTTAGAGTTCAGTGTAGTCCCCCAGGAGTGAGTATATTCTCCTCACTTTGCTCTGACACAAGCTTGGTGGTTTCAAAAGTAGCTTTGTGCAGCTATTGTAGAACATATTTCATAAGACATCAGATAGTCTGTACATTTTAATTCTGGGGAAAGAAATTAGAGTCAATGCATGAAATCTAAGCAATGTCTAAGAAGACAAGCTGTTACCCTTTGAGACCCTTATGAAAGCCCCACCTTCCCAGACAGACTCATTTTTATTTTACTTGGAGCCCAGGTCCAACACATCCAGGTATGCAATAGGGCAGCTGCTTGAAGGACTATGGGCCTTCTGCCTTTTGAGTCAGGCCCATGATTTGGCAGTGTAGTGGGGCCTGATTTAGCAAAGACCACACACTTCCTTTGTCTGTATTGAGGCCAAGGAGGAGAATTAAGGAACATAAATTCTGAAAGATTAGATGGGATCAGAACAAGGCAGCTGTTGTTTTGCCAGGGCTAAAACCAGCATTGGGTCCCCTTTCTGTTTTGTTTAGGGATTTTTACCCCTTTCTCATTGAACACTATGGTTGTTGTCTTTTCCCTGCTGACCAGTACACAGTGTTCCCCATTAGGTAGGGAAGAGGTTATTTCTAGACTTGAAAGGAGGATGGATAGTCATTGTACTTATGAACACTCAGCTGTGTGGTGAAGAGTGGCAGCCCCAGATAGATGGTATCTCACTGCCCACCACTAAAATCCTACACTTGGAAGCCTATCTTCATTGCCAAACATTGCTAACCTTCTCCCTCAGGTCTCAAATGGACTGTAAGGAAGTGTCTAGAAAATGGTGCAGTATATTTTTGGCACTTTTCCTTCTCCTTTCTTTTATATTCATTGAATTGAATTTAGGTTGATTAAATAGATTCTATCTTCCAGGAGCTTCCTAAGTATTAAAATCCTGAATGTGACTGACACTGTCAAGATGTGACTGTTTCCATACATTTCATAGTCTCCCATTTTATAGATCTTGTTCAGCTGTTGCTGTTTTAGTCTAGCCAAGTCCCCAAGAACAGTACTTTTTCATTCCGGGTCTTCGGTGTGTGGTCTAAAGCACTCTTCTTCATTCATTCCATGCTAGAATAGTCTTCTGATCTCTTAGAAGGGTACTTAGAGACATCTAGTCTGTTTCCTTTAAATTAAAGATGGATTTCCTGAGACTGTGAAGAAGTTAAGAGGCTGAACAGTCAGTGGCAGAGTTAGGCCTAGAACTAGGCCTCCTGACTCTTGGTTCAGGGCTCTTTCCATTGGACCATTGAGTCTCACTGAGGATGACACAGGGAGGGTGGCTGGGAGGGACTATGCCATAGGCAGGAGCCAGGACCCTGAAGTTCTGAGAATAAATGGTTAAAATACTGTCTGTGTTTCTTAATTGTTTCATAAACAATGTAGTACAAATTTTTCCTTCATGGAAAGGCAGCTGAGGATAGGAAAGAGAGTGAGTAGCTTTTCTCCTTCCGGAAGGCTTCCCTCACACGGTGCAGAGCTGCCTGCTGCAATGGCCTCTGCGCACACTGAGGCCGGGCATCATTTCCGTGGGTAGACAGCTGCTATACTGCGTATGAAAGTGGCTGGTGTCTCTGAGCAGCTGAATTAGCAGCTGGATAAGGTTCTTATTTCACCTCAAAAGGAGGAGACAAGAGGGGAAGAAACAACATTATGAAGTCAAAGACAGAGAATTCTCCAGTCCATTTAACTCTTAAAGGCAATAGTACAGCATAAAATCTATGTAAGGAAAACATTGCTCTTCTCAATGTCAAAGGAGATAGTTACTAATACAGGTTCCACAGAACCTTCATGGGCCATGGGGCCAGTGGGACCCTGTGAAAATATGTGTGTGTGTGTGTGTGTGTGTGTGCATGTGCGCAGTGTGCTAGAAAGAGCAAATGGCAACTGCAACAGAACTCTTATTTCAAGCCTAAGTGGGCAGGCAACTGTTGCTTTCTTGTTTGTTTGCAGTCTCAGCAGGATAGCTTGAGAAAGAGTGAACCTGGAGAGGAAAATCCCTGTTGTTTATTCAAAGAAGGCATCAAAGGAACTACCTGTACACTCTGCCTTAATATATGGACCTGTATTTATAGTTTCAAATAACATGGTAAGCATTTCTTGGTAAGCATGCAATATTTGCTAAGTGGCTACTCTGTGCCCAGATATTGACAGGTTTTATGGAAATTCAAAACTTTGTACTGGTTTTCACATGCCACAAATTTAGCCAACACATTGCCGCTGTTGTGTTGTGCTGTTGAGTTGATTCTAACTCATAGCAACCCTATATGACAGAGTAGAACTGCTCATAGGGTTTTCTAGACTGCAATCTTTGTGAAAGCATATCACCAGGTCTTTCTGCAGTGAAGGTTACACAGTGAAAATAAGACAAAAAGGTCAGGGCCATATCTAATCTCTCCGTGTATGTGATTTTAGAATATTCTTTGAAGCTGGGAATTATTTAGGTGTAGGGAAGTTGGGCACAGGGGGCCATACGTATCTGTGAGAGTAGTGACAAGGTTAAATCCCCTTGGGGAGGCATACATAGTTGGAGAATGAAGGAACACTGGAAGGAGTGAGATGTCTTTCAGTCCTTACCTGTAGGTGTGCGGGTCAGTCACAGCCAAATGTTCTCTGTCCTCTAGGAA
>NW_006921682.1:9367793-9406452 GCF_000298275.1 Orycteropus afer afer | reverse complement strand
TATGGGCTCACCTTTCTTTGGAATGGGTACAAATATGGATCTCTTCCAGTCAGTTGGCCAGGTAGCTGTCTTCCAAATCTCTTGGCATAACCGAGTTAGTGCCTCCAATGGGGCATCTGTTTGTTGAAGTATCTCAATCGGTACTCCGTCAATTCCTGGAGCCTTGTTCTTCACCAATTCTTTCATTGCAGCTTTGACTTTCTCCTTCAGTACCATTGGTTCTAGATCATATACCACTTCCTGGAATGGATGAAGATCGACCAGTTCTTTTTGGTACAGTGACTTTGTGTATTCCTTCTATCTTCTTTTGATGCTTCCTATATCGTTCAATATTTTGCCCATAGAATTTTTCAGTATTACAACTTGAGGCTTAAATTTTTTCCTCAGTTCTTTCAGCTTGAGAAATGCCAAGCGAGTTCTTCCCTTTTGGTTTTCTAACTCCAGGTCTTTGCACATTTCATTATAGTAATCGGCTTTGTCTGCTCGAGCTATGTGTTCTACATGTGTGCATTATTTATGTGAGCATGTTATTTGTGAAAAAATATGGTTGATGGAGCTCATTAAAAGGCTCAGAGGTGGTGACTAATTTAATCATTCCACCTGAATAGTTAACACATAAGAAAGAACCACAGCAACAAAAATAATGACAGTAAAACCCCTACTACAACTAGCATTTATTTAGTCCTTATGCTGGGTGAAGGACACCTGGTGGCTCAGTGGTTAAGTCCTGGGCTGCTAACTGAAAAGTCAGTTGTTTGACACCACCAGCAGGGGTTTCCATGGAAGAAAGATATGGCAGTCTGCTTCCATAAAGATTAAATCTTTAGAAACTCTATGGAGAAGTTCTGCTCCATCCTGTGGGGTGGCTATGAGTCAGAACTGACTTGACAGCAATGTGTTTGGTTTTTTTTTTTTTTTTATGTGTTAGCCATTGTGTTATATGACTTGCAAATTTTATTTCACTTAGTCCTTGAGATATATCAAACTGTAATCTAGGCAGGACTCTCCTTCCTCAGATATTTTTCAAGTTATTTGCTCAAATGACAGAATTTAAAACCATGTACATGAATGAGGTGAATATGTAAACCTGCTTATCACTCTTTTCTTAATGGAAGAAATATTTTGATTGCTCTGGGGAAGTCATTGAAATCTGTTTGGCTTGGATGCATAAACACAGAGCGTTCTATGCTTCCCACCCCAGCAAAAGGACAAATGGGCACTAGAGATCTGGCCTTGCGTTCACTCATTTCTTGAAGAAATACTTATTATGTGTTTTCTATACCATTGAAGATGACTCAAAGCACTTACTGATGAAGATCAAAGACTGCAGCCTTCAGTATGGATTACACCTCAACATAAAGAAAACAAAAATCCTCACAACTGGACCAACAAGCAATATCATGACAAATGGAGAAATGATTGAAATTGTCAGGGATTTCATTATGTTTGGTTCCAAAATCAACATTCATGGAAGCAGCAGTCAAGAAATCAGATGATGTATTGCACTGAACAAACCTACTGTAAAAGACCTCTTTAAAGTGTTAGAAAGCAAAGATGTCACTTTGAAGAGTAAGGTGTGCTTGACCCAAGCCATGGTATTTTCAACCTTCTCAAATGCATGTGAAAGCTGGACATGGAATAAGGAAGGCTGAAGAAGAATTGATGCATTTGAATTGTGGTGTTGGTGAAGAATACTGAAAATACCATGGACTGCCAAAAGAATGAACAAAAGTCTGCCTTGGAAGAAGTGTAGCCAGAATGCTCCTTCAAAGCAAGAATGGCCAGATTTCATCCCACATACTTTGGTCATGTTGTTAGAAGGGACCGGTTTCTTCAAAGGATATGCTTGGTAAAGTAGAGGGTGAGTGTAAAAGGGAAAGGTCCTCAACAAGATGATTGACACAGTGGTTGCAACTAATGAGCTCAAGTGTAGCAAGTATTCTGAGGCTGGCACAGGACCAGATAGTGTTTCATTCTGTTGTACATGAGTCGGAGCCAACTTGATGGCTCTGACCATCAACAATAACAATATACTCATAACTGTGCTTATGTGCTGGTGCATTATTGCTAAGACACCTAGTTTAGAAATGCTCTTAGATTTGGCATTTTGCAGCATGGGCTGAGTTCTAGGACCTTCATCTTGGGCCAAAGAAAAAGTTAATGCTTGACAGAATTTAACATAAAAGATATGAAAAAGCACATGGTCAGATGTGCTCAGATACTGCTCCCCTATACCAGGAATACATGGCTAATATATACTGCTCTTCCCCAAACATACTTCTTAAGTAGTGTCTCTTAAGCACAGCACAGATTCATATAGAAAACAAAGCAATTATGATGAAAGAGAATGATAGGATGTAGACAATGGATATGTGAATAAGTAACTGACACATAGCAGTGTAGCTTAACCCATTCACTACGTTTTTATGGTTGACTAATATTTATTTTCTGTGGAGTTCATTTTCCCTGTAATTTCCACCCCAGATAAAGCTTCTCCTTCCCTTTCCCTGGTCAATGAAGTAAGACCCATCTGGCTGGTTTGCTTGGGCCTCAACTTTGAGGCCATGGGAGCTTCTTGCCTCCACTGAGACATTTCACTGGATCAGTATTTTTATTTTTCCTGGGCTCATTGTCTCTGATAATTTTCTTTGACTTGTTACTATTTTTTTATACTTTACTTTTCAGGTCTTTTCTAATGAGTATACGCTAACCAACCAACCAACCAAACAAACAAAAAACCCAACCCACCTCCATCAAGTCAATTCTGACTTATAGTTAGTCCCATAGAGTTTTTAAGGCTATAAATTTTTACAGAAGCAGACCACCTCATCTTTCTTCTGCAGAATGGCTGGTAGGTTCAAAATGATGATTTTTTGGTTAGCAGTGGAATGCCTTAACCAGAACTTCTACTCAAACTAACTCGATGCTGTCCAGTCATATCTGACTCATAGTGACCCCTTCTTGGGTTTCTGAGGGGGTATCACTGCAGAAGTAGATGGACCAACCTTCCTTCCAAGGAGTGGCTGGTGGAGATGAACCTCCAGCCTTCTGGTTAGCAGTCAAATACCTTAGGCACTATGCCACCAGAGCTCCTAGAACTCCTACAACTCTACGTATTCTACAGCTATAAAAAGCTGGGAACTCTTTAGGGGAAGGGAATTTGGGCTCAGGATGCCATAAATATCTGTGGGAATAGAGCATCTTATAGCTATAAAAATGGCATCACATCATACTTTGGTCTTTTGGAAAAAGTCTCTTTTGTCCCCCCTCCTTTTTTTTTTTTTTTAACTTTGTGCCTTTCAAAATTATTTAGGAGATATGATATGATGAATTTCATTTATTTATTTTTTTAAGGGATAGGGAATAATTGTCAAAAATGCTATAATCTGATATACTTTAATTCCATAGAAAAAAGAGTTTAAGTGCTAATGTCATATGAAGAAGTCCAGAGCTGCCAGAATGAGGAAAACAAGAAATGAGGTAGAAAAATACCTTACCAAACTGGCCACTGTTTCATAAAAGACACAGCTAGTTGCTCAGCTACAGAGGATGGATGATTCTAGAGGAACAACTCAGATGTATCATGCCTTAGAAGAGTCCACTGAAGGGAGGATAGAAAGGGAATTTATTTGTTGGCTCCCTTCCATCTTTTGTCCCCCATAGGTCAAAGTTTACTCCATGGAAAATTAAGCCCTGCACAATCCTGGCTCCTTGGAAAGCCAGATCTCACATCCTGTGGTTTGGTGCTTTAATCAAATGCAACAGTGGAGGCAGTACCCACAGACTGCTGGGTAAGCCTCCGGAAGGTTCTCAGGGTGATGGAGGAAGTGGCTGAGGAATGGAAGACAAGGGAGACCAATTAAATCTGACTTCCTAATTTTGGTATAAAGTCTGTTGGTAGTAGAAATGGTTAACATGCTTGGTTGTTAAACAAAAAGTTAGAAATTTCAGTCTATTTAGAATTGCCCCGGAAGTAAGTCCTGGTGATATACTTCTGAAAAATCAGCCATTGAAAATCCTTTGGTGCACAAGTCTACTCAGACACTCATGGGGTCTCCATGTGCTGGAATCAATTTGATGGCAACTTTTTTTTTTTCAAATTTTGATACCATCCCTTGCAGTCTGAGGAGACAAGAGTTTTGATTTCAGGATGAGAGGTGTCTTGGGTAAGGAAGGAAAAATAGGTGCTCTGGTTGTCCAAAAACGGTTTTAGGAGATGGAATTAACTTTGATTTCAGGACCTTTTAGTGCAGTCGTTGGCAAATTTTTTCATAAAGATTTAGATGGTAAATATTCCAGGTCTTGCAGACTGCAGGCCAAGAGGCAAAATTGAGGCTATCAGGTAGCTACTTTCATAGCCATTGTGGGAAAAAGAGGCAGCAGTGGGCTTCCATAAGATTACAGCCTTGGAAACTCTATCAGGCAGTTCCACTCTGTCCTATATGATTGCTACGAGTTGGAATGGACTCAGTGGCAAACGGTTTGGTATATAACCATTTAAAAAGATAAAAATTATTCTTAACTCTCAGCCTATAAAAAGACAGGGTAAAGGTTTGCAGCGTTGCCCTGGTTATATCCCCTTCTGTGCCATTCTCTCAGCCCAATAATCTTTCCAGAATGCAAATTTGCTCATATCAGTTTCCTGCTTTAAACCCTATAATTATATCCTACTGATAGCATAGGGCCTAAAGCATTTGACTGCTAATCAGAAGGCTGGTGGTTCAAAGCTACCAGCCACTTCTGGGAAGGAAGGTTGGGCAGTCTACTTTCGTAGTGACACTGCCTCAGAAACCCAAGGAAGGGTCTCTATGAGTTGGATTCAACTCAATGGCAGTGAGTTTGGTTTTGTAGTTTTTGGCCTCTAGAATAAGAAGCTTTGATGGTGCAACGGTGAAACTGTTCAGCTGCTAAAAGGTCGCCCCTTGAACCCACCAGCCACTCCACGGGAGAAAGATGAGTCAGTCTGCTTCCATAAAGATTTACAGCCTTTAGTTGCTCAGCTACAGAGGATGATGATTCTAGACGAACAACTCAGATGTATCATTCCTTAGAAGAGTCCACTGAAGTGAGGATAGAAAGGGAAACCATATGGGGCAGTTCTATTCTGTCTATAGGGTCACCCTGAGTCAGAATCAATCAATGGCAGTGAATTTGATTTCGGTTTGTCTCTAAAATAAAATCAAGACTCTTCATGCTTTATAAGGTCCTTTTCGATCAGCTGTGGCCAGTCTCACTAGTCTTGTCTCTTACTCCTTGGACTTTGTCCCTGCCATTGTACATTTTGATCACAGTGAACATTTCTTTCCTAGAAAGGACTGTGTTTTTTTTTACAAGATGCCTAGAACTCCTGCCTCCAATTTGTCAGGCTGATTCTATTCACTCTGCCCATCTTAGCTTGAGTCTTTCTTTGAGAAACTTTCTTCATCACTCTGTTCTGGTGATGGGGCAGGTTGTTTATCCCCAGAGAGCAGCATTTCAGGCTCTCCTTTGCCATTTTAGAGGAGGAGGTTGTTGGAGAGTCACTGCTGCATGGTTGCTTCCAGAGCCTTATTCACTATTTGGCAAAGTAGAGGGCCAACAAAAGTGGGTCAAACCCTCAATGAGATGAATTGACACAATAGTCACAACAACGGACTCAGACACACCAACAACCATGACGACAGCTCGGGACTGGGCCTTGTTTTCTTCTGTTATATGACATAAGGTCACCATGAGTCAGAGCTGATTTGATAGCAACGAACAACAAACCTATTGCTGTGATTAGATTCCTACTCATGGGTAACCTATAGGGCAGAGTGGAACTGCCCCATAGTGTTCCAAGGCTGTAAATCTTTATGGAAGCAAATTGCCTCATTTTTCTCTCATGGAGTGGCTGGTGGGTTTGAACCACTGACTTTTACCTTATAGCTGAATGCTTTAACTATTACTCCACCAGCACTTCTTCAACTAACAACAATATATGCTTATAGCCCAAGACTGCTTACTGGAGACTTTTTTTTTTTTTTTTTTTTCTTTAAACCCAAAATATATAGCCCAAACTCTTTAAGCAGGATTGCTGTAAGACATCTGAAGAGCTTCTGAAATACCTGGTGGACCCCAGAGCATAGTGTTTGTAGCAGGTAGATATAACTCTAGTTTAGAAGATTACTTGATTTGAAACAGGCCTCAGACTATACAGTAAGCTAACATAGCATGAAAAGTATACAGTCCTTTCTATCATATGATCCATGGAAAATGCTTCTATTCTTTTCCCAGCAGTCTGTGCACTTTGGGTTAAAAACTCAGTGCTTTTATGGAGATTGGTGATGAGGATCATCACAAATTCTTGTACATGGGACAAATACATAATACATTTCAGGGTATTAATTTTGAAATTACAGTTATAAAAATTTAAGACCTTGTCTATTTTAAAGGATCAAATATGGATTAAAATGAGAGTGGTTCAGGTATAGCCAGATAGCAGTCGTGCCAAAGAAACAACACAGCATTTCCTGTAATACTGATGCGAGAGAGGTGGACTGGATTAAGGACAGAGGTAGGATTTCTAGACCAGGCTCCCTGCCTCCCTTCCTGCTGCTCTCCATCTGCAGCCTCACCACATTCACTTTAGTATTTAAACAATTTTCAATGGTGATCACTTAAAATAAAGCTCAACAGTCACATCTGGTGGTTTTTCTGCCCTAGTTTATGCTTAGCTTTGGCCTTTGTTTAAAAATGATCCTGTGATTGCGTTGTGTTGCTTTGGAAGGGTCTCTGAATCAGGGATTTGTGACTGTCTTTGATTGCATTTGTAAGTGACTTAAGAGAGAGGGAATCTGAAGTCTGTTTTTGCCCTGTGTCTGTGGGCACAAGCTCTGGTTGAACATTAAGATCATCTGAGCAATTTTTTGAAAATACAGATTTCTGACTCTTGTCCCAGACTTACTGAACAAATCCCTAGGCATAGAGCTAGACATTTATTTTTGAAAAGCTCCCCAAGTACTTGAATGTGCAGCTAGGATTGCTAATCATGGATACAGGTGATTTGCAAAAGTCCTACTAGACACCATCAGTGTAGCATATAGCTTGTGAATAATCCTTTCTTCGGTGTTGCAGTTAAGTTTTCATTCTGAAAATTGTTGCTGTTGTTGTTAAGTGCCACTGAGTCAGTTCCAACTCATAGCAACCCTGTCTACAACAGAACGAAACACTATCCAGTTCTGGCCATCCTCACAATTGTTGCGATTCTTTGAGCCCCTTATAGCCACTATGTCAATCCATCTTGTTGAGGGTCTTCCTCTTTTTTCAGTGACCTTCTACTTTACTGATCATGATGTCCTTCTTCAGGGACTGGTCCCTCCTGATAAAATGTTCAAAGTAAGTGGGATGAAATCTCTCCAACATGGCTGTACTTCTTCCAAGACAGATATTTTTGTTCTTCTGGCAGTCCATGGTATATTCAATATTCTTCCCCAACACCATAATTCAAATGCATCAATTTTACTTTGATCCTCTTTATTCATTGTTTAGCTTTCTCATGCATATGAGGCAATAGAAAATACTATGGCTTGAGTCAGTCCCATCTAAGTCCTTAAAGTCTCATCTTTGCTTTATAACACTAAGGAGGTCTTTTGCAGCAGATTGGTCCAATATGGGATGTTGTTTGATTTACTGACTGCTGCTCATATGAGCATTGACAGTGGATCCAAGTAAAATGAAATTCCTGACAACTTCAATCTTTTCTCCATTTATTATGATGTTGCTAATTGGTCCAGTTGTGAAGATTTTTGTTTTCTTTATGTTGAGGTGTAATCTATACTGAAGACTGTAATCTTTGATCTTCATCAGTAAGTGCTTCAAGTCCTCTTAGTTTTTACCAAGCAAGGTTGTGTCATCTGCATATCACAAGTGGTTAATGAATCTTCTTCCAATCCTGATTCTGTGTTCTTCCTCATATAGTCCAGCTTCTCAAATTATTTGCTCAGAATACAGATTGAATAAGTATGGTAAAAGGATATAACCCTTTTCTGATTTTAAAGCACACAGTATTCCCTTATTATGTTTGAATGATTACCTAGTGGTCTATGTACAGGTTCTGCAAGAGCACAAATAAGTGTTCCAGAGTTCCCATTCTTCATAATGTTACCTATAATATGTTATAATCCATACGGTTGAATACCTTTGCATAGTCAATAAAACACAGCTTAACATCTTTCTAGTATACTCTGCTTTCAGCCAAGATTCCTTTGATATTAGCAATGATATTCCTCATTCCAAGTCCTCTTTTGAATCTGGCTTCAATATTAATAAAACTAAAATATTTGGATTTACTGATCAAATATCAAGAAAAATAGGCTCATAATATCAGATTTTAAAGAGACTATGGAGCAAGGTATTTGAACTGGGTCTGTTACTCACATTAATTCCTGAATGTAGGAATATAAGTAGGCTTCCTACTGAACCTTTATTAAGCATATTTAGAGGTGCTGATTTCTCTTCTCCCCTCAAAGAGTGAAAAGGACATCAGCTTTGGAATCAGGCACAGCTCCTTTCTGGTCCTGGCTTTACCAACTTCTTAGTTGGTACAACCTCAGTTTCCACAACCATAAAATGGGCATAAGATATTTTTCTTAAAGTAATTTTTAGAACTATGAATCATGTCTGGATCATCAATAGTTGCTAAATAAATGAGTTATTTTTCTCTTGAATATGATAAAAATCCTAAGATTTCTGTGTAGCCCTGAACAATTTTACCAGTTGCTGTCAAGTTGATTCTGACTCATGGTGACCCCACAGTAGAGTACCACTGTACCCTATAGTTTTCAGTGGCTGATTTTTCAGAAATAGGTCACCAAGACTTTTTTTTGAAGCCCCCTTGGTGGACTTGAAACTCCTAACAGTCCAGTTACCATTTGTACCACCTTGTTGTTGTTGTTGTTATGTGCCATCGAGTCGGACCCAACTCATAGTGACCACTCCTTGGGTTTCCGAGGCAGTATCACTACAGAAGTAGATTGCCCAACCTTCCTTCCGAGGACTGGCTGGTGGGTTTGAACCACCAGTCTTCTGGTTAGCAGTCAAGTGCCTTAGGTACTATGCTACCAGAGCTCTTAGGGACTTCAAAATATTTTAGGGCTATCTATTATTCTTAGAGACCTGGTCAACAAGTATTGAATAACATTCTTGCCCCTACTGGGTTCTGTTTGAAGGCATCAACTATTTTCAAGTCCAGTTTTTCATTTGGTATTTTCCTCTAGGCATTTAAAGATGGAAACAAAAATACTTTTGCCCTTTTGGACAGCAATCATTTCTGGCACCTTCTCAACCCAAAAGCAAACAGACAGACGGTGAGGTTAAACACATCAGTTAAATCAAAGCAAGCTTTAGGGGAAGGCTCTGTTCCTCTCTCTGTCCTCTATACAGAAAGACAGTCTTGGTTTTCTAGACCAGCTGGCACTTTGTCCTATCTTCCTCTTAACATAACCCTTTCTTCCCTCAACTCTGTGCCTCTTCAGGTAAACAATCATTTCTCTCTTTTTCTCACCTTGCCTCAGCTCCAAGGCTGATTTTAGTTGCTCTTCTGAACCTCGGGGTTTTCTCTAGCACAGAAACCTTTTGAGCAAAGATCCTCCGTTGCAAAAACTCTTAAAGTAGAGATGTTGCAACCCTCTGTAGTTAAGTGAATTGAGCTGATTGAGTATCTTGATAAGATTTGTTCTCTTCTCTTTGACAGGGTGAAATTCACCCTGAGAGAGAGGGAGGAGTCTCCATTGATTAATTTATTCTCATTCATGCATGAATTTACATTCATTAATTATAATGTGAAATCATTTCTCTGGGTTGTATTAAAAAAGCTGCTACCTGGTATTATTCAAGTATCCCACCACCCGAGGGTAAAGTGTGTATTTGTTAAAACAGAGCTGTTGTGACCATGTTATAGGACAGATGGAAATTTTGGAAAATGAGAGGAGCTTACCAGATGGGGTAGGGTAGGAGGGGAGTGGGTGTCTAGAGTGAAAAATCTTCCCATGAGAGCACTTTGGAGAAAACATGAAAAAAATGTAGATAAATTTAATGAAAGGAAATAAAAAAAAAAAAGAGGGAGGGAGAAGGTAGAAATCAGTAGGGCAAGAGCAGTCCTGGACCTCAATATCAAGGGTAGGTGACCAATGGTTTGGACTGAGACTAAGAGCAGAGCGACAACTCATATTAGGAAGGAGAAGTGTATTAAACCTGAGACTGTTGGCTAGGTGGTGGTAGAGCAGAAATAGTGAAGTGGTTTAAGATGAGAAAGCACCCAAGAATCTACTATGGAAGGGATCTTTCTTTTCCTGATGACAAAGATGGATGTGACACACTGGAATGAATTTCTAAAAGAAGGGAAGGAATAGTGAGAGAGATTGAGGGAAAGAGAGGGAGGGAGGAGGGAAAGGTGAAAGGAGGGAGAATGAGAGTTTTATAGATATAGTTTTTCTCAGAAAAAATAAAAATAGTGAGATGTGGTATGTGGGGAAATTTAGAGAGGGGACAGAAAGAATATTTACTGACACCGAATGGTGTATCTGGATAACGTGTTTTTGTTGTCAGCTGCCATTGAATTAACTCTTAACTCATGGCTACCCCATGCACAACAAAACAAAATGCTTTCCAGTTCTATACCATTCCCATAGTCCATTGTGGCTCCATCATTGTGACCCATAGGGTTTTCATTGGCTGATTTTCAGAAGATCACTAGGCCTTTTTTCTTCATCAGCCTTGGTCTGGAAGCTTCACTGACACCTGTCCAGTATTATAACAACATGCAAGCCTACACTGACAGATGGGTGGTGGCTACACATAAGGTGCATTGGGTGGGTATTGAACCTGGATCTGCAACAGGAAGGCAAGCATTCATTAGAGTTGAGATATAACCTGAAATCATAACAGCCAGAAAATATACACTAGTATAATCTCTATACTGCTGTAGGAATAATAGAGTCATCTGTTGAAAGGGAAGTGAGTAAAGTTGCAAACTCACTGCCTTCAAGTCAATTCTGACTCATAGCGATCCCTCCTTGGGTTTCTGAGGCAGTATCTCTACAGAAGTAGATTGCCCAACCTTCCTTCCAAGGAGTGGCTGGTGGGTTTGAACTACCAGCCTTCTGGTTAGCAGTCAAATATCTTAGGCACTATGCCATCAGAGCTCCCAAAAATATACTAGTATCTCTCAAATTCTTCCCAGGGATGCCCCTTGTGTACTAATGCATGAATGGGAACCAAGTGTTTGTCAGGTTTTCAACATCCAGTTCAACTCATAGGATAATGGCAATACAATTTGCTATGAGCAAGCTCTCGCCAAAGAAAGATCATGTGTTTACTGGGACATATGAGAACTTTGCTTCCTGAGCTGTCAAGGCTATAAACAGTTCTTTTCAACAGTGACTCAGAGTTGAAGGGGTGGAGGTGTGAAACAAGAAAATAGTGCAAAAACCACGGACAATGTGAAAGTTGCAGTGGCTGACAACTTGCTTAGTGTTTGTTTGCATCTTTTAATATCTCCAACTCTTGCACCAAAATCTTTGACCATGGGCTACTGTATAGCTTTCAGTAATGGTAGCCGTATGACCTCTTCAGGTTACTGTCAGCTTTCATAGATCAAAAATCAGAGTGCTTTCTCCTGCTTTACATTCATTAATGCTTTCCAGCAAGAGAGGCTTTCACAGACTCCTAGACCTGCTCTGGCACATATGAGCTTTCTGGCCCTGAATCACTGTTGTACTTAGTTTCTTTACAGTGAACCTAACATTTACTGCCTGGCCTTTTGAAGGTACTTTTCATGTGTATTGGTCTAGAGGGCATGTTTCTCCACTTTATATACCTTTCATTTTAGTTTGTGTGGTAGGCAGAATAATGAACCCCAAAGATATCTATGTCCTAATATTCAGAGCCTATGAATATGTTATGTTACATGGCAAAAGAGAATTAAAATTCCAGATAAAATGAAGGTCAATAATCATTTGACCTTAAAATAGAGAGATTATCCTGGATTATCTGGGTGGACCCAGTGTAATTACAAGTAAACCAGCTGCCATTGAGTTGATTGTGACTCACAGTGATCCCATGTGTGAGTAGAGTTGTGCTCCATAGGGTTTTCAATGGTTGATGTTTTTGATAGTAGATCAGTAGAACTTTCTTCTGAGGTGCCTCTGGATGGGGTTGAACCTGTAACTTTTCAGTTCACGGCTAAGTACACTAACCCTCAGGAACTCCATTGCAATCATCAAAAACAAAAAACCTGCTGCCAGGTGGAGTCATTCAAACTCATAGCAACCCTATTCTGGGTGTAATCACAATGGTCCTTAAAAGTGAAAGAGGAGGCAGAGGATAGGTCAGAGCTACCAATGCTGGCTTTAGACATGGAAGAAAAGGCCACAGAGCAAAGGAATGTGAGCAGCCTCTAGAAGCTGGAAAAGGCAAGGAAATGAATGGCAGTCATTTGATTTTCCTTCTAGAGCCTCCAGAAGTGGCATAGCCCTGCCCTGCTGATATATTGACATTATCACAGTGAGACCCATTTTGGATTTTTGATCTCCAGAACCATAAGAATGCATTTGTACTATTTAAGCTACTGAATTTGTGGCAATTTGTCACAGCAACCGTAGGAAATTCATACAGTGTGTTAACTTTCCCAGTCTGCCTTGGTCAATGGTGCAACATGATCTTGGGTCAGTGGGCCTGGAATGAATTCCTGTATTCACAGAGGCACTGGCTGCTGCTCCATGCCAGGATTCTCATTACTGAGGGGCTGGTGGGGAAGACCAGGCCATGAGGAGCTCCGCCTGGAGAGCAGACGCTGCGTCCCCACAGTCTTTTTCATCCTCTAAGCCATACAGCACACTCTGCCCGGTTGTCATGAGTGTACTTCCTGTTTTAGCTTTTTATTTACCAGAAATGTGTCTCCCTTTCTGAGAACAAGTCCACTTGACCACATAGAGAGACACTGTTCAGGAAACACGTAACAAAGTTTTTTTTTTTTTTTTCATTTTGAAAATCTTAATGTGAGAGCTGAGTTTTGAAACCTCAAGGACCCTTCAGTTTAGTAATAGTTTATAGAACTAGCAAGTGTGAAATGTCCCCATGGTACACTGTGCTTTCCAGAAAGTAGTTTGTTTCTTTTTTTAAATTTTATTCTATTCTTCGCTCTAAATGATGGAAGAATAAATAATTTTTTTTTCGTTGTGGTTTGGGTGAAAGTTTACAGAGCAAATTCATTTCCATTCAACAAATTTTGTTTCATGACATTGATTGTAATCCCAATAATGTAACAACTCTCTTCCCACTTCCTCCCTGTGGTTACCTTTTCCCTGTGTCCTCCTTTCCTATACATTCTTTCCTTCTGAGCTATCTCCCTGTGCAAATGCTGCCCTTCTAGACTCCCACAGTCGCCTGTTTTAAGAAATGGACCTATTTGGTGTAAATGTTCACCCTGTAGGACTATCTATTGTTTGGCTAGAAGCCATGGGAGTGAGTTCAATCCTAGGGCCAAAAGGTGACTAGGGGCCATAATCTCCGGGGTTTCACCAGTCTCTATCAGACCAACAATCCTGTTTTTTTTCTTTTTTTATAATTTTGATTTTTGTTCTGCATTCTGCTCCCACTCTATCCAGGAGCTCCTGTTCTGATCCCTTTCTGAGTGTTTGACAGTGGCACCTGGGAACCATCTTCTGGTCTCAGGGTAATTTTGAAAATAATTTTGGCTAAAAACTTGCTGTTCAGTGACCCATATGCATATATACATACATATATACTGTATGGAATATATATTATATACATAATTTACGCTCCTCAGAAGGATGGTGAGACTTAGTCTCATAGACTTTGAATATCAGGAGGGACCAGACCCTGAAGGAGGACATCAAGCTTGGTAAAGCAGAGAGTCAGTGGAAAAAAGGAACACCTTCAGTGAAACAGATTGACACAGAGGCTGCAACAATGAGCTCAAACATAGCAACTATCGTGAGGATGGCGCAAGGCTGGGCAGTTTCCTTCTGTTGTACGTGAGGTCACTATGAGTAGGAACCTACTGAATGGCACCTAACAACAATTTATAAATGTATATAATTTATATGCATGTACGTTTTATATATTTAATATATAATATATTAAATTACATCTTAATATATATTTAATATATAGATAATATATTTAATTGTATTAAATATAATTAACATAAGGTAACACTATAAAGCTTTAATCTTTCTATGCAGCCTGGCGGGAATACATCTCCAGGCACTGACAATGCTAGAGTTAAAAAGAAAGCCCTTCTCTAGTGGGTGTTATAGTATGTTATTGTCAAAAAAGATAACAACGAAAAAGGAAGGCCTAGAATTTAAGAAATATTCTGTTCCCAAGTGGAAGGCATGTTTTTTCTTATTGCTTTGAGCAGTAGCTGGGCAGGAAAACATCCGGGGGCCTTGGGCTGGAGGCAGGATGTTAGTGTGCCAGCTTCATGGAAGAAAGAAACAATGGCTGTTTAATTTGCTTTTTATAGCAAAGCGCATTTGAGAAGAATGAAGACAGGAGGATCTCAGAAGAGCTTCCTTCCCCCGAGAGTTGGCCCATCTGCTCCTTTGAGAAAAGAGTGTGCTCCATTCAGGAAGCCACTCCAGCACCTCGCTGCCTGAGCGTCTTGGAGTACCAGGACTCTGCCTGCGCAGCCACTGAACAAATGATGCCAGGACTCTGTGCAACCACTGAACAAATGATGCGCTCTGGGCGCAGAGAGTCTGAGAGGGGCGGCTCTCTAAGGGCAAGACAGATGACTGCTCTCCCAGGATTGCTGAGATGTGTTCGGTGATCATCATAAATACCCTTCCTCTAACGAAGCCTCCTTTGTAGTATTAGGGCAATGAAAATTAGGCAACACACCCCTTAAAGTGATTAAACATTAAAAATGTTTTAATTGAAGAATTTTGAAGCATCACATATTTTCCTGCCTTTTAAAGCAGAAAACTGGGAACAAATATTAACATGCATGAATGCCCTTGGGTCATTAATATGATTATCAATTTTGAAGTATAATGAATTATCATAGGTATTGTTTTAGTTTTGTACTGTAAATACTATATTGAAGCTATGGATCTATATAGCAACCAGCTACAAGATGCTATGGGTTTGAGTTCATGACTCCATTTTACATCATCTTTCTGTTCCATTTCTGGCTGCTTTGATATTTTATTGGACTTAGTCTAGAAGTACTTCCTCCTTTCTACTGAAACTAATTAATTCCTTTGTTACAATTATATGTAAAGGAAGAATAAATAAGCTCTGGAAAGAATCTAATGCATTTCCTACAAGCTTAAGCGATAGCTCTCTAGGCTGTTGTTCTTGAGACCTGTTTTTGTTTTACAAGGTTCCTGCTTGTCCTGCTGAAGATACAACAGTGACCTATAGTGAGAAGGTGAGCTGGGGGTCTTTCCAAATGGCACTGATTAGGTTGAAGGTTGGAGGGCTGGCCAAAATCAGGGCCAGAGAAGGATCTCTCTGGTGGGAGGTGTGCCCAAGTGCTGTGACATTTGCTACATGCTGGATGCCATTGTTGTCTTTACTCAAGGTTGCCTCATATGTGGGGTTTCCTTCCTCAAGACTGAGGCAAAGATGATTGAGCTGCCCTATCTTTTCCTCATATTTTCACTCATGTGCAATGCATATACCAGGTGAGTTCCTATACAAGATAATGGTCCTTTCAGTAACTTAGATGACATCATTTGGGGCTTTGTTGAATGACTATTAATCACCACAACTGCCATTAATAGAGAAGAGATAACAGTGAAAATATTTGTCATATGAGTTTCACTATTTTTCTTAGTCATATGTGTTCTCATGTGGTAGTGGAAGTAAAGAGCACCCTTATGACTGCTCTAGACATCAGGAGTGGAAACTTCTTAGGTCACGCAGTTTTACCCTTCAAGACTCACATAGGATATTTGCTTTCTGTTCATCTTCTGGGGTTTGAGTTTGGGCTGACATCATCTCAACATTCCTTCTCAGGAGCAGATGGAAAGTGACGGATGAAGAGCTCAGTATTAGAGAGATATTTTCACAGAATCATGCCAACTTGTGTCATTCTTGTTTGATCTGGTTATTCAAGCAGCATGAGTCCTGCCCAGGCTGTCAGACATTGATTTTTGTTCTGAATTTCCAGGGAGCTTAGAGCAAGTCACTTTAAAATATTCTTATGCCTCAGTTTCCTTCTTCATCAGTATGGTCCAGTAGAAATAGCATGTAAGCCACATATGTAATTGTGGTAGTTAAGGTTGTATGTCAAATTGGCTGGGTCTGGTTGAGTGGCTGGGCAGCTGGATGTAGTATTCCCCATGATGAGACAGGTAATCAACTCCATGGTGGAATCTACTGTAAGCAGCTGAATAGCTGCTTTAGGGATGTGGTCTGCTTCCTGTATATAAGAAATAGTTTTGGGAATGGTCTCTAGCCTTTTGGCATGCTTGAACCCTGGATGTAGCCAAGCCATTGTTCAACAGCCTGCCATGCCCTGCTGACCTTGAGACTTCATCTGGACTTGAATTAGTGGCTTGCCATGTTGTTTGGTAACATTGGGACTGTGCCTTTTTATTTGTCAATCTTGGGCATCAGCATTCAGCCTCAGCATCCAGCAGCTATCTGAGTGAAGAAAAACCTCTAGCTCCAGTGGGCCAGGAGCGGGAGGCAGAGCTAAAGCCCAAGGTTGAGGGGCTTTCACCCAGCCCCTAGAGCCCAGCACTTTGAACTCGGACTCAAAGCCTCCAAAATTATAAGAGAATAAACTCCTGTTTCCCATTTGTGGCATATTCTTGTCAAAGTGGCACTAGAGAACCAGAACAGTAATTTTAAATGTTCTAGAAGTCAGATTAAAAAGTTAAAAAAAAAATGAGTAAAGTTAATATTAATATATATTTATTTAGCCTACTATATCAAAAATAGTATCATTTAAAGATGTAATCTATATAAAAATTATTAATGAGCTATTTTACATTCCTTTTTTCCTATGATTACTTTGAAATCTGGTGGATACTTTATATTTCCAGCACATCTTAATTCAGACTAGCCACATTTCAAGTGTTCAGTAGCCACATGTGGTGAGTGGACAAAAAATTCTATGTAATGGAAGACATGTCCATTGTTCTCTGAAGAAAATTGTATAGTATTTAGAATTGTCAGTATTTTATAATATCTGCTTTCAATAGTTTGACAAAGTCAGCTAAGGAATCATAATGGGGCCAATAAAAAATATAGATACTGTTTTTTCCCTCCATGGCCTGGAGGTTCAGGCAACCTTTAAAAGATCAAATTGGAACCCTATAAATTACAAGAGACCACCGAGGCAAGGTAAAGAACTGGTGAAGACAGTCAGATATGAAAAGGCAGATTCCTTACAGTTAGCAAAATCAGCATACCCTGGGTGTGAAAAATTATGAACATGTCCTATGAGTAATCCATTCTACTTTGAGAGAGATTTTACTGATTTGTCTAAGCAGCCCCTTTGATTACTAGTTACTAGATACTAAGTTCTTAGTTACTAAGAAATAATCTTAAAAAGAAAATGTGATGATTGAGCTAGGCATTAAGAAATTGAAGTATGTTAGAAAGATATTGAAATGAAGAAAGGGTATGTTGTAATGACAAGTGCAAAGGGAGAGGTGGTGGCTTGACAAGAGTTGACAAATTTGGATTATCTTTCCAATCTCACCCAGGGCAGAAGGGTGTTCTTGTCAGACACTGTGGCATTCCAGGCTGCTTGGCAGGAAACAACTTCTGAGGAGGTCTGGCTCAACAAGTAGGTTCAGAGCGGCAAAAGTCCTCACCACAGATGTTCAGATTGTGTTAAGGACAATAGCTACTACTGTGTAAATCTAGGTTCCAGGCTTTCCAATGATTCTATGTGAAAGAGAGATTTCCTATCATACAGATGAGGAGAGTCAGTGAGCACAAGTGACTTGCTTGGGGTCAATAAATCAGTTGAGACTAAAATTTGGATCTCAATTAAGTATTCTTTACCCTATGACCACTCTTTATCTCTTGAAGCAAAATTATATGTCTAGTTAATACTGTCTAAGTAATCTGGAAAAGTTTTCTTATTGTTCTATAATGGGTGCTTTGTGGGTGGTGGTGGGGGCGGCCGTGCTAGGATGATGTAGAGGAAGCAACCTGCGAAGTGCAGTCAGGAATCTGGATGAATCTTGCTTCTATCATGTAATAGGTGTGTTGCCATGGCTAAGGCCTGCCTATCTAAACTTATATGACGAACATTTATTAAGTACCAGGTGCCTGGCACTGGGGAGCTCTGGTGGTGTAGTGCCTAAGGCATTTGACTGCTAACCAGAACACTGGCAGTTCAAACCCACCAGCCACTCCTCAGAAGGAAGGTTGGGCAATCTACTTTCACAGTGATACCGCCTTGGAAATCCAAGGAGGGGTCGCTATGAGTTGGATCCGACTTGATGGCAGTGTTTGTTTGTTTGTTTGTTTTCTTACCTGACTCCAAGCATATATCATCTCATTTCATGTTCACAATCAGCCTGTGAGGTAGATACTATTAATATATTTACTTAACAGTTGAGGAAGAGAGGTTAAGAG
This sequence comes from Orycteropus afer afer, assembly GCF_000298275.1. Lineage (NCBI taxonomy): Eukaryota > Metazoa > Chordata > Mammalia > Tubulidentata > Orycteropodidae > Orycteropus > Orycteropus afer. Next base: position 9,387,861 of record NW_006921682.1, on the reverse strand, counting down.
AGGTTAAGTGCCTTATCCAAAGTCACACAGCCAATAAGGATGAAATTAGGACTCAAATCCAAAACCAATAGAGTTAACAATTACCTACCCAGGAATGGGGCACAAAATGACAACATCTTTTTCCAGGGGAAAAGTCTGGCTTTTAATGTAGAATCTCTAGGATTTTAAATACTGTCTAATTCAAGTTTCTTAAAAACACTAAGCAGCTCAGACAAAAGATACTAGGGTGCATCAGGTTTACACCATACACAGCCTCCTACCTGTAAAATTAGAAGGCTGTACTAGATAAGCCCAGAGTTCCTTGCCTGTCCTGATAGGTTATGATTCTCTGAGGCAATTTTTAATTTATAAAATAGATTGTAGAGGGTGTGGCAGGGGCTGTGCAGGCTTTGCAGCCTGAATGGATTTATCTGAGCCTCAGCACTCAGTAGTCATATGAGGAGGCCAATTACTTAACTTTTCTGAACCCTAGTTTCCTTTCTGTAAATTGGGGATTGTACCATCTACTTCAAACAATGATGTGAAAATTGAGATGAAGTTTGTAAAGTGCCCAGCAAGCACCTGGTAGACAGTGAGAAAATGGCTCTCCACGTGTCCAAAAATGGCTTTCTCCCTGGGACCTACAAGTACAGGGCCATGTAATGATTTCGGGGATGTGGAAAGGGCTCCCTATCCCCAGCTTCTCCCCACACACCCAAGGTTCTGCCACATTAACTTTAGCTTTGGAATCTTCATTAGTTCCTTTTAAAAAAGGCTAAAACTACTGGGAGGGATTGGTGATACCTTAGCAAGAATTGTATTGTGGTAGTTAGGTACTGTCAAGTCGGTTCTGACTCATAGCCATCCTGTACAAAAGAACAAAAACACTGCCTCATCCTGCACCATCCTCACAGTCATGGCTATGTTTGAACCCATCGTTGCAGCTACTCTGTCAGTCCATCTCATTATGGTCTTCAAGCTTGATGTCCAACTCCAGAAACTAGTACCTCCTGTTAACATGTCCAAAGTAAGTGAGACGAAGTCTTGCTATTTTCCCTTCTGAGGTATATTCTGGTTGTACGTCTTCCAAGACAAATTTGTTTCTGCTTCTGGCAGTCCATGATGTATTTAATATTCTTCATCAACACCATAATTCAAAGGCGTGAATTGTTCTTCAGTTTTCTTAATTCATTGTCCAGTCTTTGCATGCATAATGAGGTGACTGAAAATACCATGGCTTGAGTCAGGCACACCTTAGTCCTCAAAGTGACATCTTTGCCTTATAACACTTTAAAGAGGACTTTTGCAGCAGATATGTGCAAGGAAATGCATCATTTGATTTCTTGACCGCAGCTTCCATGGGCATTGATTGTGGACATAAGTAAAATGAATTCTTTGAAAACTTCAGTCTTTTTTCTGTTTATCATGATATCGGTCCAGTTGTGAGGATTTTTTTTTTTTTTTTTTTTTTTTTATGTTGAGGTGTAATCCATACTGAAGGCTGTAGTCTTTGATTTTCATCACTAAGTGCTTCAAGTCTTCTTTACTTTTGGCAAGCAAGGTTGTGTCATCTGTGTATTACAGGTTATGAATGAGGCTCCTCCAATCCTGATGCTGCATTTTTCTTCATATAGTCCAGCTTCTTGGATTATTTGCTAAGCATACAGATTGAATAAGTATGGTGAAAGGATACAACCCTGACACATATCTTTCCTGAATTTAAACCACCCAGTGTATCCTTGCTCTGTTCAAATGATTATCTCTTCGTTTATATATAGGTTCTACATGAGCACAATTAAGTGTTCTGGAATTGCCATTGTCTGAAATGTTACCCATTATGACCCACACAGTTGAATGCCTTTGCATAATCAATAAAACACAGGTAAACATCTCTGAACTACTATTAGCCAAGATCATTTGACATCAGCATTGATGTCCTCATTTTACATGCTCTTCTGAGTCTGGCTTAATTTCCTGGTAATTCCTTAGTGATGTACTACTGCTGCAACTGTTTTTGAATTATCGTCAGCATAGTTTTACTTGCATGTGATACTAATGATATTGGTCTATAATTTCTACAATCCATTGCATCACCTTTCTTTAGAATAGTCATGTGTTTGGATATCTTCCAGTTGGTTAACCAGGTAGCTATCTTCCAAATTTCTTGCATAGACAAGTGAGCATTTCCAGCATTACATCCTTTTGTGGAAACATCTCAGTTGATATTCTGTCAATTCCTGGATTCTTGATTTTGCCAATGCCTTTGGTGTAGCTTGGACTTCTTTTTTCAGTACCATAAGTTATCATACACTACCTCCTTAAATGTTTAATGTCAATCAATCCTTTTTGTTACAATGACTGTGCATTCCTTCCATCTTCTTTTGATGCTTTGTGCTTCACTCAATATGTTTTTCCATGTTGTTGTTGTCTTTAGGTGCTGCCAAGTTGTCTCTGACTCCTAGTGACCCTATGCACAGCAGAAAGAAACACTGCCCAGTCCTATGCCAGCTTCACAATCCTTGGTATACATGAGCCCATCATTGCAGCCACTGTGTCAATCCATCTCGTAGAGGGTCTTCCCCTTTTTCGTTGACCCTTCACTTTACCAAGCATGATATCCTTCACCAGGGAATGGTTCCTTTTGACAACATGACCAAAGCAGGTGAGACATAGTCAGGCCATTCTCACTTCCAAGGAGCATTCTGGCTGTTCTTCTTCTAGGACAGATTTGTTAGTTCTCTGGCAGTCCATGCTACTCTTAGCATTTTTCTCTAACACCACAATTTAAAAGCATCAACTCTTCTTCCATCTTCCTTATTCGCTGTCCAGCTCTCACATGCATAAGAAGCAATTGAAAATACCATGGCTTGGGATAGGTGCACCTTAATATTCAAAGGGACATCTTTGCTCTTCATCACTTGAAAGAGGTCTTTGGAAGCAGACTTGCCCAATGCAATACGTTATTTGATCTCTTGACTGCTGCTTCCATTGGTGTTAATTATAGAATTAAGTAATGTGAAATTCTTGACAACTTCAATCTTTTCTGCATCCATCGTGAAGCTATTTATTGAACCAGTTGCGAGGACTTTTGTTTTCTTTATACAGAGGTGTAATTCATACTGCAGATTGTAGTCTTTAATCTTCATCAGTAAGTGCTCAAGTTATCCTCACTTTCAGCAAGCAAAGTTGCATCATCTGTGTATCACAAGTTGTTAATGTGTCTTTGTCCAATCCTGATGCCATGTTCTTCTTCATATAATCTATCTTCTCGGATTATTTGTTCAACATAATTGATTAAGTATGGTGAAAGGATACAACCCTGATGCACTCCCTTCTTGAATTTAAGCCATGCAGTACTTGTTCTGTTCAAATGACAGCCTCCTGATCTATGTACAGGTTCCTCATGAGTACAATCAAGTGTTTTGGAATTCCCATTCTTCTCAATGTTATCCATAATTTGTCATGATCCACAAAATTGAAAGCTTTTGCATAGTCAATAAAACATAAATAAATATCTTTCTGGTATTCTTTGCTTTCAGCTAAGATCCATCTAACATCAGCAATGATATCCCTTGTTCCATGTCTTCTTCTGAATCCAGTTTACACCTCTGGAAGTTCTCCATCAATATACTCCTGCAACTGTTTTTGATATCTTAGGCATTAGCGAGCTGAAATGGACTGGTATGGATCTTCAGTAAGATTTTATTTGCATGTGATATGAATGAAATTGTTGAATAATTTCCACCTTTTGTGAGATCACCTTTCTTTGGAATGTGTACAAATATGGATCTCTTCCAGTCAGTTGGCCAGGTAGCTGTCTTCCAAATCTCTTGGCATAGATGAGCGAGTGCCTCCAATGGGGCATCCATTTGTTGAAACATCTCAATGGGAATTCTATCAATTCCTGGAGCCTTGTTTTTCGTCAATTCCTTCAGTGCAGTTTCAACTTCTTCCTTCAGTACCATTAGTTTTTGATCATATGCCACCTCTGAAATGGATGAAGATTGACCAATTCTTTTGGATACAGTGATTCTGTGTAGTTCTTCCATCTTCTTTTGATGTTTCCTGCATCATTCAATATTTTGCCCATAGAATCTTTCAATATTGCAACTCAAGGCTTAATTTTTTTCTTCAGTTCTTTCAGCTTGAGAAATGCCTCACGTGTTATTTCCCTTTTGGTTTTCTAACTCTAGATCTTGCACAATTCTTTATAACAATTGACTTTGTCTTCTCAAGCTACTCTTTGAAATCTTCAGTTCAGCTCTTTTATCTTGTCGTTTCTTCCATCTGTTTTAGCTACTTTCTGCTCAAAGGCAAGTTTCAGAGTCTTTTCTGAAAAAAGGTCTTTGCAATGAATAAGTCATTGGTCTTGCAAAATTGTGTCATGCAATCTCCAGCATTATTTCTATCACCATGGTCATATTTTCCAACTACTGGTAACTCTTCGTTTCCAACTTTTGCATTCTAGTCACCAGTGATCATCAACACATCTTGATTGCACGCTTGATCAATTTCAGACTGCAAAAGTTGGTAGAAATCTTCAATTTCCTCATCTTTGGCTTTGGTGGTTGGTGTATAGATTTGAATAATAGTAGTATTAACTGGTCTTCTTTGTAGGAGTATGGATATTATACTATCACTGACAGAATTGTACTTCAAGACAGATTTATTTATGTTTATATATTTTATTTATGAAAAATATTATGAAAAATATATATATTGCAAATTGAGGTTTCAATTTTTTCTTCAGTTCTTTTACCTCAAGAAACACCTAGTTTTTCACCCATTCCTTTAGTGCACCTTGGACTTCTTCAATACTATTGGTTCTTGATCATGTGCTACCTCATGAAATTTTTGGACATTGATCAATTCTTTTTGATATGGTGACTCTGTGTATTCCTTCCATCTTCTTCTGATGCTTGCTACATCATTCAAAATTTGCCTATAGAATCCTTCAATATTGCAACTTGAGGCTTGAATTTTCTCAGTTTGAGAAATGTGAATGTGTTTTCCCTTTTGATTTTCTAACTCCAGGTCTTTGCATATTTTCTTATAATACTTTACTTCTCAAGCCACCTTTTGAAATCTTCTGTTTGGCTTTTTTACATCATCATTTCTCCCATTTGCTTTAGCTACTCTGTATCAAGAGCTAGTTTCAGAGTTTCTTCTGACATGCATTTTGGTCTTTTCTTTCTTTCCTGTCTTTTAAATTTTCCTTTATCCCTTTGCTCTCTTTATGTATGATGATATCCTTCTTCAACTTGTCCGGTCTTCATTAATTAGGGTTCAGTGTGTCAAATCTTTCTTGAGATGGTCTCTAAATTCTGGTGGGATATACTCAAAGTTATACTTTAGCTCTCATAGACTTGTTTTAATATTTTCCTTCAGCTTGAACTTGTGTAGTAACAATTGATGGACTGTTCTGTAGTCAGTCTCTGACCTTGTCTGATAGATGATAGTGACCTTCATTGTCTTTTTCCACAGATGTTGTCAATTTGATTTCTGTGTATTCCATCTGTCCAGGTCCATGTGTATAGTCACTGTTTATACTGTTGAAAAAAGATACTCTCAATGAATAAGTCATTGGTCTTATAAAATTATATCATGAAATCTCTGCCATCATTTTTCTCGCCAAGGCCCTATTTCCAAGCTACTGGTCCTTCTTCTTTGTTTCCAACTTTTGCATCTCAAACACCAGTAATTATCCATACACCTTGATTGCATGTTTGATCAATTTCAGTCTGCAGAAGTTGGTAAAAGTCTTTAGTTTCCTCATTTTTGACATTAGTGGTTGATGTATAAATTTGAATAAGTCATACTAACTGGTCTTCCTTTTAAGGGTGAGGATATTATCCTATCACTGACAGTATTGTATTCCAGGATAGATCTTGAAATGTTTTTTTTGACAATGAATTCTATGCTGTTCCTCTTTAATTTGTCATTCCCAGCAGAGCAGACCATACAGATCATCTGATTCAAAATGACCAGTATTAGTCCATTTCAGCTCACTAGTGCCTAGAATATCAATCTTCAAGCTTTCCATTTCATTTCTGACAACTTCCAATTTTCCTTGATTTGTATTTCATACATTCCATGTTCCAATTATTAATAAATGTTTGCAGCTATTTCTTTTTATTTTGAACCATGCCACATCATGAAATAATAGTCCCGAAAGTTTTACTTCTGTCCACATCATTAAGGTACTGAAGAGCAAAGCTGTCTCTCTGAAGATTAAGGTGAGCCTGATCCAAGCCATGGTATTTAAAATTGCCTCATATGCATGTGAAAGCTGGAAATGAATAAGGAAGACCAAAGAAGAGTTGATGCTTTTGAGTGGTGGTGTTGTTGAAGAATACTAAAGTACCATGAAGGAGCTCTGGTAGCATAGTGTGTAAGCCACTTGGCTGCTAACCAGAAGGTTGGTGGTTCAAACCCACCAGCCACTCCTCAGAAGGAAAGTTGGACAATCTACTTTCGTAGTGATACCTCCTCAGAAACCCAAGGAGGGGTCACTATGAGTCGGGTTCGACTCGACAGCACATAACAACAACACAACAAAGTACCATGAACTGCCTGAAGAACAAACAAATCTGTGCTGGAAGAGGTGCAACTGGAATCCTCCTTGGAAGTGAGAATGGCCAGACTTCATCTCACCTACTTTGGTCAGGTTGTCAGAAGGGACCATTCTTTGGAGAAGGATATCATGCATGGTAAAGTGGAGGATCAATGAAAAAGGAGAAGGCCCTCAATGAAATGGATTGACACAGTGGCTGCAGTGATGGCTCAGGGATAGCAAGGATTGTGAAGCTGGCACAGGACCAGGCAGTGTTTCATTCTGTTGTACACAGGGTCATTATGAGTCAGAGATGACTTATGGCACCTAACAATAACAACGACTACAACTTTGAGGAGGCAACTCTTCCCCAGTCATATTTTTAATGCCTTCCAACCTAAAGATCTCCCCTTCCAGTACTATAGCAGATAATATTCCACTGTTATCCATAAGGTTTTCCTTGGCCAATTTTTTTAGAAGTAGATTGCCAGGTACTTCCTAGTGCATCTTAATCTGGAAGGTCTGCTGAAACATGTCCACCATGGACCCTGCTACCCTGCTGTTATTTCACACATTTGTGGCATAGCTTCCAGCATTACAGCAATAGGCAAGCCACCACAGTACAACATGGTGACAGATGAGTGGTGGCCAAGTTGAACAGCTGGTCACATTCCTGCCTGGAGAACCCTCCCCAGCTGGCCTGGTCCATTCTTTCCCAGTGCCTGTGCCCTCAGGAGCAGCCTTTCATACAAAGTGGTCACACCTGAACAAGCTATTGCACAGGGGGAGCCTAGTAGTCAGCCAGGTTGTGGGGCCAGATCAGAGAAAGAAGAAGGGAAGGAGAGTCTGTCTTAGATAGGCCAAAATCAAATTCCTTACCGTGAAATCAGACAGTTCATTCTTAATCACTTTAAGTAATAAAAGAGGACCATTTTTGTGTCCTGAAATAAGCAATAATTGCCAAGACCAGAATATGGTGTGCACTGACTTCTAGGCCCCTAGTTACTATCTACAAATATAGTCCAGTGCACAAAGACTGCATGAACGGTTTGCTTTCTCCCTGGAGTCCTATGGGAAAGTGGGATGGTTTGCCCATAATGAAATCACTAGTGTAAGTATCAGGTCCCAGCCATGAGCATTTCTGGGCTTTTGGCCCACGTGCCATAGTGCAGTGGGTATGTAAATATCTCTTGTCTTGCTGAACAAAGTTGCTGTAAGATTTGGAGAAATGAATGTGGGCTGAAAAGTCACGCCAAGGACCAGGCACCTGGTGGGCTTGGGTCAACTATGCGTGCCTGTGATTCCACTGGTACACAGAGCTGGGATGAGGTTGTGACATTTGCCACCTAGATTTTTTCCAACAGCATCTGGAAGAGACTCCAAGAGGATCCAAACAAACCACATGTTTTTCTCCAGTGGCCAAGATGGGGTGCGTGGGAGGAAACAGCTTCGGGTTTCTCCCCTCTCCTTGAGCCCCAAATCTGCACTGCACAAAGCACAATTTATAATTCGTGAACTCCTCCCAGCCTTATCCAGGAAGTGCTGGAGGAAGCAAGGTAGAAAAAAAACTGGGGGAGAAGGATGATTGCTCTGGTGGAACTGTAAGTTTGGCTTTCCCCTAGGTCAGAATTCTCAATAACCCTTAAGCTATTAACCCTTGAGGAAATGAGTGAATGTTGTGCCCACTTAGAGTTCTTTTATCTCAGAAAGCTGGGTCTCTCTTTAACATCTGAGCTTTAATCCAATAATTTGTAGTTTGCCCAATAATTCAGCTCCAGCTCTCTGGGAACACCAACAAATCACAGGGCCAAACCAAACCAAACTTGTAGTGACCCTATAGGGCAGAACAGAACTGCCCCATAAGTTTCTGGGGCTGTAAATCTTTATGGAAGCAGACTGCTTCATCTTTCTCCCTTGGAGAGACTGGTGGGTTCAAACTGCCTGAAATTCTTGTTAGCAGCTGAGTGTTTTAATCACTACACCACCAGAGCTCTTTAATAACAGGGCAGCCACTCCTAACCCTGACAGTGGAATAATGCACCAGTAAAGCTCATAGTGTGCTGGCTGGAAGCCCTGGCATGGGTCACTATGAGGATAGCCGAGAAGAGATGACGCTCTTAGCTGAGCCATTCATTTTTGCTTTGGGAGCAGGGATGAGCTTGTCTTTGATGCCTTAATTGGTTTTGCACTCTTCTTTCCTTCATAAATCCAAATAAATGATTTAAGAGTTAGCCAAGTGTCAAATTAGAATGTCTGTAGAACTGGGCCACTGCAAAGAAAGCAATTAAATTATTGGCATGAAATAACAGGACATTAGAAGGTTGGACAATGGTGAAACCACTGGTAAAAGTGGAAGGAAACTACTTTTGAAGATATTGTTAACTCAAGCATATATATAGCCATTTCTGACGAAACCTGAAAATATAAATCTGTGTATGGCATCTCATGATACTGAGTCAGGGTTGTTTTGCCTCTGTTTAGCCTGGGTCACTTGGTTTCCATAGGAACTCCTTTGTGCTAAGCATAGCCTCAGTTTCAATAAAACTTACTCAAAATTTGAGGTGTTTGTGCAGTGGGGACCCATCAAGGAGCACTAAGCCTACTACCCACACCCCCAGCCCAACTGGCTCCTTCCTGGGTTAACCATCAGTTGCTCCACATTCTTTTCCCACCTTTTCTTGAAGTCTTGCTGCAGATGCAGACATCCTAGGGGACTCCCCTTCAGGACCCAAATGGCATTGACAAACTCACCAATGGCTGAGCAAAATAAAGGCTGCCCCAATAACACCATCTCCCCTTATTAAAGTGCATTTGGAGAGATGAAAAAAAGGCGTTTCCCTGCTGTATATAAAACATGTGTATCTCCAAGTTTTCTATGACCCACTGATCTAGTCTAAGCCCACTCCTATAACACTGCAACAAATCCCGACCCTTCCCATGTTTTTTAAGGCTCCCTCAGGGAGTGCTGAGAGGTCTCACAACCCAGAGTCTTGCTCCAGAAGCCCATTGCTTGGGTCGTTTTGCTCACTACTGACCACCTCACTCTATCTCCCTTGCTTGTTCCCATATTGGTCAGATCATTTCATTTCTTATCTCTGGACCCAGCTGGAGGGAGAAAAAATGTTGTAATACCATAAATAATCTTTGCAAATAACATACCATCCAAAATGAAGATGAATTTTCTATTTAAAATCTTATTCTGCATTATTTGCATGTGGAATGCCCAACTGGCTTTTCTAAGGACAGGCCTTGCTGGAAAAGATTTTCCCCACAAAGCCTAAAGTTTGGCTTCTACCCCAGAATATTGTGCTCACAAGAAACCTGTGTATAGACCAAGAGGCAGTCATTCAAACAGAACAAGGGGACACTGCAAGGTTGAAAATCAGGAAAGGTGTGTGTCAGGGTTATGTCCTTTCACCATACTGATTCAATCTGTATGCAAAGCAAACAATCCGAGAAGCTGGACTGCATGAAGGACACAACATCTGGATTGGAGAGACTCATTAACGACCTTCGATATGCAGACGACACAACTTTGCTTGCTGAAGGTGAAGAAGACTTGGAGCACTTACTCAAGAAGATCAAAGCTTACAGCCTTCAGTACAGATTATACTTTGACATAAAGAAACCAAAAATCCTCACAAGTGGACCAATAAGCAACATCATGATAAACAGAAAAAAAGATTAAAGTTGTTAAGGATTTTATTTTACTTGATCCACAATCAACGCCCATGAAAGCAGCAGTCAAGAAATCAAATGACATATTGCATTGGACAAATTTGCTGCAAAAAATCTCTTTAAATTGTTAAAGAACAAAGATATGACTTTGAGGGCTAAGGTGCCTCTGACCCTTGCCAAGATATTTTCAATTGCCTCATATGCATGTGAAAAGAACACTGAATAAGAAAGACAGAGGAATTGATGTCTTTGAATTACAGTGGTGGTGAATATACTATGACCTGTCAGAAAAACAAACAAATCTGTCTTGGAAAAAGTACAAACAGAATGCTTCTTAGAAGTAAGGCTGGAGAGACTGTTTCATGCACTTTGAGCATATTGTCAAGAGACACCAGTCCTTGGAGAAGGACATCATACTTGGTAAAGTAGAGGGTCATGGAAAAAGAGGATGACTTCAGTGAGATAGATTGGTACAGTGGTTGCAACAGTAGACTCAAACAGCAATTGTGAGGATGCTGCAGGACTTGACAGCATTTTGTTTTGTTGTACACAGGGTATCTATGTGTTGGAACTGGCTCTATGGTACATAACAAACAATAATTTTAAAAAAAGTTTTAGAGATATAGAAAATTGATAGAATAGTTCAATGAATGCCCATATACCCTCTACCTGACTGAATAATTGCTAACATTTTGCTTTGTGTGCTTTATTTACATATGTGTATGCTGTGTGTGTTTAGTCGGATCATCTCAAAGTAATTTCTAGACCTCATGACATTTTATCCCTAAATGATTTTGCTTGCATTTCCTAAGAATAAGAATATTTTACAAATCACAGCACCATTAGCACATCTAAGAAAATGAACATTATCTTCATAATATACAACACCTTTTACAAGAGCACTTCTGTTGTTTTTCTGATATTTTCCCCTCACCCTTGAGTCCACATAGTAGAACATGTTGTCAGTATAGTACTTGGGAATGCCAGTCTTCTAGTTCAAACTGGGAAATAAGGTGATCAGAGCAGAGATATACAAAGTTATCTCAAAAAGTATATCAGCTACTGGATCTTCAACATTGGCTGTATCTGGATTGAATGTATTAACATAGCTAAAGAAAAACTTGCTTCAGTGAAAAAGTACAAGAGGGTGAAGTGTGTGTGTGGAGGGGTGTGGACAAACCCCAGAGGCAAATATTTCATTGCTCATCACCTGTTAAGACTGCCTGCTCTTTAGGATTGAGCCAGAGATTCAGGTAGTTTATCTTTCTGTCTCATAAAAGAAAATGTTTTTCAAGTAGGAAGCTGAAAATGTCTACAAATGACAGGCTACTCTGATTAGGAAGGAGCTTTTGTGGTATAGTGCCTAAGGCATTTGACTGCTAACCAGAAGGTTGGCAGCTCAAACCCACCAGTTGCTCTGGGGAAGGAAGATCGGGCCATCTACTTCTGTAAAGATTTATTGCCTCGGAAGCCCAATGGGGTTGCCGTGAGTTGGAACTGACTTGATGGCAGTGAGTTTGGTTTGAGTTTTACTCTGATCAAAACTCAAGGGAACCACTGCCATGGGGTCGGACCGACTCATAGAGACCCCTCCTTGGGTTTCCGAGGCAGTATCACTAGGGAAGTAGATTGCCCAACCTTCCTTCAGAGGATCAGGAGCTCAATATTTCTGATCCCTGAGTGGTAGGCTAGACACAAAATAGATATTCCCACTTGCCAGAAATATTCTCCTGTGGCTCTAAAAACCAGAAAACCAAATTCACTGTTGTCGAGTTGGTCCCAACTCATAGTGACCCATCCTTGGGTTTCTGAGACAGTATCTCTATGGAAGTAGATTGCCCAATCTTGCTTCCAAGGAGTGGCTGGTGGGTTTGAACCACCAGCCTTCTGGTTAGCAGTCAAATGCCTTAGGTACTCTGCCACCAGGCTCTAAAGGTTGTTGTTATTATATGCTGCGGAGTCAGATCCAACTCATAGCGAGCCCTCCTTGGGTTTCTGAGGCAGTATCACTACGGAAGTAGATTGCCCAACCTTCCTTCCGAGGAGTGGCTGGTGGGTTTGAACTACCAGCCTTCTGGTTAGCAGTCAAGTGCCTTAGCCACTCTGCTACCAGAGCTCTAAAGGTAGAAGTAAAATTTGTTTTCAGGACAAAGTTTTTATTTGCTGTGCTCTCTGAGTCACACAGAGGATGGGAGAGTTTATACTTCTTTGGGGGTTGGGGTGGGGTCTTAGCACTGGATGTTGGTGAGGCATCCAAGTACAATCCCTAGTGGACCAAATGGTTAATGAGCTCAGCTGCTAACTGAAAGCTTGGTGCTTCCAGTCCACGAGAGGCACAGTGGAAGAAAAGTCTTGCCATCTGCTTCTGAAAAATCTGCCACTGAAAACCCTATGGAACATAGTTCTACCCTGACACACAGGGGTTGCCATGAGTCAGGATTGACTCTATGGCAACTAGTGACTGGCATTCAAATACAAATGTTTTAGATAGGCCTTTCAATATTTTCATTAACACTATGAAACCCTGCTCAAGGTGGGAAATTGGTAGAAAGTATTTCTACCATTTTTTTTTTTTTTCTTAATTTGAGGATATTTAGCAGTTTCCCTAAAAGATTTTGAAAGTAGTTTTGTAGAGGCTTGGATAGGGGGCAGGGGAGAGAAAGAAGGGAAATGACTCTTGTAAGGCTAGATTTTCAGTCCTCTGGGTTTTAACTGAATGTGGTGGTGTGGCTGTGGGCCAAGTTTTGGATCATAGACCTGGCACAGATGTGTCTGGGATTCTTTTACTTTTGATTATGCCTAACAAGGAATCACTCATTGCCTTTATTTGCTGCCTTCCATCATTCTCTGGCCCACAACAGAGAAGCGAGGTACCTTGCCAGAGGACACGTCCCACTGTCGACTGCATATGGCAGTGAGCAAGAACAGATCAGGTGGGAAGAGAAGAAGAGTTGGTATTGGCAGCTGAAGGTTCTTGGTTCTGCAGCAGTATGTAGAGCCAGAGAGCAAGTTGCGTCTGGCTGCCTGGAGGAGGAGCTTCTGGGCTGTCCAGACACCTGCGGAAGGTGATTCTTATCAGTGCCGACCAGAGTTGCCCAGCTCTTTTATTTTCTAGTCATTCCACTTAATCGCTCAAACCCAAAATTCAGACCAACACTGAAATCATCAGAACAAAATTGCAGACATGTTCAGTCTGAGAAGTCTGTCTGAGAAGTCTACTCATTTGGCTAGTAGCCTTTTTTTTTTTTTCCTCTCAGAAGTTTCACTGTTTGTTTTGTTTTTAAATTTTTATTGGGTTTTGGGTGAAAGTTTACAAAGCAAATTCATTTCCATACAGCAGTTCATACACATTTTGTTTCGTGACATTGACTGCAATTTCTGCAAAAGTTCTCTTCCCACTTCCTCCCTATAATTACCTCTTCCCTGTGTCCTCCTTTCCTACGCATTCCTGCCCCCTCTCAAGCTAACTCCGTGTGCAAACACTGCCCTTCTGCTTTCCCATGATTGATTGCTCTAAGGAGTATTTCTAACCTAAAAAAACCAAACTCACTGCCATTGAGTTGATTCCTACTCATAGTGACCTCCTTTGGGTTTCCAAGGCAGTAAATCTTAAAGAAGTTGATTACCCAGTCCTCCTTCTGCGGAGTGCCTGGTGGGTGTGAACCTGGTTAGCAGTCAAATACCTTAGGCACTACGCCTCCAGATCTCCTTAAGGAGTGTATCTACCTGATGTGAATGTTCTCCCTGTAAATATTCTCCCTATATACCTTTCTCCTGTTTGGCTGGAAGCCACAAGAGTGAGTTCAGTTCCAGACCTGAAGGGTTATGAGGGGCCATAGTCTTGGGGGTTCTCACCAGGCTCTATCAGGCCAGTAAACCTGTTTTTTTTTTTTTTTTAATGATTTTGAGTTTTGTCCCACATTGTTCTCCCACTCTATCCAGGATCTTCTGCATTGATTCCCCTCCGAGTGGTTAACAGTGGTTCCTGGGTACTATATAGTTCTGGTCTCATGGTCATATAGGCTGAGGATCACATGGTCTACTAGTCCCTTGGACTAATTGTTTCCATGGGTCTTTGGTTTGCTTCATTCTTCTTTGCTCTGCATGAGGAGACACTCATTGTTGCATCTAGATGGCCACTTGCAAGCTTTTCAGACCCCAGTTGCTACTCACCAAAGTAGGATGTGGAACAATGTTTTGTCTAGTATGTTATGCGAATTGAGCTCAATGTCCCCTGCAACCATGGTCTGGAGTCCACAGGTCCAACTGGTCACTTCCTCAGGGTGGCTGGCTGTGGCCAAGAAGTTATCATAACTTTACCCCTTGTAAGCTCTATTATATATTTGGACATTCCTACAGCATGTACAAATACACGTATAGAAATTTCGTCTGCCAACCTTATATATGGTCATGGCTATATTCCCTTTTACCTAGGCATACCTGATTTTTCAGCCTGTCTACCAGCTATTTACACATAGATTAATGTTTGTTGTCACTCACAATGCACTATTGTATATGTAAAAGGGTTTATCTTTGTTGTCTGTACCTCTTATGTACCTCGATGTATCTTCCTTCTCCTTAGGGTCACCGTGTTAATCACTTACTTTTGGTACATCACCCTTCTCTTCACCCAAATCCCTACTTGTCTCTACCTATCCCTCCCCTCCTCTCTCCCATCCCTGGTAACCAACAAAGAAAGTTTCCTTCCCTATGTAAACCTTTCCTTGACTTTTTACAATACTGAACTAATACAATATTTCCCCTTCTGTGATTGATTTATTTCACTCAGCATAATGTCCTCTAACTTTGTCCATGTTATGCAGTATTTAGCAGATTCTACATTACTCTTTAGTGTTGCATAGTATTCCATTGTGTGTATGTACCATAGTTTGCTAATCCAGTCTTTTGTTGATGGGCACTTAAGTTGTTTCCATCTCTTTGCTATTGTGAATAGTGCTGAGATGAACATGGGTGTGCATATATCTGTTCTTGTCCTGACTCTCACTTCTTTAGGATATATACCTAGTAATGGGATTGCTGGGTCAAATGGTATTTCTATTTCTAACTTCTAAAGGAATCACCATACTGCTTTCCACAGTGGTTGTGTCATTTTACAGTCCCACTAGCAGTGTATGAGGGTCCCAATCTCTCCACAACTTCACCAGCATTTGTTATTTTTTGTCTTGTTGAACTTTGCCATTAGTGCCAGCATCTTGTTGTTTGTTTTGATTTGCATCTCTCAAATGGCTAATGATCGTGAGCATTTCTTCATGTGTTTGTTGACTGCCTGATATCTTCTTTGGTGAAGTGTCTATTCATGTCTTCATTTTAATTTGATTGTTTATCTTTTTGAGGTTAAAGTTTTGGACTTTTCTTAGCTAATAGTCTTTTAACCTCTAACAACAACAACAACAACAACAACAAAACCAGTTGGCATAGTGTTGATTCCTAATGGAAGACTCTAAACTTGGTGAGTAAAAGCTGTGGAAGTGATGCTCAAAAAGAGTTTTTGAGGATATTTGCCAGCCTCAAGGTATTGTCAGAATATGTTTTATTCCCAGCAAACAAACAAAAATGAATGCCATTAAGCAGTGTATTCATGAGTGCCTTTGCTTTTTCTTGAGCAGTATACTAGGCACTGCTGGGTCTATTTGCTGCTTGGAAATGAGAACATGCACGACAATATGTGGTATTTCTATTAATTAAGTATTAAATTTGTCCCCACAGTTCTATCCAGGTCAGCGTTGGCCTTAGCTAATGGCTTCAAAAATTGCAGTCCCATTTGAAAAGTCCTCTCTGTGATAAGAAGGGAGTGAAGGCTTTCATATCCTGACACCCTTAAACATGGGACTCTACCTAATTTCCTTCATTTACTGGGAAAGTAGGCCCCCAATTATGTTGCTTCCCACAGATATACCTTCCAGGAGAAAGTATCTTGGTCATACACATTTTAAATATTCTATTAATTGGTTAGCGATTTCTCATGAAAAAACTTATCAATTAAATTCAGAAGATGGTTTGGCTTCCCATGTAGTTTGACTATAGGAAAATAATTATTTTATCAAGTGGATCAGAGTTTTCCATTTCCAGAGAAGGTAATTTTTCATTGTAAGCTAATAAATATGCTTTCTGGTTTGATTCATCAGTCTTATGACCCATCAATCACCAAGACCCTGGCTTGAGCAGTAGCTACTTTGTCTATGCCAGCAAGACCATGTTTTCTAATCTTCTTAGCCTGAGAAATAGTGCTAATTTACCAAGATAATAACTATCAGCCCAAAGGTTTAAGGCAATTGAGTAAATCTGGGTGTTTCACAGACCGGAAGCTCCATTCCACATTTTCATGTACTAAATATGAAAGCCACAATTTGCCTTATTTTGGATTTCTAATATACGGGATTTCATTCCACATAAAGATTAGTATCCCAAAGAAAGCTTGGTTCCTTTGGTAAAATGAAACTCCCAGCCACAGACAATAAGTGTTGTTGTTGTTAGGTGCCATTGAGTCTGCTCCAACTCACAGTGACCCTATGTTTAACAGAGCAAAATACTGCCTGGTCCTGTGCCAGCCTCTAAATCCTTGTTATACCTGAGCCCATTGTTGCAGCCACTGTGTCAATCCCTCTTGTTGAGGGCCTTCCCTTTTTTTGCTGACACTCCACTTTACCAAGCATGATATCCTTCTCCAGGGAATGGTCCCTTCTTAAAACAAAGTAGGTGAGACAAAATCTGGCCATTCTCGTTTCCATGGAGCATTCTGGTTGTACTTCCTCCAGGACAGATTTGTTCATTCTTCTGGCAGTCCGTGATACTTTCAGTATTCTTCGCCAGCACCACAACTCGAAAGCATCATCTCTTCTTTGGTCTTCCTTATTCATTGTCCAGCTTTCACATGGATATGAAAACTGGGCAGACAATAAAAGAGTTAATTAAAACCAAGAATATTCTCAGATTTTGTTTCAGATTCAGCCTTGGTAAGAGAAGATTTTTAAGGAAAACTAATGAGATTATTGATGTAGTAGATGAACTCAATACATCAGTCAGAAGAATCACCATCATGGCAATGTTAACTGAATTAAAACTTGTCTTAATGTTCTATTAACAGAACAGTAGAGTTTTCTCTTCCAAAATTAAACCAATCAAGTGTTGAAGAACTGCAACTGTATGGATAACTTTTATAATAGGCAGTGAATCTGGCATCTTCTATAGAAAAAAACATAACAAGTTTACCCTGTTTAGCTGTTGTTGTTGTTATGTGCCGTCAAGTCAGACCCAACTCATAGCGACCCCTCCTTAGGTTTCCGAGGCAGTATCACTATGGAAGTAGATTGCCCAATTTTCTTTCTGAGGAGTGGCTGGTGGGTTTGAACCACCAGCCTTCTGGTTAGCAGTCAAGTGCCTTAGGAACTATGCTGGGCAGAAGAAATTGTAACGCAAACAGTGTTTGCACTAAGGTGAGAACTGAATGATTTTTGGTGCAGAGTAAAGAGGAGGAATCATCTGCGTTAACTGGTTTGAGGTGGAGGGAAGTATTTTAATAAATTAGGACCCAAGCTGATTTGCCTGAAGGACAGCGTTGCAGAGCAAAGCTGGGAGGAAAGGCAAAGTTTAAAGCCCTAGTACAGTGCTTCTCAAACTTGAGCATGCATAAGAGAATTACCTGGAAAAGAAAAAACAAACCAAACCAGTTGCTGTGGAGTAGATTCTATCTCAAGATGTGCAGAGTACAACTACTCTGCTAGGATCTTCAAGGTTGTTGCCTTTCAGAAGAAGTTAACCAGGCTTGTCTTCTGAGGAGTCTCCTGTGTAGGTTCAAAGCATGAATCTTTTGGGTAATAGTTGAGTGCTTAACCATTTGTATCACCCAGGGACTCTGGTGGCATAATGCCTAAGATATTTGACTGCTAACTAGAAGGCTGGCAGTTCAAACCCACCAGCCACTCCTGGGAAGGAAGATTGGGCAACCTCCTACGGTAGAGATACCACCTCAGAAACCCACGGAGGAGTCACTATGAGTCAAATCAACTCTACAGCAGTGAGTTTGGTTTTAGTTTAGGAACTCCAAAAGGAGCTCTGGTGGCACAGTGCCTAACACATTTGACTGCTAACCAGAAGGTTGACAGTTCAAACCCACCAGCACTCCTGGGAAGGGCAATGGGTCCATCAACTTCTGTAAAGATTTACTACCTTGGAAACCCAATGGTGGCTGCTATGAGTTGGAATTGACCTGATGGGAATGAGTTTGGTTTTGTTTTGGTAGGGATTCCAAGTTGTCGAGGAGTTCTGGTGGTGTAGTGCCTAAGGCATTTGACTGCTAACCAGAAGGCTGGTGGTTCAGAGGGGTTGCTATGAGTTGGATCTGACTCCATGGCAGTGTGTTGGGTTATTGCCAAATTATTCATGGTGCAGTGCCTAAAGCATTTGATTGTTAACCAGAAAGGTCAGTTCAAACCCACCAACTGCTTCGTGGGAGGAAGATAGGGCAATCTACTTCTGTAAAGAGTTACTGCCTTAGGAACCCAATGGAGGTCACTATGAGTCAAAATCGACTTAATGACAGTGAGCTGAACTAAATTATCCAAAGAGTTTGTTAAAATGCAGATTGTGCCCACCTCTCTAGATTCTGATTCAGTAGTGCATTTCTATCAAAGTGGTATAAATGTTGATGGTTTGTGGAGCCCATTTAGAGATTCATTGTGCTAGAAAACACTTAAAAGCTGGGAGTTACTACAGGAATTAATTTTCTGAGAAAACAGCCAGTCTTTAGAGAAGAGAAGCTTGGAAAAGAGGTGTTGGGGTATATATCAGTTGGATGATTACTGCTGCTAATAACAGAATCTGAGAGCCCAGTGTTAATCACACCTTGAGTGTGAAGTTCCTTAGGGTTTCCTGGTGCTTTCCAGTTGGTAATACCTCTCAGTAAAAGGGGATATGCCAGGTGGTTTTAAATAACTTTCTCTTAAAAAAAAAGTATAGCTTGCTTTGTTGTAAGTTACTGGGTCTCACTGGGAAGAAATGTTTTGTTATCCAGGAGATCTGGCATAGTATCTAAGGCATTTGACTGCTAACCAGAAGGTTGGTGGTTCAAACCCACCAGCCACTCCTGGGAAGGAATATTGGGCAATCTACTTCCGTAGTGATATTGCCTTGGAAACCCAAGGAGGGGTTGCTGTGAATCTGATCTGACTCCATGGCAGTGAGTTTGTTTTTTTGGTTTCAGCTTGGCAAAACTGTTTGAAAAAGTTTAAACTAGTTTGAAAAAAGGGAAGACCTACAATGAGAGGGGATGACACAGTCGCTGCAACAATGGGTTCAAGCATAGTAAGGATAGTAAGGATGGCCCAGAATTGGTCAGTGTTTTCTTCTTTTGTACATAGGCTTACTATGAGTCAGAGCTGACTAACAACAACAGTTTGACATTTCACAGCCAATCTGGGTATTATTAATATTAAACAATGATAAGAGTTGTAACTACCCTTACCAATGCTACCTGTGGTCAGAGGACACCATATGCTTGCCATTTGCTGTGGGGCCATCCACCTTAAACACTCATAGCCATGTGGGATTGTACCAGAGTGTTGGCAGAATCACAGAATAACATAATATCTCTCCCAGGAATATGAATATTACTTGAAAATTTGGAGAAAAAAATTTGCATATTAACACAAATATGCCTATATTATGGGATAAAAGGCAATATTTGCATACATTTTAATGAAAAGAAAAAGAAGTTTGTAAAGGACTGTTTTAGGCTTGATACCCAGATGTCTAAGATGGATGCATTCCTTAACTCTTTTTATTCTCTTAGTGGTACTTGGGTATATATTATATATATATATATATTTGGGTGAAGATTTA
>NW_006921682.1:9341691-9345698 GCF_000298275.1 Orycteropus afer afer | reverse complement strand
AGAGTTTGTTTATCCATTCACCCATTGATGGACACTTAGATTGTTTTCATCTTCTTGCTATTGTGAATATGCTGCAATGAACATAGATGTGCAAATGTCTATTCATGTACAGCTCTTATTTCTCTAGAATACAAACCTAGTAGTAGGATTGCTGGATCATATGGTATTTCTATTTCCAACTTCTTAAGGAAGAACCATACTGCTTTCCACAGTGGTTGTATCATTTTATAATCCCACCAGCAGTTTATAAGTGTTTCAGTCTCTCCACACCCTCTCCAGCATTTGTTGTTTTCTGTTTTTTTGAACTTTGCTATTAATGCTGAGATGAGATGATATCTCATTGTTGTTTTGATTTACATCTCTCTAATGGCTAATGATCATGAATATTTTTCATGTGTTTGTTAACCCCTGAATATCTTCTTTGTTGAAGTGTCTGTTCATGTCTTCTGCCTATTTTTTAATTGGATTGCTTATCTTTTGCTGAGGTGTTGAAGATTTCTATAGATTTTGGAGATTAGTCCCTTGTTTGAAATATTGTTGCCAATTTTTTTCCCAGTGTATAAGTTCTCTTTTTACTTTTTAAATGAAGTCTTTTGATGCATATAAATGTTTAATGTTTAGGAAGTCCCAGTCATCTAGTTTTTCTTCTGGTGTTAGTGCATTTTTAGTTATGTTTGATAGTGTATTTATGCCAAGTATTAGGGCCTTTAAGTTTGCTCCTATTTTTTGATGATCTTTATGGTTTGGGATTTTACATTTGAATCATTGACCCATCTACAGTTAGTGTTTTGTATATGGTATGAGATATGGATCCTGTTTCATTTTCCTCCAGTTGGATGCCCAGTTTTGCCAACACCACTTGTTAAAGAGATTTGTCTCTTTCCCATTTAATGGGTTTCAGTCCTTTGTCAAAGATCAACTAACCATAGGTGGATCGATTACTTGTGGGTTCTCAATTTTGTTCCATTGATCTGTGTGCTTGTCATTCTACAGTTACCAAGCTGTTTTGACTAATGTGGCTGTATAGTAGGTATTGAGATTGGGGAGTGTGAGACTACCTACTTTGTTTTCCTTCAGTAGTGTTTTGCTTATCCAGGGTCTCTTTCTTTTTCATATAACGTTAGTAATTAGCTTTTTCATGACGGAATCTTGATCGGGATTGTATTATGTCTGTAGATTGCTCTTTCATCTTCTATTGATTATTTCTTCATTGTTCAATGTTTTGCCCATAGAATCCTTCAATATTGCAAGTTGAGGCTTGAATTTTTTCTTCAGTTCTTTCTACTTAAGAAATGTTTAGCCTGTTCTTCCCTCTTAATTTTCTAACTCCAGGTATTTGCATACTTCATTTTAGTACTTTACTTGGTCTTCTTGAGGTAGTCTTTGAAATCTGTTCAACTCTTTTACACCATCATTTCCTCTTTTTGCTTTAGCTACTCTCTGCTCCAAAGCAAGTTACAGAGTCTCTTCTGACATCTATTTTAGCCTTTTTTTTTCTTTTCTACCTTTTTAATGATCTTTTGCTTTCTTCTTGTATGATATCCTTGGTATCTTCTCATTACTCATCTGGTTTTTGTTCATTAGTGTATAATGCATCAAATCTACTTTTCTCTAAATTCAGGTGGTATATATTCAAAGTCATAGTTTGGCTCTTGTGGACTCATTTTAATTTTCTTCAGCTTCAACTTCACCTTGCATATGAGCAATTGATGGTCTGTTCCATAGCTGGTTTTAGCCTTGTACTGACTCATCTGATATTGAGTTTCTCCATCACTTCTTTCCACAGATGTAGTTGGTCTGATTCTTGTGTATTCCATCTGGCAAGGTCTATGTATATAGTCACTGTTTTATGTTGTTGAAAAAAGGTATCTGCAGTGAATAAGTCATTGGTCTGGCAAAATTCTATCCTGGGATCACTGGTATCATTTCTCTTATGAAGACTATATTTTCCAACTGCTGATGCTTTTTTGTTTCCAACTTTCACATTCCAATCACCAGTAATTACCAATGGATCTTGATTGCATATTTGATCAATCACAGACTGCAAAAGTTGGGAAAAATCTTCTATTTTTTCATCTTTGGCTTTAGTGGTTGGTGAGTAAATTTGAATAATATTAATAGTATTCTTGTAGATGTATGGCTATCCCATCACTGAAAGCATTGTTCTTCAGAAGAGATTTGGAAGTGTTCTTTTTTGATGATGAATATGACATTCCTCTTCAATTTGTCATTCCCAAAACAGTAGATCGTATGACTGTCCAAATCAAAATTGTCAATACCTGTCCATTTCAGCTCACCAATGCCAGAATACTGATCCTGAGTCATTCCATTTCATTTTTAACAACTTCCAATTGTCCTAGATTCCTACTTTGTACATTCCACATCCTGATTATTAATGGATTTTTGTAGCTGTTCTCATTTTTAATCACATCACATCAGCAAATGAAGGCCCAAAGCTTATTCAATCTACATCATTAATATTGACTCTACTTTGAGGAGGAAGTTCTTCCCCAATTATATTTTGAGTGCCTTTCAACCTGAGGGTCTCATCTTCTGGCAGTATGTCAGAAATTGTATCACTGCTATTCACATGGTTTTCAGTGGCCAATTTTTTTCCAAAGTGGACCACCATGTCTTTTTTTCTTAGTCTGTCTTAGTCTGGAAGCTCTGCAGAAACCTGTCTACCACAGGTGATCTACCTGGTATTTGAAATACCAATGGCATAGCTTCTGGTATCACAACAACACACAAACTACCACAGTACGACAAACTGATAGATGAGTGGTGATGTGAAAATATGGGATGTGTAAAAACCTAAGGTTATTATTCAACTGCAGCTCTTGGAAAGAAGGCCAAGATAGAGAAAGTCTTATCTCAAAGAGATTTGTGGGTGTGGTTTTTATCTAATGATATGAATTTATAAATTGATCCACAAAACACAAAAAAAGTTTTCCAAAGAATTATACAAGTTTGGAATGAAAGAGATAGAGATAGTAAGAAATGAAAAGTGGTCTTTGGACCTCCAAACTTCTACTGGTAGGAAGCAGGTTCAGAAAACAACTCAGCTACAAACATAGGCTTAGGCTTTTATAAAAAGATTTTGGAGTGGTTTGCTCTCAACAGTGGATACTAAAACAATAGGGGCTAGTTGGATAGTCCAATGAATGGTCATGTAAGTAACGAGTAGGGAGCCAGGCAGGATCCCAGGCACCATCTGACTCTGTCACTCCTCTACTCCTACACCAGAGCACATAAGAGAAATGGACTTGGATTGGAAGTCACTGAGGCAAAAATAAGGAGGATGTATATTCTCTATGTTTAAAAGACAGCAACAAAACAGGGTCAACAACACTTTTAATGCACTCAGATGCCAGTTTTCCCTAAGACTGAATTAAGTTAAAAGAGGAAGTTGCTTGAATTCCCTTGAAATAAATGTGCTGGGACAAAATCAATGCAAAAACAAGACTTGGGGAATTGTAACAGTGGAGGGAAGAGATCAATCTTGTGTGGGGGCTTGTGTTGCAATTTGGAAAAAATTTTGTAATCTGAATGAAACAGTGGTGACCATAAACGTGGATGTGAACATTGACTAATGGAGGGGCATATGAGGGTGATCATTCTGACCTTCAGGGGCTTCTGGGAGCTGGGAGGTGGTGAGGAAGCCAAGAGTGTTTGGCAGAGAAGGTCATTTCCTAGAACAGGTGGGAAGCTTACTAGGCAGAGCTACTGATGGATTCCCACTAGTCCAGTGGCCTGATATCAGGTAAAATGGGGGATACTAAGTGTTCTGGATTGACTTGTGTTCCCCAAAAATGTGTTAGAATCATAACCTCTATACCTGTAGACTTGATGCATTTGGATTATAGTGTTGGTGGAGAATACTGAATATGTCATGGACTGCCAGGACAATTTATAAATCTGTCTTGAGTGATGTATAGCCTGAATGCTCCTTAGAAGTGAGGATGACGAAACTTTGTCTCACCTACATTGGAAATGTTATCAGGAGA
>NW_006921682.1:9335386-9340586 GCF_000298275.1 Orycteropus afer afer | reverse complement strand
CCTTCCTTCTGAGGAGTGGCTGGTGGGTTTGAACCGCCAGCCTTCTGGTTAGCAGTCAAGTGCTTTAGCCACTATGCTACCAGAGCTCCTTTGCAGGAAATATAACTGGTCTTTTTCAGTTTCCCTTGCTGTGATCTGAGGGGGTACTTCCTGAGTGGCACAAATGATTAAGCCTGAAATATTGATAATTTTTTACACAAAAAGGCTCGTCAGAAGAAAGGCTTGGTGATTTACTTTTGAAAAGGTCACAGCCATTGAAACCCTATGGAACAGAGCTCTCTGATACACATGGTGTCACCATGAGTCATCCTCGATGGTGACAGGTTTGGTTTTGTGTTTTGGGCTTTGAGGGAAGCTATAGCAGAAGAGGAAGAGATGCAGGGACCCAGATGCCTCCCTAATTGGAATATGAGGGGAGCCGGTCCATGCCACCTTGTGTTTCTGCAGAAGTGCAACCCACAGACTTCTGGAGCAGGGCCTTCTTTTTGCCACTCCCGAATCTCCTTGCATCCCAACCCAGGCAATGCTATATCCTGACCACACCAGGAAGTTAGTAGGGCAGCCTCTCACTCAGGTGGCCCATACCAGAGCTTGTTTGCCACACCCTGAGTCAGTTGCCTCAGCTTAACCCAGAAGCAGTGGTAATAGAAAACCACTAAATGTCACCAATGAAATTGGGACATATTCATGCTAAAAAGGACATGGACAATATAGTTCAATGCTTTCATTTTACAGCTAGGGAAACCAGGATCAGAAAGGTTAACATTTTATCCAAGGTGGTGGCAGAGCCCAGCTAGAAGTCATTTCTCCTCACTGTGCTTTCCACTACAACCCACATCCTTAAAGTCAGTATCACTTCTGATCTCACAAGCCTGTGATACAGATAACATTGAGGAGAACTTTACTTAAGGCAAAGAAGGCTTCTCTGTTCCTTCTCCCTCTTTGCCTTTGTTCATCCTCCAGCCACTCCTCGGAAGGAAGGTTGGGCAATCTACTTCCGTAGTGATACTGCCTTGGAAACCCAAGGAGGGGTCGCTGTGAGTTGGATCTGACTCCATGGGAGTGAGTTTGGTTTTGGTTTTGGTTATAACAGAACAAGGAGCCCTGGTGGCACAGTTAGGTGCTCAGCTGTGATCCAAAAGGTTAGCAGTTCACTCCTCTAGGGGAGAATGATGTGGCACTCTGCTTCCTTAAAGGTTATAGCCTTGGAGACCCTGTGGCTATTATATAAGTTCTACTTTGCCCTACATGGTCATTATGAGTCAGAATCATCTTGATGGCAGTAGGCTTTTAATCTTTCTTTCTTTTTAAATTACAGATCATAAAGACAAACTGGGAACATAACACAATAGAACCTGAGAAGCCAGAACCTGTATAAGGTAGAACTTGTCAGAAAAGGAAAATTCAAATATTTTCTATGAAAATAAGTGGTAGAAAAGTGGTAAAGCTGCACCCTGTCAAAGGTGGAAAACTTGTGGTAACCAGAAAAACAACGTAGTTCCATTGAGTTCCACTGTGTCGCAGGTTTCACTGTCCATGGATGTTGTTGTTCTTAGGGGCCACTGAGCTGACTCTAACTCATGACAAACCCCTGTGGCAGAGTATAACTGCTCCATGCAGTTTTCTTGGCTGTAATCTTTACTGAAGTAGATCACCAGGTCTTCTCTCGCACAGCTGCTGGGTGAATTCGAACTGTCAGCCTTTCTGCTAGCAGCTGAGTGCTTAACCACTGCATCTGCAGGGCTCCTTAATACATGGATAAGTTTTGATTAGTTATATAAATTTACATATATTGAATTGCTCCAAATTCTTTAAAATTAAGATGTACTGAGATGTTATTGCAGTGATAAGAGTTGTGCTTTGCACTTTGGCAGAGACAAAGTAATGATGAGACATAGTATCTATTGGCAAATATTGTATGGTGTTGGAGAAATGAGGCATTAAGTGGCAAACCGTTTGCAATGACTGAGGGCAATATGATTCTGGGAAAGGCCTATCTGGAGAAGAAGTGGAGGATGTGAAGTTGGATGTTCAGTTGGGATCTGAATATCCAGAGCTTTCAAACCTAGTCAGTGTAGTCTTGACGATTTTCTTAAGCTCACACAGAGAGTTGGTAGCAGAGGTAGGACTAAGTCTTTGTACTCTAAAATCTTTATATCACAAGAGCCAACCTTCATTAACTGCAGCAAAGAGACTGAGGACTGTGGTATTGGTCAGAATCCCATCGGAAACTTACAATACACTCAAAGGAGGTGATTAAAAAGCATTTCACAGTGACACCATTTAAAAAGGTAGAGCAGAGTTAAAGAAAAGCAACAAGGCACAACAAGCACCAGAGCTAGCATGGCAGGAAGTCATTGCTACCCTTAAGTATGAGGAGACAAGGGGGACAGAGAGCAGTCTGGGAAGCCATGTGAGCTAAAGAAGGCATGCTGTGTGTAATGGATAATGGAATACAGCCATTGCCAAATCAAGGGAATAAATATCCCATCATCACTTTCCTCCATCCTCTGATCACTTGCCTGGTGTCTCCTCTTGGCAAAAACCAACAGGAAACCAGAGGTCAAGAGAGCTGTGTGGTTGCAATCCCTAGAGATCAGCCTCCTGGGGCACAGTGCAAAGCAGAGAAGGATAGAGGGTGGATCAGGATGAGAATATACAGGGGAAAACCTGTGCTGGTGGGGCATCTAGGAATGCTTTCCTGGGCAGTGCTCAAAGGAGCTATTCCAGATGCACAGGAATCGCCCAGTCTTAAACTCATTTGCTTGCATAATCCAACAGCTTGCCCTGGTTCTCAACAGAAGCTCTATAAACCCAGGGCCTTATTCTTATTGTAGTCATCATTTCCTGTAGAATGCAGATACAAGTGCCAGCTGTTTAGCTCAAGCCCTTTCTGAAGAGGCAGTAATAGGTCTATTTTTAGTGATCAGTGATCACACTGTGATGGGTTAGTGGTTTGAGGTTCAAGGTAGTGAGTACGTAGATAACTGAATGATGTGTTGTTTATTGGTTTGAAAGAGGTCCTCCTCATTAATCCATTATGTTGCTGGAGAAGCAGTTGCATTTTCGCTTAGTTTTTCAATGATAGTGGCTCTATTTCTGACTTGCTTGGAATCTATTGTTAACTATTATTCCAAACAATACACTTGCATATTAGACATACTGGGGACCAAATTTAGATGTGCAAATTATAGACAACTGCTCTCTTATAATGTTACTGGGATGTTCCAGTTTTTACGAAATGGAAATTAACCAACCCAGCTTTAAACACTTAGAACATTTTATGTAAGAAACCATTTCCCCCAAAGATGCATAGACCTGTAAAATGTTCCCAGAGCTTCCTGGAAGATAATAATTGTTGTTTCAAAGGAAGGGGAAGTTGCAGAACATCAGATGTATGCAAAAATACTTCAAGGCTGGAAGTGCCTTCAATTTACCAAGGAATTATGTTGACACTAAGGGAAACTTCCAAGGTAATTTAAATGGCTTATCTTTTCCCCACCCCCTTCCTCCCCAAACCCCGAAGATAGTGCTTATAATGTTAGACTGACCTTTAAGCATGTGTGATTTTATTGAAAGACAAGACATTTCTCTGCCTCTTAATATAAGACATATAAAAAAGAGCAAATTAGGCACAGGGACAAGAGAGTTCAAACTGAGGAAGACAGAAGCACATGTGAGGACCTCGAGGAAACATTGGGACTACAGAAATTGAGACAAGGATCTTTCCCCAGGCACAACAGAAAGAGATATTTTCCCTTTGGCAGGTGCTCTGAATCTGGACTTGC
Organism: Orycteropus afer afer; assembly: GCF_000298275.1. Classification (NCBI taxonomy): domain Eukaryota; kingdom Metazoa; phylum Chordata; class Mammalia; order Tubulidentata; family Orycteropodidae; genus Orycteropus; species Orycteropus afer. The sequence continues at coordinate 9,336,798 of NW_006921682.1, read as the reverse complement.
AGCTCCTTGAACTGTGAGAATAAATAAATTTCTGTTTTTAAAGGCCACCCACTTGCGGTATCTTGTTACTGAAGCACTGGGGAACTAAGACACACAGGTACTGACAAACCAACTTAGCACATGTGCATTTGAATACACATCTATTTTCAAACTCATCCTTTGGGGTACATGGGATTACCAGGCCAAGTACCTCAGGGACCACAATAATTAACCTAGTGATGGAGTACCTACTCTTCCTGCAAAATCATCAGAATGATTGGTCTGCTGTCCATATTTGAGGATATGATAGCTATAGGCTTAGGAAAAATATTGGTATGAAATTGTGAACTTACTCTGATGGTGATACTTCAAGATTTAAGTAATGTTAAACACAGAGTTCCGATTCAAAAGAAAATCTAGAAACCCAGGGTCTTTTTTTCTTTCTTTCTTTCTTTTTTTTTTGGGTAGTCTTCAATTCTTTCTGTCCTACCTTAGAGATCTAAACTAGAACCTTTGGGGAGAAGAGAAGAGTAATCAGTTCTTTATGTTTTTCTGATTTTTTAATCAATTTTACACAATGGATATGTATTATTTTTATACTTCCCATGAATGTTTACTTTATGAAAATCTTGCAAATGAACAATTATTTTTCTAAGTTAAAGTATGTTTGAATATACTTTATGTACATTAGAATCATAGAATCCAGATATACCATAAAACATAATGGGAGGGGGAAGTTTGGGAGAAATTTTAGTGGTCTTTTGCACTATCTACCTAAAGAAGCAATTAATGATAAATTACTGAGATCCTGAAAATTTCTTCCTGAGCCTAAATCCTAACTTGACTATCCTCAACTATTCCAGGTTCAAGAAAAGGAAGTTTGGGCAAGATATTTAACCTCACTTTGTCTCAGTCTCTTTGTCTGCAAAATGGGAACAATGATGGTACCCACCTCATAAGTATGTTATGAGTATTACATGAGCTAATATATATTAAATGCTTAGAAAGGTGCTAGCAGATGGTAAGCATGACTTGAATCTTTGTTATCATAATTATTGACCCTCCTGAATCATCTTTACATTATTCCTGATGAGTGGAAATTCAGCCTTCATTTTATCCTTGTTGCTCAACTTCTAGGCAAATGATAGGCATATGAAGTAAACAATAATAACAGGAAGGTATGCATTCATTAGAACAATCAGCTATATGAGATAAAAAAGTCAGCATGTACCCACATGCTCAGAAAACAAGAAAAAAGAGGAAAGAAGGATGGATGGAAATGCTAAACACAAGGAAGAAGTGGAAAGACTGCTGCTACATTGTGGGGATTACAATCAATGTCACAAAACTAAATGTGTGTGAATTGTTGAATGGAAAATGAATTTGCTCTGTAAACTTTTACCCACATCACAATAAAAAGTTTTTAAAAATTT
>NW_006921682.1:9318183-9335226 GCF_000298275.1 Orycteropus afer afer | reverse complement strand
CCTACTTCCGTAGTGATACTGCCTCGGAAACCCAAGGAGGGGTCGCTATGAGTCGGGGCCGACTCGACGGCACATAACAACAACAACAACAACTACTTTAAATATCTGGTCACCTCAAGATCAGTTTCTGTTGATTGTCTTTTCTCTTGAGAATGGATTACATTTTCCAGTTTCCTCATATGTTAAATAGTCTTTGGTTGTATTCTGATCATTGTGAATGCTATGTTTTGGACTATTTGGAAGTGTGCTGATTTTTTTTTTTTTCTGTTTTAGTAAGAAATTAACTGATTGGATTCCAAATGAAAATTTTTATCTTAGGTGGAGTCCCAAATCTCCTTTTAGTTCTTTTATCTGTAGCTGGACCTCTTGCAGTTTGCCCAGTGCATGTGTAGCTAGTGAATCACCCAGATATTTGGGCAGAATTTACACACATGATTTGTGGCTCCTCATCGCTGGCTCTCTTCTTTCCAAGATTACTTCTTCCCTGTCCAGTGTTTGTGGTACTCTGAACTCTCTTCTCTGGTTCTTTAGGCCAGAAAGACTGCAGAGTTTCTGTTAGATTTTAGCCATGCTACCTGTCCACCTTTCCTCAGTCTAAGAAACAAAAAAAGGAGGGTTGGGAGAAGAGACAGAGAGACAGAGAGAGAGAGAAAGGGAGAAAAACTCATCCTTTCATTCTTTTCTTACAAATGTCAACTCCCTTCCAGAAACTGCCAGCTTTTGTTGACTCTATAGTGCCTTCAGGTACTTTTTAAAAATTTTTGTCCAGAGTTTATAGTTGTTATCTCTCAGAGTATTGGTCCAGTAGGCGCTTATTCTGCTGTACCAGACAGGGATTCCTTCTGACTTCTTAAAGGACCTTTTAAACAATTCTATTTTCAGTCATTAACTTCATTTCTAAAGTAATAACCTGATGCTACAAATTTCTCAGCCTTTTCAGAGGTTTTCTGATACAAATGTCAATAGCCAGTCCTACTACATTCACTTTTAAGAGTTCTTTTAGTAACCATTAAAAAAAACAAATCAACAACAACAAAAAACTCACTGTTGTCAAGTGGGTTCTGACTCATAGAGACCCCTCGTTGGGTTTCTGAGGTGGTATCTCTATGGATGTAGATTGCCCAGTCTTCCTTCTGAGGACTGACTGGTGGGTTTGAACCACCAACTTTCTGGTTAGCAGTCAAATACCTTAGGCACAATGCCACCAGAGCTCCTTGTTGTTGTTGTTATGTGCCATCAAGTCGGACCCGACTCATAGTGACCCCTCCTTGGCTTTCCGAGGCAGTATCACTGCGGAAGTAGATTGCCCAACCTTCCTTCTGAGGAGTGGCTGGTGGGTTTGCAGTCAAGTGCCTTAGGCACTATGCTACCAGAGCTCCCTAGTGACTATTAAATAACTCATAAACAAAGTGAGACTTTCTAAAAGATGGTGTCGTAGAACATTCTACGTAAGACAGAATTCCTTCTGCTCTCCCATTTAGTCTCAAAGTGATAATGGTTAGGGCATTCCTTTAAATTGGCATTTTAAAAAATGTGGCTCAGAACCACCAACATCAAAATATAGATTTCTGGGCATTACCTTAATCCTCTTAAATCAGAATATAGGGGTGGAATCTAAGAATTTGTGGATAGTCAGCTCCATAAATGTTGTCTATCATTGCTGTCTTAGGCTGTGTTATCACCAAATAATCTCCTAATGTGTGTTTGACTTCCCAGGAAGTAGGCTGCCAGAGGGGCTGTTGTTTATAGATGAGACTGGTATTACTAGTCAGACACAGCACTTGACTTTAAGTCAGTAAACATATTTCAGGATGACAAATATAAATACTTCAGGATTATACTGGATGTTAGAAAATATATATATTTTTTTTCTCTCTCTTTACCTAAGCTCACTTTGAAATGGAGAGTTGGAATAAGATTTGGTGCTGAAATATGGCGTTGCTCTTAACTCTCTACACTGTAAATTCCTGTCAAGAAGGCATTTACAATAGACCAAAAAAAAAAACCAAAAAAGAAACCCAACAAATAAAAAAAAAAAACCTTTTGCTGTATGGAGAGGAAGAGGTGACTTTTTTCCTGTTGTCTCTGGTTTCCTCTCCCCTGCATTCAGTTAAGCAATACCAACAGTTTTGCTGTGTGTGATAATAATCTCATAGAACCGGTCACTTAGGACCCTGCATACCCATGGAAAGTTTTGTGAAGGTTATTTCATTAATCTCTGGGAATTAATTTTTACCCTTGCCTTACTATAAATTCAAGAGCACAGAGAAAGTATAAATGGTCTACTAAAAAAAAATATAAATAAAAACCTGCGGTGGAGTTGGATCTGACTCATAGTGACCCCTCCTTGGGTTTCCGAGGCAGCATCACTACGGAAGTAGATTGGACATGAAAAGATAAAATCTATCTAGGCTCTCAAGGAAAAAAAAATGAGACTGGGAAAGGAGTAGAATGGTGGCAGTAGCTTAGTAGACAGAAGTGCTCTAGGAGCAGAAACAATGATAAAAAGAGATTGAGATGTTGGCAGATATAGGAAAAAGCTGGTCTTGGCTGGGCAGAGCGCATACACGCTGGAGAGTTTTGATACCTCAGATTTACTGGAAAAAGATCAGCTCACAGAGGGTCTGGAAAGCTTTATAGGCAGGGGAGCTTGGATTTGATGTTAGAGCATTAACTGAGAGGAATAATTGTAAGGTAGTGGTAATTAACTTCTTACATTGTTCTCTAGTGTCATTTACATTGATCATCTGAACTAATTCTGATCACCAATCCATTGTAAGCTGGTGAGTCACCAAAAACAGCACAGCACAGGCCATATCTGAAGGTGCTCTCTTGAGGATGTCAGAAAAATAAGGATCACTTTTCTGCAACATGGAGAGTTTTCTAGGGCAGACAATTGGCCTGACTAGTGCCTTGTGCCCCAGAAATGAAAGGCAGAGATAGTGGCCCTTTGGAGTATCACATCTTTTGGGGATAGTCTTGTTCTCCTCAGGTTAAAATGCATGATTACCTAACTACCTCAGCACCTGATTTTCCATAAAGTTAGAGTAGTTAAGCCTGAGGGTGATGCAATTCTCTGAGTAAATAAAGTTCCTGCTTCTGTGTTGGAATTTCCTGCTTTCTGTACCTGATTTTTATATTTAGCATATTTGCAGAAGAATATAGCTTGGGATTCAACTTAAAATGAGACTCCTATAAAAGACTGAAGTCTGAGGACACCTGTCTATGTAAATATACTTTGTAAAGAATCCCTTTAGATATCGAGTTACAGGCTTTGTCTCCTAGGAAAAGTCACCCCAAACAGTTAGGATATGAATAGCAGAAGAAGAAGATGTAGACATAATTAAACAAGTTTCTATTTCCAGGTGAAATAAAATTTGAATTACTTCAAAGCTTGAATTAACATGTTTGTCTTCATTTACTAGTCTAGAATTCAAACCAATTTCTTCTAGTCTTACACCTCTTCCCAGAAGATTATTGAATTAAAATCACTTGAAATAGAGCTAATCTGGTCTAGTTGAATTTTTGGAATCTTTGAAACCACCAGTCAGCTTGAGTTTATTTGTGACTCAGAAGAAGTCATGATCAATCAATACCACAAGGTTTTCTCTGAACTCTGAGCACCCAAATTGTTTTTCTCTAGTAGAGCTCTTTAGCCCTGATTCATTCATCCCTCCCTCCCTTCCTTCACCTCTCTTCCTCCTTTCCTCCGTTCCCTCATCTTTTCTTTCTTTCAGTAATTATTTCCACTCTTCACTTGAGAAAATTGAAACACTGGAGGGAAGAAGAATAAGCCCTGTGCTCATGTTCTGGTCACATGTACCTCTTTTGGAGGCAGAAATAGAAATGTAATTTACAACTCCCTCTCCACTTAACTTTATATAACTACTACTATAAGCCCTTCATGAAGCCCTAAATCAGTGGTTCACACCCTGGGGTACCTGGGCCTTTTGGGGGTCTTGAAGGAAACAACAGGGATTTCTAAATTATTTTTATTATTTCAAAAAGTGCAACAGAAATTGCACATTTCCTAAAATAAAATTGAATGAATTAGCTGGAATGTCATGTTATTTTTGCTTTTGATTAGAGTTAAATTAATTCACTTTGATAACATTGATTATCACGCTGATCTGAAGTTGTGATTACAGTTATATATGTCTTAGATGAGGAAAATGTGAAATAGGATAATTATAGCTTTAAAATGCAGTTTGGTTGATAGGCAGAATTTTGTAAAACCTGAAACTAATCAGAGAAATATGACAAAGTTTGGAAACTCCTGATCTTCAGTATATCTAGAACAGGCAGAGTGCCGAGACACATGAAATTCTGAAATGTATCTATTTAAAGATTGCCTTAGTTGCCTACCGCTGCCATAACAGAAATACCACAATGGAGTGGCTTTAAAAAACAAATTTATCTTATCACAGTTTAGGAGACTAGCAGTCTGCATTCAGGGTGTTTGCTCTAGGGGAAAGCTTTTTCTCTCTGTTGGCTCTGGAGGAAGATCCTTGTCTCTTTGACACTAGTTATGGCTAATGTCCATCAACCATCTAACATCTGTCATTGATAAAAAACAAACAAACATAAAAAACAACCAAACGCACTGCCTTCGAGTTAATTCGATTCATAGCAACCTCTTCTTGGGTTTCTGAGGTGGTATCTCTGTGGAAGAAGATTGCCCAATCTTCCTTCATTGATAGTTGTTTAATAATAATTATGTGTGTATTAGGGGGATGGGAGCTCTGGTAGCATAGTGGCTAAGACACTTGCCTGCTAACCAGACGGCTGGCGGTTCAAACCCACCAGCCACTCCTCGGAAGGAAGGTTGGGCAATCCTACTTCCATAGTGATACTGCCTCTAAACCCAAGGAGGGGTCGCTATGAGTTGGGTTTGACTCGACGGCACATAACAACAACAACATTAGGGGGCTTTGGTGGTTCAGTTGGTTTAATTTCTCCAATGACCATTGGAGGTATGTGTTGCTATGATGCAGACTAGGTTTTATCAGAGTGTCCATACTAAGACTAGGAAGAGAGGCCTGACAATCTACTGCCAAAAAAGTCAGTCAGTGAAAACACTATGCATCACAAAGATCCAATCCCATTGTCCATGCGTTTTCTATGCTTTGGGGCCAACTTGATGGCAGCTAAAAGCAATAACATATGTGTATTGAGGTTTATAATTTCAGCTTGAGTTGAACATGTATGGATGCTGACAGTACATTTGAAAGAAGATATTTGAAAGCAACAACACAATTGTATTGAAAAGCAAAGAAAAAAGATAAACAATTTATTATTCTCTAAAACTCAGTAGATAGCTTTTCATGTGCTAACAACACTTAACAAGGGCAGTTAAGCCAGTTTAGAAAGTATAAATAGAAACTTAACCTATTTCTGGTTTCTTATGAATCATTAGGCTAGTCAAAAGGTATTTCTTTGAGGAAATACTCAACTTGCTTTCCTGGACAGGTTGGAGTTTTCATAATCATGGTATAATTGCTATGGCTTTGAGTGTTGTTTTTCTGATTCACTTGGCTCAGGCTGTTTTAGATATGTTGTTGTTGTTGTTATTTGCTGTCGAGTCGGCCCCGACTCATAGCGACCCCTCCTTGGGTTTCCGAGGCAGTATCACTACGGAAGTAGGATTGCCCAACCTTCCTTCCGAGGAGTGGCTGGTGGGTTTGAACCGCCAGCCTCCTGGTTAGCAGTCAAGTGCCTTAGGCACTATGCTACCAGAGCTCCCAAAAGGTTAAATCAGTGGGGAGCTAGGGCAGGCTCTGTGGCTCAAGATCATGTCCCATTAGGCCACATTCTTCCCTGGTATATTCTGGTTCCTGAGATCATTATGGGGTGCTTTTTGGACCTAAGGGAAAGCTAGGCATTACCACCACTGCAGGTGCCTGTGAACTACAAGTCAACACCAGAATTTATCAAGTATCAATTAGGAGGCTTATTTTATGACTATTGCATGTCTATTGGAGTGCATTGCACAAAAAAACATGTGACACAGTGACAGAAGCTTAATTTACTCAGATTCTTCATGTGTAAAGTAGATGGTCTCTAAGGAACTGGCAGGCTGTCTTAGTCATCTAGTGCTGCTATAACAGAAACACCACAGTTGAGTGGCTTTAAAAACTAGAAATTTATTTTCTCACAGTTTAGGAGACTAAAGTCTGAATTCAAGATGTCAGCTTCAGGGGAAGGTTTTCTTTCTCTGTGGACTCTGGAAGAAATTCCTTGTATCTTTGAGCTTCTGCTTCTGGGCAATCTTCCTATCAATTGGCATCAGTCTTCTCCCAGCTCTGCTTCCCAGCTTGCTGGTTTAATTGCTTTTATATCTCAAAAAAGATTAACTCAAGACACACCCTACACTAATCCTGGTCATTAATATAATAAACCATTCAAAAATGGGATTATTGCAACATGCATAAAGGTTAGGATTTACAACATATATTTTTTGGGGATAAAATTCAACCCATAACATAGGTCGTGACCAACTTTGTGTAACTCTTAACTTCCTTCAATAAGAAATGTCAGAATAAAGATAATGCTGGCAAGATAGCCCTGACCAACTTGACACCAGACAGATGGCAATTTACATGTGTGAGAGACTCATTTGGGGGTGGGGAGGCTAGATTGAGACAGCACGTGCCTCAAAGTATGTATTCGAACATTATAAAAAAAGGAAGTTTCACACATCGACAGCTACCCTTTTCCTTTTGCTTCTTCCAGCCAGTATAGAAAGTGACCAATTATCACACTTGTAAGTGTCTGCAATGGAACCTTTTATCCTAGAGATGTGCAGGATTAATGATAAGAAGATTTTAATTAATCAACTGTATTTTAATTAATTAATTGTAACTTACTAATTAACCCAATCAACTAATTTCATCAATTGTATAATTTTCTATATTCCCACATGGGCCTTTAAAATTATTAACTTTCTTTTTGGATTTTAACCTCAGCTATTTCTCTGGTAAGAGGCATGTGGAGCTTGGCATCTGTGAGCACTCTAATAAGTATTTATGAATAAATCCAGCTGTCATTTATTTAGAATTTACTCTGTGCCAGGCCCCATAAGCCAAGCATTGTTTAAGTCTACCTTAGTCCTCACAATAGCCTTGTAATTTACTCTTATCTTTATTTTACAGATGAAGAAACTGAGATTTTTGCGTGGTTGAATAATTTGCCCAAAGTCATATAAATATGGAAAAACAGGCTGCAGACTAAAGTTCATTTGACTCATGAGCTTATGTTCTTAATCACTATGCAATTTAGTATTTCCAGGGATGGATTACCCAATAAGCAAGATAAACCTGGGCTCACTTGTGCCTATTTACTAATCTGTATCGAAAAATTTCACATGGGTTTCACCACATCTGAGAGTGGTAAAATACATGTGAAACTGTTCACAACTGTGGTACTGAAACATGTGAAACTGTTCACGACAAATTAGTAATTAAGCACAAGTAAGCCTTTGTGCTTACCTTGCTTCCTGGGTACTCTGTGCCTGTCAGAGATTATAAATTTGAAAAAAGGCTTTGATTCTATAGAAAGGTGCTGTGGGGTTGGGAGAGAGACAGGTGGTAGCCATTCCTAGGAACAGAATCTTTGATGTGGTTAAAAAAAAAAAAAAAGGGACATTGTTCACTACAGATTAGTAAGCAAGCACCAGTAAGCCTAGGCTTACCTTGCTTATTGGGTAATTTAACACAGTCTTTTCTCTTCCTTTTTTTGAAAGGGTGAAAAATAAAGGATATTTCTCTGTGTAGGGAATGTAGTGTTTGATCATCTTTACATCCCTGTGGTGAAGAGCAAGGGGCCTGGAGGTGAGGATTCTCTTCCCAGTGTCAGCAGCAAAGGAGGGATATATAACTTAATACTCATTAACTAGAAAATTAGAGCAGGTCCATGAAAGCAAGACTATGACATTGCTTATATCCCTCCTGAATTTAGAGACCATCTGAAGAATACATGTGACACATTGAACACCAATAACTGAAAACCAGAGGAATTGTGGGATGACATCAAGCATATTGAGCATGTGCTCTGTCTCAATCTAGCCTTCCCCAACCCCAAATAAGAGTCTCTCACACATGTAAGCATTTGATTGTGTGGATCATAACAAATTGTGGCTAACATTGAGAAGAATGGGAATTCCAGAACACTTAATTGTGCTTATAAGGAAACTGTACACAGATAAGGAGGCTGCCATTTGAATAGAACAAGGGGATACTGCGTGGTTTAAAATCAGGAAGAGAGTATATCAGGGTTGTAGCCTTTTACCACACTTATTCAATCTGTATGCTGAGCAAATAAACTGAGAAGCTGGACTATATGAAGAAGAATGGTATCAGAATTGGAGGAAGGCTCATTAACAACCTGTGATATGCTAATGACACAACTTTGCTTGCAGAAAGTAAGGATGACTTGAAGCACTTACTGATGAAGACTGAAGACTACAGTCTGCAGTATGGATTTCACTTCAATATAAAGAAAACAAAAATCCTCACAATGGGACCAATAAGCACCATCACGATAAATGGAGAAAAGATTGAAGTTATCAAGGACTTCGTATTACTTGGTTGTACAATCGACTCCAATGGAAGCAGCAGTCAAGATTTCAGACAACATATAGAACTGGGAAAATCTGTTTCAAAAGACCTCTTTCAAGTGCTGAAGAGCAAAGATATCTCCTTGAAGACTAAGGTGTGCCTGAGACAAACTGGTATTTTCAATCACCTCATATGCATGTGAGAGCTGGACAATGAATAAGGAAGACTGAAGAAGAGTTGATGCTTTTGAGTTGTGGTGCTGGGGAAGAATGCTGAAACTACCATGGACTACTTAAAGAACTAACAAATCTGTCCTGGAAGAAGTGTAGCTGGAATATTCCTTGGAAATGAGAATGGCCAGACTTCCTCTCACCTACTCTGGTCATGTTGTCTGAAGGGACTAGTTCCTGGAGAAGGATATCATGCTTGGTAAAGTGGAGGGTTAATAAAAAAGGGACGGCCCTCAACAAGATGGATTGACACAATTGGTAGAACGACAGGGTCAGGTATAGAAAGGATTGTGGGGCTGGCACAGGACCAGGCAGTGTTTTGTTCTACTGTACGTAGGATTGTTATGGTCAGAGATGACTAGATGGCACCTAACAACAACAACATCAAAAACATCATTCATGAAGAAAGCAAAAACCACTAAAATGACAGGAAAAGAAGAAAAGACCAAAATGGATATTAGAAGAGTCTCTAAAACTTGCTCTTGAATGCAGAGTAGCTAAAACAAATGGAAAAAATGACAAGATAAAAGAGCTGAATAGAAGAATTCAAAGAGCAGCTCAAGAAGAAAAAGTCAGTTTTATAATGCAATGTGCAAAGATCTGGAGTTAGAAAAACAAAAGGAAGAACACACTCAGCATTTCTAAAGCTGAAAGGATTGAAGAAAAGATTCAAACCTGGAGTTGCAATATTGGAGGATTGTATGAGCAAAGTAGTGAATGATACAAGAAGCATCAAACTAAGATGGAAAGAGTACACAAAGTCACTGTACCAAAAAGAATTGGTTGATGTTTATTTGTTTCAGGAGGTGGCATATAACCAAGGCCAATGGTATTGAAGGAAGAAGTCAAAGTTGCACTGAAGGAATTGGTGAAAAACAAGGCTCCAGAAACTGACAGAATTCCCATTGGGATGCGCCACCAAACAGATGCTGTGCTGGAGGCACTCACTTGTCTATACCAATAAATTTAGAAGACAGCTACCTGACTAGCTGATTGGAGGAGATCCACATTTATACCCATTCCAAAGAAAGGTGATCAATCCCACAGAATGTGGAAATTATCAAACAATATCATTAACATCACACACAAGTAAAATTTTGCTGAAGATAATCCAAAAATGGTTGCAGCAGTACATTAAAAGGGAACTTCCAGAAATGTAAGCTGAATTCAGAAGAGGATGTGGAATGAGGGATATCATTGCTGATGTCAGATGGATGTTGGCTGAAAGCAAAGAATATCAGAAAGATGTTTATTTGTATTTTATTGACTATGCAAAAGTATTCGATTGTGTGGATCATAACAGATAACATTGCAAAGAATGGGAATTCCAGAACACTTAGTTGTGCTCATGAAGAACCTGTACATAGACCAGGAGGCTGTCGTTTGAACAGAACAAGGGGATACCGCATGGTTTAAAATCAGGAAAGGAGTGAAGCAGTGTTCTACCTTTTCACCATACTTATTCAATCTGTATGCTGAGCAAATAATCCAAGATGTTGAAGTATATGAAGAAGAGCACAGCATCAGTCTTGGAGGAAGACTCATTAACAACCTGCAATATGCTGATGACACAACCTTGCTTGCTGAAAGTGAAGATGACTTGAAGCATTTACTGATGAATATTAAAGAGTACAGTCTGCAGTATGGATTATATTTCAACATAAAGAAAACAAAACCCCTCACAACTGGACCAATAAGCAGCATCACAATAAATGGAGAAAAGATTAAACTTGTCAAAGATTTCATGTTACTTGATTCCACAATCAACACCAATGGAAGCAGCAGTCAAGACATCAGATGACTTATTGCTGTGGGCAAATCTGCTCCTAAAGACCTCTTTAAAGTGTTGAAGAGCAAAGTCTTTGAAGACTAAGGTACATCTAACCCCAAGCCATTGTATTTTCAGTTACCTCACATGCACATGAAAGCTGGACAATGAATAAGCAAGACCAAAGAGGAGTTGATGCTTTTGAGTTTTGGTGTTGGTGAAGAATACTGAAAGTCCCATGGATTGTCAGAAGAATGAACAAATCTGTCCTGAAAGAGATGCAGCCAGAATGCTCCTTGGAAGTGAGAATGGCCAGACTTCATCTCACCTACTTTGGTCATGTTGTCAGAAGGGACCATTCCCTGGAGAAGGATATCATGCTTGGTGAAGTGGAGGGTCAGTGAAAAAGGGGAAGGCCCTCAATGAGATGGATTGACACAATGGCTGCAACGATGAGCTCAGGTATAGCATGGATTGTGAGGCTGGTGCAGGACTGGGCAGTATTTTGTTCTGTTGTGCATAGGATAGCTATTAATTAGAACCAACTCGATGGCACCAAACAACAACAACAACAACAACAACTCAATACCATTTATATAAATATAAAAATATGTACACAAAAAGCAAAAATCTACATTTGATAAGAGCACATTTAATTAAAATGACATATATTAAACTCATTAGAATAGTTGCCTCTGAGGGATAGTGAGTGGAAGTGGGGAGAGGAAAAGTAGGGCTACAAGGCAATAAATATATACATCAAAGAGGGAAAGGGGCCTAAAGAGGCTCCACAGATGATTATGGGGTGGGAACTGGAAAATATAATAGTGCAACTTGTTGTATTTCAGGTCTAAATAAATAAATAAATAATAAGATAGAGGAGCCAGGTCACCTGAGAAGTAGACTAAGTCAAGTCAAGTTTTAAAATGCCTAAGAAGACATGAATGAGTGCCTCTTTTCCAGTGTTCAGAAATCATTTATTTAATTTCAGTATTGAGGGACAGTAGAGCTGGTGGTGCAACAGTTATGCATTCAGTGACTAACTGAAAGGCTGGTGAATTGAACCCACTGAGCTTCTCCATGGGAGAAATACCTCGAAATTTGCTCCTAAAGGGAAGTTGTACTCTGTCACATGAAGTTGGTATGTGTTGAAATAAACTTGACATATAATGACAACAGCATGGAGGGACAGTAATGTAAACATTTACTCCATATAGCTTGACACCATTAGACATTTAATTTTTGTCAGAAGATAAAAAGTTTGAGGTCATATTGTCTATACAGTAAAGGAGAAATAGCCTTAGAATGTGCAGGCTAGAAAGGCCATTCAGAATTATGTTACAGATAAGAGAAGCAAAGTCAGGAGAGGTTGAAAGGCTAGAATAAGATGGTACAGCTGGTTTGGGACAGATTCCAAATGACAGCCCATGTCTCCTCCCCACTTGACCACACTGCTTTTTCAGGTCCACTTGCCTGGCTGGTCTCTGGACAGCCCCTGGAGAGTGATAATTCCCTTTCAGTGTTTGAGTGAGAGGTGGATTTGTGTGACCTGTTTTCTCCTCCTTAATGTTGACTCAGAAGAGGCTTGTCTATGGAAGGTGCTCAGTAAACGATGACAATGATAGTCAATATTTAGGAATAAATTCTTTGAATCTTCAAACACTTCAGTAACAAAAATTATTATTGTACTGTTTGTTCTGGATTGCTGTGACTTTTCATTTTACTATATTTTCAACTCTGCTGTTTACGGTTATATGAACATGAACCTGTCAATCTTGGCTTTAATATTCTCATTCACACAAAGGGAAGTGTCTTTATATTCTCCAAAGAGACTTGTACAGTCAAGGCTTCTATAATCAGGCTCTTCTAGGAGCCTGGAGCAAACAGTCCTCAGAAAGATAGCATTGGAGAATTCATGTTCACAAGATGGCTTCTATGTAGCTCTTCTTCATTTCTACTGGTCAGCCCTGCAGTTCTCCTGTGTCATTTCAGACATGAGCGTTGAGACATTCACCAGGAACAAAAGCCATGTAGAGATAGGCAGTCCCTGCATTCCAGGCACTATTGTCTTATTGGAGAAAGAATAATAACAGATAAGTAGTAGTAGTATACTAAGTGCTAGACCAAAGCAAGACATAAAAGTTTTGTTGTTGCTTATATTATACCAGATCTGGTTGTGAGTGGTCACAGACAGCTTCTCAGAGGAAAAGCAGTTTATGCCAGGTTTTGGAGGGTAGGATTCCGATAGCAAAGGTGATGAAATACAGCACTATGTGTGGAAGTCACAAATGGACCAAACATACAGTAAAGGAAGCCCAAAGCTTGATGGAGCATCTACGAGGAATTGTCTAGCTAGAGCAGAAGAAAGTGATGTTCAGATCTCAGTTTCCTGATGCATGTAAACTGTGGAAACCAATCAAAGGTATTGTTTGCTACAGATTTAGGTTAGTAAGTATTTGAGTGTGTCTCTGAGATTGCACATGTAAGAATGTGAATGAACAAAGATGAGTGGAGATGATTGGAGAGGAAGGAGCCTTGGAGGTGCAGTGGTTCATCTACTAAGTGAAAGGTCAATAGTTCAAATCTACCAGCTGCTCTGCATGAGAAAGATGTGGCAATCTGCTTCTGTAAAGATTTCGGCCTTGGAAACTGCATGGGTCAGTTCTACTCTCTCCTATAGGGTCACTATGAGTTGGAATTGACTCAGTGGCAATGGATTTGGTTTTGGGTGCTTGGAGAGGACCCAAAAGCATAGTGTGGCTATGACAGGAGAATCCACAAAAGCTGTGGGGCTTATTTTCTATCTTCAGAACCATTCGAATATGGATACTAACTCATCAGGAGCTAAAACAAAGACAGAAAGAGGATATACAACCCACCCAAAGATAGCACTAAATTGTTTTTGAACAACAGATAACTATTTGAGAAATATGAGGCAGGTGGAGATGCTTGCAAGTCAGAGTGATTTAAAAAGATAGCCCAAAAATTAATCTTTTCTAGGTGGAAACAACTTAAATGTCTACTAACAGATGAATGGATTAACAAAATGTAGTATATACATACAATGGAAATTACTCAGCCATCAAGAGAAACAAAGTTCTGATAATGCTATAGCCTGGATGAGCCATGAAAACATTCTGAGTGAAGTAAGTCAATAACAAAAGATCAATTGTATATTTCCACTTATATGAAATATTAGAATAGGCAAATATATAGAGACCAAAGTTTGTTAGTGGTTACCAGGGACAGGAAGGAGGGAGGGACGGGGAGCCATTGTGTACAAAGCATTAGTTATCTGTTTATGGTGATGGAAACTTGGCAACGGATACTGGTGATGGTTGCAAAGTGTGCTTGTTACGAGGGGTGTCAAAGAATTATACATGTGAAAAATGTCAAACTGGCAAATGTTTGTATTATATATATTTTTACAACAATAAGAAAGTTCAAGTGCTCTAAACAAGAAATAGTGATTCCAGGTGAAGATAAAGCTGCCAAGTATATGAAAGTGTATGTGTAAAATCAGAACAAATGCATTTAGAATTTGAGTAAATTTGTATGGCTATTAGAGTCAAATACATACATCTATATATTGTGCTAGGTCCAATTTGTACCAATCTGTCATCCTGGAATGTGGAATAATTCCCCCCATATGGTTATTTGTATAAATGCATAGATAAATGGATAGATAGGTGATAGATAGGTAGGTAGAAAGATAGACAGATAAAGGAGAGATAGAGATAGAGATAGAGAGAAATGGATATGAGTCTAAAAAGCTAGACTGTTAGCAAATTATGAGGGACCATACCTGCCTGGCTAAGGAATTGGGGCTTTCTCATTTGGACAATAGAAAACCATTGTCAGGGTATTTGGTTTTACAGATTGACCTCCTGTCTGCCTTTTGGAATCTAAGAGTGAATTATTAATCATGAAATAGGATGCACGTAGTTGCTGACAGTCCTCTGTGAGCCTGAATTGGCCTGTCCTCCTAGCAGCAATCAATCACCTTTGCTCCAGGGAGTGGGATTCATGACCCCAGGGCAAGGCGTGCAGAGAAAGTTGAGACTTCACTGCAGTTTCTTTGTAAGGGTGCCTGTGACATCAACACGGCAATCTACTAAAACTCACAGTTGGATCTGAATCATAATGACCCCTCCTTGGGTTTCTGAGGCAGTATCACAACAGAAGTAGATTGCCTAGTCTTTCTTCCTAGGAGTGGCTGGTGGGTAACACTGGGATGGAATTAGTCTTGAGCTTCTTTCCTTGGCCTCACAGGACCTCCCTCCTGCCGGTACCTCTGCCTCTGTTGTTGTTGGTTGGTGCCATCAAATCAGTTCCAACTCACAGCAACCCCATGTACAACAGAACTAAACACTGCCTGGTTCTGTGCCATTCTCACAATATTTGCTGTACTTCAGCTCACTGTTGCAGCCATTGTGTCAATCTATCTCATCAAAGGTCTTCCTCTTTTTTGCTGACCCTCTTCTTTATCAATCATGATATCCTTCTCCAGGGATTGGTCCCTGCTGAGAACACCACCAAAGAACGAAGGACAAAGTCTCACCATCCCCACTTCTAAGGAGCATTCTGTCTGTACTTCTTCCAAGACAGATTTGTTCATTCTTCTGGTTGTTGTTGTTGTTGTTATTTGCCGTCGAGTCGCTCCCGACTCATAGCGACCCCTCCTTGGGTTTCCGAGGCAGTATCATTATGGAAGTAGGATTGCCCAACCTTCCTTCCAAGGAGTGGCTGGTGGGTCCATGGTATATTAAATATTTTTTGCCAACACCATAACTGAAATACATCTATTCTTCTTCACTCTTTCTTATTCATTGTCCAGCTTTCACATGCGTAAGAGGCAATTAAAAATACCATGGCTAGGGTTAGGTGTGCCTTAGTATTCAAAGTGATATCTTTGCTTTGAACATTTTAAAGAGGTCGTTGGCAGCAGATTTGCCCAAACGCAATACATCATTTGATTTCTTGACAGATGCTTCCGTAAGCATTGATTGTGGATCCAAGTAAAAGGAATCCTTGACAACTGCAATCTTCTCCATTTCTTGTGCTGTTGCTTATTAGTCTAGTTGTGAGGATTTTTGTTTCCTGTATGATGAGGTAAAATCCATATTGAAGGCTTTCATCTTCATCAGTACATGCTTCAAATCCTTTTCACTTCCAGCAAGCAAGGTTGTGTCATCTGCACATTGCAGGTTGTTAATGAGCCTTCCTCCAATTCTAGTTTCACATTATTCTTCATATAGTCCAGCTTCTCAGATTATTTGCTCAGCATACAGATTCAATAAGTATGGTGAAGGGATATAACACTGACTCAAACCTTTCCTGATTTTAAACCATGCAGTATCCCCTTGTTGTGTTAGAATGACCGCTTTTTGGTCTATGTCCAAGTTCCTCATGAGCACAATTAAATGATCTGGAATTCTCCACAATATTATCCATAATTTGTTATGATCCACAAATACCATTGCATAGCCAATAAAACACAGGTTTTATCGGCACCTTTTTAGTATTCTAGTGTTCTAGTATTCTTTCTAGTATTGTCTGCTTTCAGACAAGTTCTATCTGACATCAGCAATGACATCTCTTGTTTGCTTCCTCTTCTGAATCCAGCTTGAATTTCTGGCAGCTCCCTGTCAATGTACTGCCACAGGCATTTTTGAATTATTTTCAGGAAAACTATACTTGTGTGTGATATTAATGCTATTGTTTGATAATTTCTACAGTCTGTTGGATTACCTTTTTTTGGATGGGCACAAATCTGGATCTCTACCAGTCAATTGGCTAGGTAGCTGTCATCCAAATTTTTTGGCATAAACAAGTGAGTGCTTCCACTGGTGTATCTGTTTGTTGAAACATTTCAGTTGGTATTCTGTAAATTCCTGCCTCTAGTACAAGAAAAGGAGATAGATTTTTTAGCAACATGTCTAATAATAGCTTTTATAGGGCACTCTTCAAGTGACACTAGATGGTAGAGAATGGTGAGAGTCTTAACAGAATTTGCAAATCATTGCCCATCTCCTTGCTAGGCTGCTTTCTGTTTAGCAGGAAGGAAATAGTAGAAGACACATAGAATCAAAATCACACTACTGGCACTTCTAAACATGCTGTTCTGGAAGGTATGATACCAATAGTGATTTGTGATGGTACCAGAAAGATTATAACATAGTTTCAAACATACTATATCTTTAGAACCTCAGGATAGTGCTTTGAAGTTATTCAAGTCTGGTGTTGTTACCCTCATTTACAGATTCAGAGGTTTAAGTGCATTCCTGGGAACTCATGACCAGTAAATTATAGAGTTGTGATTCAGTTTTAAACCTTCTGACCCCTAGTCTACTGCTCCTTACTTTCTGCTGTAGGATAAAAAAAAAAAAAAAAAACCTACATTTTTATTCTACATTAGTAAAGTTCTTTTCTAGTTGTCCAGTTCTTGAGATACGGGTAACCTCCAAAAAAGCTGTGGACAAAGGCTGAG
>NW_006921682.1:9300852-9317033 GCF_000298275.1 Orycteropus afer afer | reverse complement strand
GGTGGGTTTGAACCGCCAGCCGTCTGGTTAGCAGGCAAGTGTCTTAGCCACTATGCTACCAGAGCTCCTCACTTGAAGGTAAGGACCCTAAATTATTTTGTTTATATCTGGTCTCATATCATATCATATCTGCTCATTTATATCATAGTCCAGCACTTAAAATGGAGTTGACATGAGAAGGCACTTGATACCTTGTCATCTGCATGAATGAATAAGGAACACAGAAACCTGCTTGACCACTGCATGCATTTCTGGGTTCTATTCCTACTGCTGGTTTATAAATTTACATAGCTTTGAATAATCTCCCTAATTTGAATTGAGATATGACAATCCAAATAAAGTCCCAGAATAGAATCTCCTTTTGTAGAACTCCTCTTGAAGGACTTCCAGGAGAGGTCTAAAAATTGTTTTATTAAGAAACAGAGCTATTAACAATCTCATTTTTTAAGACTCCTCTGATCATATAAAAAGAAGTTGTCAAACATTTTCAATCCCATGCTCCTCTTTAGGGTTTTGACCTGTGAAATGCTAATGATCACTTTGAAAATCTGGTGATTCCCAAAGAAACCCTGAGGTTATAGATTGAAGGGACTGAGGAAAAGAAGCTGGGAAGCCAACTACCTTCATTCTTTGTGTTCATATCTGTGATAGCTAAGATCGTGTGTCAGCTTGGCTGGGCCATGATTCTAAGTGGCTTAGCAATTATGATGTAGCTATCCCCCATGATGAGATCCAATATAATATAATCACTTCCTTGATGAGATCTACTATGAACAGTCCATCAGTTGAAAGGGAGTTTCCTTGGGAGTGTGGCCTTCTTCCAGTATATATGGAAAAGCTTAGACAAAGGTCTCAGCTTTCTGTTGGATCTGGATTCTGTATCTGGTCCATCATCATCTCTGGTTCCTGGACTTGAACCAGTGGTCTGCTATATTGCCTGCCAATCTTGAGATTGTTGCCTTTGCAAGCTGCGAGCCAACAATCTGCCATTTTACCTGCTGATCCTGGATTCATCAGCCTCCAAAACCAGCGGTATTTCCTGCCATATTTGAGTTCATCAGCCCCTACAGCTCTCTGAGTCAGGAGACGCCTCTAGTTTGACGTATGACCCACGGACTCGGGACTTGCCAGGCTCTGTAGCTGTGTGAGTCATTTCCTTGAGATAAATTTCTCTCTCTCTCTTTCTCTCTCTATATAAGCTCCACTGGTTTTGCTTCTCTAGAGAACCAAACCAAAGGCAACATCCATCCCTGTTACCTCCAGAGAAGAGATGTTCAGTGCTGCCTTGTGAGTTTCCCAGATTCCTGAATCCTATATCAAGAACTCCTGAGTAGCACTTCCCAAACTATAGTCTGTGATGTTAACAGAGGCTCTTACTTTATTTCTTTCAAAGATTTATTTTTCTCATCTGTAAAACATGAATGATAGTAATGAATAAGTTGTTTTAAAGATTAAATGAAAAAGCATATGTGAGAAGAACCTGCCTAGAGGTTGGCCCCCAGAACTTTTGTTTCCTTTCATCATTCTCTTCTTTCTTTTGTCAATGACTAGACAGATACAAGCAGTGTCAGATTATCCAATAAGCAATGTAGTAAGCACAGACATACTTGTGCTTACTTACCAATATGTAATAAACAATTTCACATTTTTTCACTGTATCAATGATTCTGTTTCTAAGTATGACTGGCATCTGTCTCTCTCCCAACCCCACAGCGCCTTCTTACAGAATCAAAGCCTCTTTTCAAATTTACATGATGTGATGAAAAATATGTGAAATTTTTCACTACGGATTAGTAAGCAAACACAATTAAGCCCATGCTTACCTTGTTTACTGGGTCATCCAACCCTGGCAAGGAATCCTTGAGTTCTTGTAATATCTGTATCTATCAATCTGTGGTTTTTTTGGTCCCTTTGCTTCAAAATTCTGTTCAAGTCTCACCTCTGTGAGCCTTCTCTTAAACCTGTACTTTGCTGGTCCTTGTGTAATTTCCAGGTTTTTGGAGCAGAATGGTCGTGACTGAGATTACATGGGGAATGGGCACACGGAGTCCCTAGGTGTTTCCAGGTAAACTCTTTGCATGGGGTGATGGTACAGAGGGGGATCCTTGAATTGGAAATTTTAGGGGCTAAGAGCCCTGTGGGTCAGAGCAAAAGAATGATGGCCTTAGTCAGGGGAGTTGTCCACTCTAGCCCCCGAGTCCTGCCCATGTCTGCATGGAGCCATCCTGGTTCAGGCCCAGTGAGGGCTGGGGAATGCAGCATTCTGTGCACTAAAGGGAGGAGATTTAGGGAGACAGGCCTTGGGCAGGACAGCCTTTACCCAGTGGAATCAAGGCAGATGTCCAGCAGAAGCCCTCTGGGAGAAGAATGAGCCCAGAACTATCCACAGATACAAACAACACTCCCAGAGGGCTCAGAATTATTTGGTCAGGGAAGGATTTTGAGAGGATTTTACAAGAGGGAGGATGGGACAGCAGAATTTATGACATCATTCACACTCACCAGCTAATTATGCTTCTAAATAATGCCAACAGCCCACCACATAACACAAACTTACCTGGGAGTGGAGTTGATCCTGCAGAGGGCTACAGGTGCTTTCTGCTCAATTTGGATTCCTAAATACAGCTTTTGGTATTTGCAACTTCCATTCTGGCCTTCCGTAATTTGAACTATTGTTTGATACTAAAAGAAAAAGTAAAGAGAACCATTTACTATTTCTTAGGGCACTCTTTGCAGACAGATCCTGTTCTGCAGTTCTATCCCCCAACCCCAAGTCCCACGGTCTAGCTCATTCTTTTCTCTTCTCCCTGCTTTAATGACCATGATGGATTTCTGCAGAAATGGGTTGATTTAGAATTGTGCTCAGAAAAACCCACTGACTTAATGATCCCAATATATCTAAGGGAATTCTAACTTGGCTTTGTTTAGCTAAAAGGAGTACTGGTGGTGTAGTGATTAAGGCATTGCACATTTGGTTTGAACCCACCAATCACTCTGTGGAAGAAAGATGAGGCAGTCTGCTTCTGTAGAGATTTACAGCCTTGGAAACCCAACGGGAGTTGCTATGAGTCGGAATTGACTCAAATGCAGTGAGTTTGTTTTTTTGGTTTGTCTGGTAGCATAGTGGCTAAGACACTTGCCTGCTAACCAGACGGCTGGCGGTTCAAACCCACCAGCCACTCCTCGGAAGGAAGGTTGGGCAATCCTACTTCCGTAGTGATACTGCCTCGGAAACCCAAGGAGGGGTCGCTATGAGTTGGGGCTGACTTGACGGCACATAACAACAACAACAACAACAACTAAATAAAACTAAAGCTAAGGTGATAGCTGCAATCAAGAGTTACTAATTTTAGCCACATTTGCACTTTGATTTTTTTTTTGAGAAATGATATCTTTTTGGGTTATTAAAACCATCACTGATAACATAAGAGATAATGGGTCTGAACTTCACAGAAGTTCTGAATGATGCCTTTGTTGTTGTTGTTGTTATGTGCTTTTAATACCTTTTTATTCTAATCACATTATTTTCTAGGATGGTCAAATACAAGCTCTTGTTTCCAGAATTATGCCTCTGAATTTTAGGTTGTGTAGCAGCCTCCCTGAGGTCTTCGCTGGCCAAGGAGTCAGCTGTGCAGCTTAGCTGAGCCCTCCGGTGGGTGTCTGTCATAACATAGCCTTTTCTGGTGGCTGGAGAGTTCATGAGTTGGTGCCAGAGAATAGGCAGGGCTTGCTTGGTGGTGTCAGGGGGTGCTCCCTGGATGGATGATTGGCTGACATGCATCCACTTCCAGATTAAAAACAAATGGCTGGCAATGTCCTTCTTTTATACTAAGCACAGGGGAGGCTGCTCCCCTTTTCTCTCTCCCAAGGTAATTATAGTGTTTCCCCCTCAGAGCAAGCTGAACTCATAAGTCTCCAAACCTTTCAAATGCAAATGGAAGGGAGGATGCTGGAGCCCTGGGGACAGTGCTCACTTCCTTTAATGCTGTCACCTTCTGTTGCCCAGGTGCATGGGCTGGATTTCATTCAATGCCCCATGTTCCTGGCACACAAAGAAACTTAGTGTGATCTGGTGGGCTGAGCTGGCTTCCTGCTTGTGTCAGTACTATGTTGGCAAGATATTTCCGCTGCTCAGGAGGCAGCCAATGCCCCTGGCTGAGACTTGAGATGCCCTTTTGTTCCTGACCATTTGGCCCTGGAAACAATTGTCCTCTGATGGGCTTATCATGCACAATGTGTACTCATTGCTCTGTGGCTCTGGCCAGAGAAGTCGTAGTGACTGTTCTTTCCCTCTTTCTGAGGGCCCCATGGGAAGCTCACATGAGACAATCAATAAATATTTGTTGAGTGAATGGAACAGCTTTTGGCCCATCTACCCACTTTACAAAATTCTCTGTGTGGTAGTTAAGTCTGGCTTTAATAGATGCTACAATAAAAGGGACAATGAAAGTTACAATGGAGGAACTAGTCCCCAGGGAAGGACATCATGCTTGGTAAAGTAGAGGGTCAGCAAAAAAGGAGAAGACCCTCAACAGGATGGATTGATGCAGTAGCTATAACAATGGGCTCAAACAACAATGACCATGAGGATGGCACAGAACCAGGCAGCGTTTCATTTTGTTTTATACAGGGTCACTTTGAGTTGGAACTGACTCGACAGCACCTAACGACAAAAGTACAATGAAAGTATACTACAAAGCTAATAAATCTTTTTTTTTTTTTTTCATTTGTTGTCCCAACATGACAGATGAGTGTTTGTAAGGCTGGATGACATAGAGCCATATGACAGGACACTAGGGAGTTAGAGGATGGTGAGGAAGTTGGCATGTTACATTTCCTTTTCCACAGTTGCTATGTGTCAGGTACCAGACTAAGCACTTTATAAGCATTATTTCATTTGATCTACATAACAGATTCCTAAGAGATAATATTGTACTACTTTGATGATGATGAAATGGAGGCTCAGAGAAGGGATTTCATACAGCTAGTAAAGAACACAGTCAAGGTTGAAAGTAAGGTCTGTCCTATATCAAAATCTCTGCTTTTCCCATCATCCCACAGTAGGTGAGGTACTGGGCTCGGGAAGATATTAGGGTGAACCAGGCCCCCTGGGACTCCTGTTTCTGAAGACTTCAGAGCAAGATTCAGGTCACAATAATCAGAAAGCCTTAGCTTTGTGTGGCACTCAAAACATTTACAAAATTATTCTACATCTACCACCTCATTTATCCATCCCAGTAAATCAGTGAGTTATTAGTCCTATATTGCTAATGAGAAACTGAGACATACATTGTTATTAAGTATTGTGAAAAAATTCAATATGGCATTAGTGTTTATTGGCGCTCTGGTGGTGCTGTGGTTAAAACATTGGACTGCTAACCAAAAGGTCAGTAGTGTAAATCCCCCAGCTGCTCATTAGGAGAAAGAGGAGGCAGTCTGCTTCTGTGAAGATTTACAGATTTGGAAACCCTATGGGGGTTGCTATGAATCGAATTTGACTCGATGGCAATGAGTTTGATTTTTGGTTTTAGTGTTTATACTGCATTGAATAGAATATCCTAAATATTCATATGCACCCAGAACCTCAGAATGTGACTTTACA
This sequence comes from Orycteropus afer afer, assembly GCF_000298275.1. Lineage (NCBI taxonomy): Eukaryota > Metazoa > Chordata > Mammalia > Tubulidentata > Orycteropodidae > Orycteropus > Orycteropus afer. The sequence goes on along the minus strand of NW_006921682.1, from coordinate 9,311,431 downwards.
TGGAAATAGTATCTTTGCAGATGTAAGTAGTTGACTTTTTACTGAATTATGTAGACCCCAAATCCAATATGACTGGTATCTTATAACAAGAGGGAAATTTCAACACAGAGGTACAGATATAGAGAGAATCCTACTATGTGAAGACAGAAGCAGGGATTCAAGTTATACTGCCAAAGTCAAGAAACACGTAGGACTACCAGAAGCTGGAAGAAGCTTACTCATCTTCCCCTACAGTGTTCAGAGAGAACTTGGAGCTGCTGACACATTGATTTTGGACTCCTAGTGACAATAACTGTAAGAGAATAAATTTCTGTTGTTTTGAGCTGTTCTGTACTACTTTATTATGAAGCCCTAGAAAACTAACACAATGTTAAACATAAAATGTCAATGTGTTGACCAGGCTGGAAACTCCTTAAGTTAGGGATGATAACACCTAACTTAGTGTAAGGTTTTTAGCAAATGCTCAAACAATATGTACTAGATATATCAATATCTATCGATAATTGTGATTCATCTATCTATAAAACAGTGAGGTAGATTCTTCAAGCCTCACAGTCCAGTATCCTGGCTTTAGAGTCATTCCTTAACAGTCCCTCTAAATGTCTCTTTCCTTTTTAGTGCAGTAATCATTTAGTAATTAGACAGTGGACTACAGTACAGAGTCACAGTACCTAAAAGTATTGGTTGACATTTAACCATTTCAGGAAGTAGCATAAGATCAAGAACTGATATAATGAAGGAAGAAGTCCAAGCTGCACTGAAGGCATTGACAAAAAACAAGCCTCCAGGAATTGATGGAATACCAATTGAGATGTTTCAGTAAATGAGTGCAATGCTCGAAGCATTCACTAGTCTCTAGTCTCCTCCAAGAAATTTGAAAGAGAGCTACCTGGCCAACAGATTGTAAAAGATCCATATTTGTGCCCATTCCAAAGAGGATCCAATAGAATGCAGAAATTATTTAACAATATCATTAATATTACATGTAAGTGAAATTTTGCTGAAAATAATTAAAAAATGGTTGCAGCAGTACATCAACAGGGAACTACCAGAAATTCAAGCTGGATTCAGAAGAGGTCATGAAATCTTATGAAATTGATAATATTTGACTATTTTCTACCTAAAAATGATAAATCCTTATAGTTCCTAATAAGTTGTTCATGTACAAACAAACACATACACATACTTAGTCTCTCTCTCTCCAAAATTCATATTAGTCAGGGGATCCATTTCTGGGTAATAATTATTCCTCCTCTAGTTCATTTACAATCCAACTTCATTGTACTGTAACCTATGGATTAATTAGAAAGACAACCATTACAACTACAAAAGGAGAGGAAAGATAGAGGAGGATAAAAGGGGGAAAAAAAATAGATAGCCAGATAAGTAGATGATAGATAGATAGATAGACAGATAGAGATGTTGTAAGTTGCTGTTGTGTAAGCTGTGATTCATGGCAACCCCATGCACAACAGAATGAAATGTAACCTGGTCCTGCGCCATCTTCACAATCATTGATATGCTCGAGTCCATTGTTGAAGCCACTATGTATTTTGGTGTCTTCTAACCTATGGGGCCCCCATTCTTTTAGCATTATATCGGACAGTATTCTGTTGTGATCCATAGGGTTCTCATTTTCAGACTTCTCTAGGCCCTTCTAGTCTATCTTAGTCTTGAAGCTCTGCTGAAACCTGTCCATCATGGGTGACTCTGCTGGCACATGAAACAACTTGTAACAGCTTCCAGCATCATGGCACCACACAACTCACCACATTATGACCAAATGGGAGATGTGTGGTGGGTATAGATATATAGATATGGGAAGAGGAGAGAAAGAGAGAATGGAAGAAAATATAGGTAGTTATTCCTCATTTCAATAAATAGTCAACAAAGATTATAGTTGGTGTTTATAATTTCCTCCCCAGTAGCATGAACTTCAATTTGTCAGAGCTCTTTACTTTGGAGGTACCCCAAACAGTTATTCCTGAGGAATCTAGCCTTTGATGGTCTTGCCTGTATGGGGTTGCTATAGACTTTATTGTTATAGTAACTTTATTATTGCCGTTGTTGTTATGTGCCATTGAGTTGGACCTGACTCTAGCGACCCCTCCTTGGGTTTCTGAGGCAGTATTACTACAGAAGTAGATTGCCCAACCTTCCTTCTGAGGAGTGGCTGGTGGGTTTGAACTGCCAGCCTTCTGGTTAGCAGTCAAGTGCTGTAGGCACTATGCTACCAGAGCTCCTATGGAGATGTCCATTTTAGGAGGTGCCCCAGAGGATTCCTTGCATTCCAGATATATTCCTTCCTGAACTTAGTGTAGCAACATTTTCCACCTTGATCACCAAGACCAATCACTCCAGCTACATGTAACTTTTTTTTTTCCTTTTGTTCCAACAGCTTGAAGAACTCAAGGCAGCTAAGTAGCAGTAGCAGTTCAATGGGACTACTATTTTCTCCTCCAGAGAATTATAACTTCTAAACCTGCAGAGCTCAAAGTCTCAGAAGCAGGAAACAAACGTTTTGCAAATGGGTAAGAGTGAGAGTTATTTTATTGCTTTGTTTATGTAGCCATACATTCTGGCTATGGGAGAAACATAATTAATTAATTAGTGGTTGCTGATTAGGAATATACACCTCATCCCACAAACTTGCATGGTGATGTTTCCCAGATACTGTTGTAGCTGGACTTACTAGATCATGTCCCCATTCTATTTGTTGTTGTTATGTGTCGTCAAGTTGGCCCCGACTCATAGCGACCCCACCTTGGGTTTCTGAGGCAGTATCACTATGGAAGTAGATTGCCCCATCTTCCTTCTGAGGAATGGCTGGTGGGTTTGAATCTCCAGCCTTCTGGTTGGCAGTCAAGTGCCTTAGCCAGTATGCTACCAGAGCTCCCATTCTATAAGAACCACCAAATTCAATGGACATTTTCATCCTTATTTGCTGCCCCTGTGGAGGCTGACAAGGAGCCCTTATTATGCAATGGTTAAGTGCTTGGCTAATAACTGAAAGTTCGGTGGGTTGAACCCACCAGCCACTCTGTGAGAGAAAGATGTGGCAGAAAAAGATTTACAGCCTTGAAAATCCTATGGGGCAGTTCTACTCTGTTCTACAGGTTATTATGAGTCAGAATCTACTCAACAGCAATGAGTTTGGTTTGGTTTTTGGGGGGTTGTGGCTGATGGTATTGGTGCCTCTCTTCCCTTTCCTCCTATTACTTCCAGGACATTACATCCATCTGGATTTTCTCCTATTTATCTTGACCCCTTTTCTGGCTTCTCTTCTGACTACCTACTTCTTAAATGTGTTCCTCAAGTGCTGTAGAACTCAGTTCTTTATCTTCTTCCTCTTATACTCCTTGAGCAATCTCCTTTCATTCCAGAGTTTATTTGTGTGTGTGTGTTGAATTCCTTCCTGGGTATTGCACTCAGCTACTAATTGAAAAGTTGTTGGTTCAAATTCACTCAATGGCACCTCAGAATAAAATCCTAGTGATCTGCTTCCGAAAGGTCACGGCTATTGAAAACTCCATGGAGCACACCATTATTCTGACACACATGGGGTCACCAAGAATCAGAATCTACTCAATGGCATCTATTTTATATGTTGATGGAGGCAGTGGGGGTTCAGTGGTAGAATTCTTGCCTTCCACACAGGAGATATGGGTTTGATTCCTGGCCAATGGACCTCATTTGCAGCTACTACCCATCTGTCAATGCATGTCACCATGATGATGGTCTTTGGAAGCGAGAACGGCCTTCATCTGACCTGCTTTGGTTAAGTTGTTATAAAGAACCATTCCCTGGAGAAGGATACCATGCTTGGTAAAGTGGAGGGTCAGCAAAAAAGGGAAGACCTTCAACAAGATTGGTTGACACAGTGGCTGCAATGATGAGCTCAAGTATAGCAAGGATGGTGAACATGGTACACAACTGGGCAGTGTTTCATTCTGTTGGTCACTATGAGTCAGAGCCAATTTGACAGCAACTAACAACAACAATACAATGATGAACAAGTTTCAGTGGAGCTTCCAAACTAAGATGGACTAGGAATAAAGGCCTGGTGCTTTACTTCTAAAAATCAAACAATGATCACAATGGTCCAGTCTGCCACTAATTGATCATGGAGTGGTGCAGGATTAGGCAGCATGTCCTTTTGTTATGCATGGGGTCATCGTGAGTAGGAGCCAACTTGATAGCAGCTGACAACAAAAACAATAACATGTTGTGACTCCCAAATCTGTGCCTTTAGTACTGACTTCATTAATGAATTTCAGCCCCATGTATCCAATTGCCTATCTCAAGATTAATACCTGACAGATATCTTAAACTCAAACAAAAATCATCATGGCTCTTAAACTTGCTCTCAACCATGCTAATGACTAGAGATGTTGTCAGGGAAAGCCAAATTTCAATTTACAACAAGTTTATAGAGAGTGTAGAAGTGGAAAAGCAAAGTGTGGAGATTTGTTTTACAGCAGTCTAGAATACACGGGCTTAAGTCGCTTAAGTGTTGAGGACAGAGACTAGAAGTTGTAAGGCAAGGACCACTCCTGGGGGAGAAGGAGGCTTAAGTGGCAGCTGAACATGAGTATATGGGGAAAAGAGCAGGGTAGAAACATCTTACCTAGTACAGTGATTATAGCTTTAATAGATTGAAGGGGTAGTGCTCAGGAGGTCATCTGGCAGAATGCAGCATGGAATGTTTAGGGTGTGATTGGCACTGTGGAGTGTTAAGAGGGTGAAGCTTGGTAATTACAACAATGTACAAAACTATAAGCTCCAGGGTTTTAATCAGGCTGATGGTGGGAACATCAAAGCCTCTGGATGCCGGGATTTTTTTTTACTAAAACCTTCTGAGGTGGGCTAGGCCAGTGGAAAGGGCTGTTGAAAACTCATTAGATGCTACAGTTGTTTTATACGTAGGAATCTTGAATCTCTGATGAGTAAGTGACTCTTTGAGGGCTGGTACCATATAGCATTTTTTGTAACTCCATTTGTACCTAGGAATGCGGCACATTGAAGGTTCTCAATAAATAGTATTTGAAAAGAGATGACCAAATAATTGTGCCAATTGTATCCCTAGCATCTCATATCTTACCTTTTTGGTTCTTTTCACTGCACTGGTTAAATTTGCTGTTAGAATCGGGAGTGGCTGGAGGTGGAAATTTGGTAAGGAGAAGAAAAGATAAAATAACCTATTAAGAATTTTTTTTTTTTTAAATAACTGATCAGAAGATATTTATTTAAAATGAATTTTAGTGGAAAACACATAAAAAATGGAAAAGTGCATGTTAAGTATTCCTGGTCCTGTGTTTTATTTGCAGTGTTAGACTCTAAATGAAGACAATGTTATCAAGGAAAATCTCAGCACCTTCACATAGTGTCAGGTTATCAGCCGGTGATACCCATGAGTGGAGTCAACCTGATTGAAAGAAACATTACTACATTTGAATCTTCTTCCTTGTCACCATTTAAATGGTGCATCAGCCTCCATGGAGCACAGATTACATTTGCTTCCACATGAACAACACAGAATTTCACTTTGTTTAGTTCCTACTACTAGGTTGGCTTCACTGTATCATTAGTGCATCAGCCCACTCTTGTCCTACCCAAAGCAACCTGTATAACTCTGTCAAAGGTGAGATTGGTTTCTGATTTTTATCTCTAAATTACACAAGGAGAGTTGGCATTACAGATACTTTGTCTCTCCTGTAAATGTGTGTTAAATGCACAGTAACGTGAGAAATGCTTTAATTTTATATATTATAGGACATGGACTAACATAACAGAACTGGTGGGACTATGGTAGTGGCAATGGTATAAAATGATTTGGAAATTGCTTGTACAGTTATTAGTTAATTTCTCCCTCATTTTCACTATAGCCTATTTCCTTTCTCAAAGATTTCCTTTGGTTGTGCTGTCTATACTCCTGGCCCTCTTCCTGACCATGGTTTGGGCTGCTTCAGGAGAACCATGACCCTGATGCCCTGGATAAATTGTCAAGTGAGCAGAGTCTCTTGTCCTAGAATGCTTGGATGCTCAACATCCCATGACTTTCCCCCCAAGTCCTGATGGGAATCTTTAAGGGAAACCCCTCCGGGAGAGCTGCTCTGTGACACAATCAAAGCCTTAAGCTAAAAAGACAAAGCCCTATTGGTATGATTTCCAGCCCTGGTCAGAGGAATGGAAAATCTTTTAGCACCTTAAAGTCACATTATGTAATTCTGACTTTATTTACTTGGGCTACAAAATACTCTACCTATGATATCTCTTCAGTTCATTCAACAGATTTTTCTTTTTCTTTTTTTAAGTGCTGATATATGCCACACACTACACACACTATACAATGAGCTAGGGACACAAAAATGAGAAATACCAAAGTCCTAGACTTTGGTTAAGATGGATCTGTAACTAAAGAAATAATATGCTGTTAATGCATAGTCAGTACTAGTATGTAATCTATAAAGCAGAGGGCTATGTGGACACAGAGGAATGGTGGCTGTTTTCACTTGGGGTGTTTGTTCAGGCATCTCAGAAGCAGTGACATTTAAGAGATGAATAGAATTTTCTTAAGCAAACAATGGAGTGGGAACTATCATTTAAATAAAGAGAATTAACAAACATCTGTGTTACACAGATACTGTAACTTTTCCCTACAGGCTATAGCCAAGGATAAAACTGAACAGAGGGCTTGACACTGGACCAGGAAGTAATTCCAAGTAATGCATTGGTGCAATGATCCATCCACCAAGAGAAGTGCAGATTATGGGAACAAACAGAAGGAGAAGGGAAGAAGCTCTCTTTGGGCAGAGCATTAAAGGATAAAACCAAAACCAAACCAAAGTCACTGCCATCAAGTTGATTCTGACTCATACCGACCCTCATCGGGTTTCTGATGCTGTAAATCTTTACGTAACTAGATTGACTCATCTTCCTTTCATGGAGCAGCTGGTGGGTTTGAACCATTGACCTTCTGGTTATTAGCCAAATGCCTTATCCACTGCACCACCAGAGCTCCTTTTATTAAAGGATAAGTGAAACTTAAACATTACAAAAGGGGAAATCACACCCATCCTTCCTTCCATACTTGCAGGGACACATCCTCCCATTAGACCCATTGTTTGCCCTTTGTACTTGTTGCTTGTACTCAAAATCTCAGACATCTGAATACTTCTTTATCATAAATAAGAGAGAATATGCCCATTCGTGGGTGGGGAGCAAAAAGGAGTCATATTGGGAATGTGCCTCCTGAGCCTCCTCCTCCAAACTTTCAGAAGTCTGCCCAGATCTCTCATTTCCAATGGCTTTTGGTTGCTCATGTTTATTAAGGCTCTTCTTTGAAATATCCAGAGGACACAAAGTTCTACACTATAAAGAGAGACTCTGGATTAAAACTGATGAATTGTTATTAGTTGCTATCCCTTCTGACTCATGACAACCCCATGAATGCAGAGTAGAACTTTTCCATAGGGTTTTAAAGGCCGTGACCTTTCAAAAGTAAATCTCTAGGTCTGTCTTCCAAGGAAGGTCTGGGTGAATCGGAACCACATTTCAGCTAGTAATCAAGTGCTTAAACATTTATACCACCCAGGGATTCCAAAAGGAGCTCTGGTAGCATACTGCCCAAGGCACTTGACTGCTAACCAGAAGGCTGGCGGTTCAAACCCACCAGCCACTCCTCGGAAGGAAGGTTGGGCATTCCTACTTCCGTAGTGATACTGCCTCGGAAACCCAAGGAGGGGTCACTATGAGTCGGGGCTGACTCGATGGCAAATAACAGCAACAATAACAACAGGGATTCCAAAATGCTGTATATATAGATACCCATGCAAACACTTAGTGTTTGCCCTCAAATCAAATCAAACTCATTGTCATTGAGTCAATGATGACTCAGAGCAGCCCTATAGAGTTTACAATAAACATTTACAACTAATCTAAGTTCATTTTCAAATAAAACTATACCACCTCACAGGTAGAACACATACCTTAAAATGGGCAGTACAGGTATTCTCAGTTCCTCCCTCCTGTCCCTTATAACATTGCTGTCATACATTTCAATTATCCTTAAACTATAATCATCTACAATATTGTTTCTATTATTATATTTAAAACTGTTATCTGTTAGATTACTTAAGAATAGGAAAAATAAAAGTTGTTATTTTACATTAATTTATTCCTTCTTGAATTTTCTTTCTTTCTCTCTATATATTCAAGTTTCTAATCTATATAGTTTTCCTTCTCTCTGAAGAACTCCCTTTAACAAATCTAATAAGACAGACCTGTTGTTGTTGTAAGGTGCCATTGAGTCACATCTGACTCATAGCAACTCTGTGTACAACAGAATGAAACACTGTCAGTTCTGCATCATCCTCATGATCTTTCTTATGCAAGAGCCCATCGTTGCAGCTATTCTGTCAATCTATCTTGTTGAAGGTCTTCCTCTTATTTGCTGACCCTCTATTTACCAACCACGATATCATTCTCCTGGTAACATGACTTAAGTAAGAGAGGTGAAGTCTGCCCATTCTCACTCCTAAGGAGCATTCTGGCTGCACTTCTTCCAAGACAGATTTGTTCTTTGTTCTAGCAAAGAATATTCAGTATTCCTTGCCAACACCACAATTCAAATCCATCAGTTCTTTAGTCTTCCTTATTCATTGTCCAGCTTTCTCATGCATATGAGGCTATCGGAAAGATGTTGGCTTGGGTCAGGCCCACCCTAGTCCTTCAAACTGAAGTCTTTGCACTTTAACACTTTATAGAAGTCTTTTGCAGCAGATTGTTGTTGTTGTTGTTACGTGCCTTTGAGTCGGTCCTGACTCATAGCAACCCCTCCTTGGGTTTCCAAAGGCAGTATCACTACGGAAGTAGATTGCCCAACCTTCCTTCTGAGGAGTGGCTGGTGGGTTTGAACTGCCAGCCTCCTGGTTAGCAGTCAAGTGCCTTAGGCACTATGCAGGAGATTAGTCCAATGAAATAAGTCATCTGATTTCTTGATTGCAGCTTCGTGGGCATTGATTGTAGATCCAAGTTAAAGGAAGTCCTTGACAACTTCAATCTTTTCTCCATTTATCATGTTACTTATTGGTCCAGTTGTGAGAGTTTGTTTTTTTTATGTTGAGGTGTAATTCATATGGAAGGCGTAGTCTTAGATCTTTATCAGTAAGTGCTTCAAGTGATCTTCATTTTCAGCAAGCAAATGTGTTATGTGTTTACCACAGGTTGTTAATGAGTCTCCATCCAATCCTGATGCTGTGTTCTTCTTCATATAGTCCAGCTTCTCAGTTTATTTTCTCACCATACAGTATGAATAAGTATGGTGAAAGGATACAACCCTGACACACAACCTTCCTAATTTTAAACCATTCAGTATCCCCTTGTTCTGTTTGAATGATTGCCTCTTGATCTATGTACCGAATCTTCATGAGCACAAGTAAGCATTCTGGAATTCTTTGCAATGTTATCCACAATTTCTTATGATCCACATAGTTGAATGGCTTTGCATAATCAATAGAATATAGGTAAATATCTTTCTGTATTCTTTGCTTTCAGCCAAGATCCATCTGACATCAGCAATTACACCCCTCATTCCATGTCCTCTTCTGAATCTGGCTTGAATTTCTGGCAGTTCCTTGTCAATTGTAGTGCACTGTTTTTGAATTATTTTCAACAAAATTTTACTTGCATGTGATATTAAAGATATTGTTCAACAATTTCCACATTCTGTTGGATCCCCTTTCTTTGGAATGGGCACATGGATGTCTTCCAGTGTGCTGACCAAGTGGCTATCTTCCAAATCTCTTGGAATAAATGAGTGAGTGCTTCCAGCATTGAATCTTTTTGTTGAAACATCTCAATTGGCATTCTACCATTTCCAGGAGCCTTGTTTTTTGCCAATTTCTCCAGTGCAGCTTGGACTTCTTCCTTTAACATCATTGATTCTTGATCATATGCTACCTCCTGAAATGGTTGAATGTTGAACAATTCTTTTTGGTACAGTGAGTCTATGTATTCCTTCCATCCTCCTTCGATGTTTCCTGTGTCGTTCAATATTTTGCCCATGGAATTCTTCAACACTGCAACTTGAGGCTTAAATTTTTACTTCAGTTCTTTCCGCTTGTGAAATGCCAAATTTTTTCTTCCCTTTTAATTTTCTAACTGCAGACCTTTGCACATTTTATTGTAATACTTTACTTTGTCTTTTTGAGCTGCCCTTTGAGATCTCCTGTTCATTCTTTTACTTCATCATTTCTTCCATTTGCTTTAGCTACTCTCCATTCAAGAGCAAGTTTCAGAGTCTCTTCTGACATCCATTTTGGTCTTTTCTTTTTTCTGTCTTTTTAATGACCTTTTGCTTTCTTCATGAATAATATTCTTAAAGTCTTCCAGCAACTCATCTGGTCTTTGGTCATCTGTGTTCAATACATCAAATCAGTTTTTCAGATGGCGTCTAAATGTAGGTAAGATATAGTCAAGGTCGTATTGTGGTTCTTATGGACTTGTTTTACTTTTCTTCAATTTGAACTTGAAATTGCATATACACAACTGAGGGTTTGTTCCACTATCAGGTCCTAGC